>NC_142041.1:36503197-36825280 GCF_982192425.1 Myodes glareolus | reverse complement strand
GGTAAGAAGATAATTTGACGATTTTATAGGCTAATGCTTTTGAAGCAACTGGTACTCTGTGCTTTTGGGGACTACTACTGTGCTATTAAGATCTTTTGTCGCAAGGAGGTAGTGAATCTTGAAATTCAAGTTTATGTAAGCAGAAATTCTCAACACGTGGGTCACAACCCATTGGGCTTGCATATAGGATATCTTACATACTAGATATTGACATTGCAGTTCATAAATGCCATGAAATTACACTTATGAAGTAGAAATAAAATAATTTTATGTTTGTGGGTCACTATAACAAGGTCACAGCATTAGGAATGGTGAGAAACAGTATCTTAATGGATGCACAGTAAAGTTTGGGGATTACAGTGATAAAACACCTTCAACTTCTTAGTAATATATTGTCTTAATATATTTTACAAGGAAATATTATTCTCATTGAATCATGGAGATAAGAGATTAGATTCCTTCTTCACTAGCAGACAGGAGGCTGCATTTATTCATTAATAATTAAAAATGGTTTTTCCAAGTGCTTACCTCTGTACATTAAATGTTGTAGTGAGCACTGGGATGTGGAAAATACAGGTGAATAGACAGTCTCTTGAAAAGTTTCTTTTTATTAGGTAACATCTTAAAAGTCTTGAAGTAGTTAATTGATTAGCAGTCTCAAACAGCAATGTTTAAGGTGATAAATATTCTATGACCTAGCTATAGAAAAAACAGAAAGTGATTTAAAAACTAATTAACATATGCTTCAGGATCTGATGAACTTATTCTCCTCTGCATTCCGATTCTGCATCTATTTCTTATCTTTCTCTAGGTTGCCACATATTTCCCTTGTCTATGTCCTTTTAAAAAATGAATAAAGAAAAATGCAGATTCTCCCCATTATCACAAAGATCTGAGATAAAGGAATCAAGTCTGTATGTTTGGCTATCCTCACCTGGGCAGGCAAACACTAGTCTTCCATGAAAAAACTTCTTTTCAGAAAGAAACAAAAACATATTCTGCAAATTGACAGAATAAAAAGGAGCTGGATGATGGGAAACCTCCTAAAACAAAGACTGAATCAGTGAGAGAGGTCTTTCTATATACATCTACTCTATAGAGAACTGAGGGCAAAGCCCCACAGTCCGCATCAGGGATACTTTCCATGACTAAGCTGTAATGGAAATATATTGGAACTTTATCATTGCAAGAGTCTTAGAAACATTTTACCTGCTTACAAGTGATCAGAAATTAATGTGACATTTGTAATTCTTTGTTATAAGATAGAGGATAAGTTTAGTTTGCTTTTTATTGGAGATAGGCCCTCCCATCCATGATCTCGGGATCTTAAAAGACAAACTGCAGACAGTAATCCACTACTTTATTAATAAATCCTAAGTTTTATTTACCAAACTTCAATTTATTTACAAAAGCTTGTAATTGCAAATTCCCTGTCTCCTTGTTACGTCCTAGAGTTGAGGTATTAAACATCCGCCAAAGTACCATGCGTTCGAAGCTTGCTCTACAGACAATAAACACTGCAGATGGAACTAATAGAAGTTGGTATAGCCTTAGAAGGTGAAAAGAATGGGAGGTCCATGAATGACCATGACCATGGATGCTTGGATTAGAGGACCCCAGATCCCAACATCTTCCTTTTAAAGTTAAAAAAGATAAATTTTTAATTCATTTTGTAAGGAAGTAGAAGAAAATATGTAAGGAACTAGACAACGATAAGGAAAACATTTATGAATCAGACTTGTTCATCTTCTTGGATTTTCTAATGAATGATCTTTGTTGTGGTTATTTATTTTGTTCACCAAAGTCCCAAAGTGGTGGCTCTACTTTAATATACTAAAACCTCTAAGGTTATGAGTGGAAAACTTTTTTCTTTATAAATTATCTCAAGTATTTCATTACAGTGAGAAAAGGCTAGCTAATGAAAGCCTGGGTAAAAGTTTTTACATGGTTCTTGTTACTTTTCCAACTCCTCAGATTTTTTTCAATCATTGCGAAGCTGAAGTATGGAAATAGATCATAAAAGACGTGTCCTTCCTACCAGTGGTGAGGGAGGAGGCTGACACCAGTGGATACGTCACTACAAGGTGTGAAAGTCTTATCTGAAAGGAGAAGGAGGTTGATTTCTCCTTTGCAAAAGGCCAATTTGCAAATGTCAAGGTCCTGAGACCCATTCCTGCAGATCTAGAAAAACCATCCACCATCTCCTGGTGGAGGTAAGTTCACACTGAACTCTGGCTTACTCTTCTATTGCAAGATGCTTTAATCAGATTGTCTTTCCTGCTATACTTTTCTCAGCAAGGTTTTCTTTTTGACACTCCCTTATCATCCACCATTGCAGGAGAAATTATGGTACTTTAATTTCTTGTCACATCTTGGTCTTTCACTCTTTTTTAAATCATGGTGGATGTGAAATTAAATTTCTTTATAATTGTAATTATCATCTCCCTGATAGATTGACCTGTCCATCTTTCCATTTTTTTTCTTGTTCTTTGTGAGTCATTGTGCTTTCATGTTTGGTGACAGGCTTGATTAAGCTATTTTTTCCATTTCTAATTACTTTTGTATTGCTAATTTTATGGATTTTCTCTATCCAATATATCCCTCTTTGTTGGCTATATATGTATCATACACATCGGTACTGTGTATGGGCATTTGTCTCTGATGAATGCATGAATTCTGAGAATAGAAGACTCCCATTCCATGCAGTCAATTCTATTTATATTTCATAGAATTTGTGGCTTTGATATTATTTGAAAAACTGCCCCTTCCATTATATTCATAGTTTTTGCCTGCAGTTTTGAATGTTAAATTTTTATAAAAGTTTTAAATTCACTCAACAAGAAAGGCGTGAAGCACATATCCAATATCATATCATTCATGCAGTTATATAGGTTTCCTGGCACTACTTCACCTGATTATAATATAAATTTAATTTAAAGGTGAATTCCTAAGAATTGAAGACAGAATGTCACAAAATGCCACTTTTTCTTGTCACATTAATTATCTTCTAATACTATATGTATATATTTTAAACCTAAGCAATTAAACTGCATACATTAAAGACAAATTACGTAGGAAATATGTTTTGTATTATTTTTATTTTTTGTAGGAAATATCTTAAGCAGCTTTTATTGATTATTAATCTTGGTATTTACTTTACTTAAAATGTTATGTTTGTTTTTTGAGACTATGTATCACTGTGTAGCTCAGAACTTCCTAAAATACAATCTCCTTCTTCCTTTACTGTCATAGTTTTAAATTCATAGTGCTATCATAATTCTGGAGATAACATTACATTTCTTGATTACACTTGATTCTTGTAGTTATTTTGATACAGTAGTAACTATATATCTAATCTACCTACCTACCTATCTATCTATCTATCTATCTACATGCATGCATGTGTGATCATGTACATATATAGCAATTATGATTAAGTAAGTTTAATAATCATGTTAATAATATTTACTGGTGAAATTTATCTAGGATGTAAGGCTACTAACTGGCTTTTTTTCCCGAGAATATTTGGAGATTTAAGAGAATATAAATGAATGATAATACATGGATTTTCTAAGAAATCTAATTCAGAAAACTATTTTAGAGAACAGGTCAGAAATTTAAACACAAAGAAGATAGTTGGTGATTGTATTGTCAGATTAAAAGTGAGATGACAAAAAAGTAATTAGGTCTTTTAAAGTAGTATTTATCCTTAGGAGTATGTCCTGGAACACTAAGGGATGGAATGATGTGATGCTTGGAGTGTGCTCCAGAGCAAATCAGATGACGAAAGAAATTGGGCTGGGTGTAGAGATGACACTGCTTAACCATCAGTTGACTGTTGAAGCTTTGTGAAGTACGTTGGGCTTCATTATATTATTTTTATTGTGCTATTTGTTCTACCCTTGTGCATGTGCAAGGATTTTATTAAAAATTATGGGAGAACAAATACATTACAGAATCGTAAGGGATATACAAAGCAAAATTAATAAGCTTCCCTGGAATCATAAAGATAAATTTTAATCAGGACTAAGGAAGATAAGTTTATTATATTTTCACAGGAGACGAACTATAACAGAAAAACAAATAAAAATAACTTAATGTCTTAATGATTCATCCTCTTTATACTAAAATTATTCTTTTTAATGAGTGTGAATAAGATCTGAAAGTTAGCTAATTCAAGTTGGAATTGACTGGCTTTCTATCAAAGTCCAGGTCTGTTGGCTTGTGTCCAGTCCTCTGGGACATGACAGAACTGGTAAAATCAGAAAGACACAGCAGTAAGCCAATACCTCAGAAGGCATTTCATATCGCTGGCTTGTCACCCTTATTTATCACCCATAGTCCAAAACCATCCATAGAGTAGATCCGTGTCAATCATGGACTTGTACTCCATGGAAAGAGCAACAAATACATGTGGAAAGATGAAGGAGAAAAAGAACAACATAAAAACTTGTTAGCTAAATACTTGTATGTTTTTAATGTTTGGAAGGCAATACTAACTAGACCAGACTTGCTAACCCATCTGAAACACTTGCTATTTATTTCTTTACTGAAAATGTGGGCCAATCATTTTCTCTATACTGTATGTAGATAGCTTGATCATGTCTGAGATCTGTATTGTATGCTGAGCTATCAAAGTTAATTAGTGCTTTTGAATCTACAATACTAGAAAGTCATTTTTTTTCATGGGGATCAGGATAATTTTCACAGTCTGAGCTCTACCTGTAATACATTGGAAGTCCACAGAGATATTTATATAGCAAATGGTCTCTTTGTTTCCTTTTATCTACACTGACATTTTTTCCTAAATATAACTATAAATCTTCCTAGCAAACAGCAGTTTCTAGTATATTAATTGTAGGAGCAAGGCACACTTTAGGGTTCTGTGGATCTACACCTTTATTCTTTTTTTTTTTTTAGTAAATTTTATTAAATTATAAAAGTTTCAATTTCCGCTCCCCCTCCCAACACCCTCCCACTCCCCCCACTCCCCCCCTCCTTCCACTCCATCCCCCAGGGCAGTCAGGGTTTCCTGCCCTGTGGGAAGCTCCAGCTCCCTCCCCCTCCCTCCAGGTCCAGGAAGGCCAGCATCCAAACAGACTGGATCCCCAAAATCCAGCATATGCAGAGGAAACAGGTCCCAGTGTCATAGTCAATGGCTTTTCAGAAAGACCCCGGGCCAGCCACAGTCAGAGAATCCGGCCAAATTCCGAGAATCTGGCTAGATCACATCCTCGTTCAGTCCCA
Source organism: Myodes glareolus (assembly GCF_982192425.1). NCBI lineage: Eukaryota > Metazoa > Chordata > Mammalia > Rodentia > Cricetidae > Myodes > Myodes glareolus. The sequence continues at coordinate 36,820,033 of NC_142041.1, read as the reverse complement.
GTCCAACTGGCCCTGGTAAACTCTCATCAGATTCTTTCCCTTGTATCAGTGGGTGCTAGCATCCCTCGCAGTACTGATTTCGTCTTTCATGTTCCTCCTCCTTCCGCTCCCCCTCCGGACCTCGGGGGGCTCAATCCAGTGCTCCAATGTGGGCCTCCGACTGCATCGCCATCCTTCGCCAGACGAAGGATCTATGGTGATAAGCAAAATATACATCAGTATGGTCATGGGCCACGGCCGATTCAGGCACCCTCTCCTCTGTCCAGAGAGCAATCTGGGGGATTTCTCCTTGGACCTGGGATCCCATATATAATCAAGTCTCCTGTAAACCCTAAAATGGCTCCCTTAGTTGAAATATATTGTTCCCTGATCCCATATTCATCCTACCTCCCCCCCCCAATCCCAGGCCACCAAGCTTTCCCCTTTCCTCCCCTACTCCCTTCTCTCAAGCCCTCTCCCCCTCCATCGACCCTCCCACTCCCCCATGCACCCGAGGTTACCTGGGACTCTTGTCTATTTCCTACCTCCTGGTGGATAGCTAAATAATCTTCATCAGGTTCATCTTCTTATTTAGCTTCTCTAGGATCACGAATAATAGGCTCAAAGACCTTTAATTATGGTTAGAATCCACTTATGAGTGAATACATACCGTGTTCCTCTTTTTGGGTCTGGCTTACCTCACTCAGTAAAGCGTTTTCTATTTCCATCCATTTGCATGCAAAATTCAAGATGTCATTGTTTTTTACCGCCGAGTAAAACTCTAATGTATATATGTTCCACACCTTTTTTAACCATTCTTCTATTGAGGGGCACCTAGGTTGTTTCCATGTTCTGGCTATTACAAATAGTGCAGCTATGAACATAGTTGAACAAATGCTTTTGTAGTATGTTAGGGAATCTTTAGGGTATATTCCCAAGAGTGGTATTGCTGGGTCCTGAGGGAGGTTGACTCCCAGTTTCCTGAGAAACCGCCACACTGATTTCCACAGTGGCTGCACGAGTTTGCATTCCCACCAACAATGGATGAGTGTTCCCCTCACCCCACATCCTCTCCAGCATAGGCTATCGTTGGTGTTTTTGACTTTAGCTATTCTGACAGGTGTAAGATGGTATCTCAAAGTGGTTTTGATTTGCATTTCCCTGATCGCTAAGGAGGTTGAGCATGACCTTAAGTGTCTTCTGGCCATTCGAAGTTCATCTGTTGTGAATTCTCTGTTAAGTTCAGTACCCCATTTTTTAATTGGGTTAATTAGAGTTTTAGTGCCTAGTTTCTTGAGTTCTTTGTATATTTTGGAGATCAGACCTTTGTCTGATGAGGGGTTTGTGAAGATCTTCTCCCAGTCAGAAGGCAGCCTTTTTGTCCTACTGACAGTGTCCTTTGCTTTACAGAAGCTTCTCAGTTTCAGTAGATCCCATTTATTCATTGTTTCTCTTATTGTCTGTGCTGCTGTGGTCCTACTTAGGAAGAGGCCTCCTGTGCCTATATCTTGTAGACTACTTCCCACTTTCTCTTCTATCAGGTTCAAAGTGGACGGATTAATGTTGATGTCTTTAATCCATTTGGACTTGATTTTTGTGCATGGTGATAGATATGGATCTACTTTCATTTTTTTACAGGTTGACATCCAGTTATGCCAGCACCATTTGTTAAAGATGCTTTCCTTCTTCCATTGTATACCTTTAGCTCCCTTGTCGAAAATTAGGTGTTCATAAGTTTGTGGGTTAATATCTGGGTCTTCTATTCGATTCCATAGGTCGACTTCTCTGTTCTTATGCCAATACCAAGCTGTTTTCAATACTGTTGCTCTGTAGTAGAGTTTGAAGTCAGGGATGGTAATGCCTCCAGAAGTTCTTTTATTGTATAAGATTGTTTTGGCTATCCTGGGTTTTTTGTTTTGCCATATAAACTTGATTATTGTTCTCTCAAGGTCTGTGAAGAAGTTTGATGGGATTTTGATGGGGATTGCATTGAATCTATAGATTGCTTTTGGTAGAATTGACATTTTTACTATGTTGATTCTCCCAATCCAAGAGCAGGGGAGGTCTTTCCATTTTCTGGTATCCTCCTCAATTTCTTTCTTCAAAGACTTAAAGTTTTTGTCAAATAGGTCTTTCACTTCCTTGGTTAGAGTAACCCCAAGATATTTTATGCTATTTGTGGCTATCATGAAAGGTGATGCTTCTCTGATTTCCCTCTCTGCTTCTTTATCCTTTGTGTATAGGAGGGCCACTGATTTTTTGGAGTTGATCTTGTATCCTGCCACGTTACTAAAGGTGTTTATCAGCTGTAGGAGTTCTTTGGTAGAGTTTTTGGGGTCGCTTATGTACACTATCATATCGTCAGCAAATAACGAAAGTTTAACTTCATCCTTTCCAATTCGAATCCCCGTGATCCCCTTATTTTGTCTTATTGCTATTGCTAGAACTTCAAGCACTATATTGAAGAGGTATCGAGAGAGTGGACAGCCTTGTCGCGTTCCTGATTTTAGTGGAAAGGCTTTGAGTTTCTCTCCATTCAGTTTGATGTTAGCTGTCGGCTTGGTGTATATTGCTTTTATTATATTTAGGTATGATCCTTGTATCCCCAGTCTCTCCAACACCTTTATCATAAATGGGTGTTGAATTTTGTCAAATGCTTTTTCAGCATCTAGTGAGATGATCATATGGTTTTTTTCTTTCAGTTTATTTATATGATGGATTACATTGATAGATTTGCATATGTTGAACCAGCCCTGCATCTCTGGAATGAAGCCGACTTGATCATAATGGATAATTTTTCTAATGTGCTCTTGGATTCGGTTTGCCAGTATTTTATTGAGAATTTTCGCGTCGATGTTCATGAGTGAGATTGGCCTGTAATTCTCTTTCTTGGTTGTGTCTTTGTGTGGTTTTGGTATTAGGGTAACTGTAGCTTCATAAAAGGAGTTAGGCAGTGACTCTTTTGTTTCTATATTGTGGAATACGTTAAGGAGTATAGGTATTAGCTCTTCCTGGAAGTTCTGGTAGAATTCTGCATTGAAACCATCTGGTCCTGGGCTTTTTTTGGTAGGGAGATTTTTGATAAAAGCTTCTAACTCTTCGCGACTAACAGGTCTATTTAGATTGTTCACCTGATCTTGGTTCAACTTTGGTATATGGTATTTATCTAAAAAAATGTCCATTTCTTTTACATTTTCCAACTTTGTGGCATATAAACTTTTATAGTAAGATATAATGATTCTCTGAATTTCCTCTGTGTCTGTGGTTATGTCCCCCTTTTCATTTCTGATCTTATTAATTTGCATGTTCTCTCTCTGCCGTTTGATTAACTTGGATAGGGGTTTGTCAATCTTGTTGATTTTCTCCAAGAACCAGCTTTTTGATTCATTGATTCTTTGGATTGTTTTCTCTGTTTCTATTTTGTTGATTTCAGCCCTCAGTTTGATTATTTCCAGTCTTCTAGACCTCCTGGGTGAATCAGCTTCTTTTTTTTCTAGATCTTTCAAGTGTGCTGTTAAGTCTCCAATGTGTGCTTTCTCCGTTGTCTTTAATTGGGCACTTAGTGCTATGAACTTTCCTCTTAGCACTGCTTTCATAGTGTCCCATAGGTTTGAGTATGTTGTGTCTTTGTTTTCATTAAATTCAAGGAAGAGATTAATTTCTTTCTTTCTTTCTTCCTTGACCCAGGGGTGATTTAGTAGTTGACTGTTCAGTTTCCATGAGTTTGTTGGCTTCCTGGGGGGAGCATTGTTGTTGAATTCTAATTTTAGTCCATGGTGATCTGACAAGACACAGGTAGTTACTAATATTTTTTTGTATCTGTGGAAGTTTGCTTTGTTACCGAGTATGTGGTCAATTTTCGAGAAGGTTCCATGAGCTGCAGAGAAAAAGGTATATTCTTTCCTATTTGGGTGGAGTGTTCTATAGATGTCTGTTAAATCCATTAGATTCAATACCTCCAATAGGTCTCTCAATTCTCTGTTTGGTTTCTGTCTGATTGACCTGTCCATTGGTGAGAGAGGAGTGTTGAAGTCTCCTACTATTAGTGTGTGTGGTTTGATGACCGCCTTGAGTTCTAGAAGAGTTTCTTTTACATATGTGGGTGCCTTTATATTAGGAGCATAGATATTCAGGATTGAGACTTCCTCCTGATGAATTGTTCCAGTTATGAGTATGAAATGTCCATCTCCATTTCTTCTCATTGATTTTAGTTTGAAGTCGATTTTGTTAGATATTAGAATGGCCACGCCCGCTTGTTTCTTAGGTCCATTTGCTTGGAAAACCTTTTCCCAACCCTTTACTCTGAGTAAGTGTCTGTCTTTGTGGTTGAGGTGTGTTTCTTGTAAACAGCAGAATGTTGGATCCTGTTTTCGTATCCAATCTCTAAGTCTGTGCCTCTTTATAGGTGAATTGAGTCCATTGATATTAAGTGATATTAATGACCAGTGGTTGTTGACTCCGGTCATTTTTTTTTTTTTTAGGTAGTAGAGTGTATGTGTTTTTCTTCTTTGATTTGTGCTTGTGAATGGTCGCTAGATGTTCGAGTTATTGTAGATCGTGTTGGGAATGTTGGATTCCTTCAGTAGTGATTTTCCTTCTAATATTCTCTGTAAGGCTGGATTAGTAGCTACATATTGTTTAAATTTGTTTTTATCCTGGAATATTTTGTTTTCTCCGTTGATAGTGAACAATAGCTTGGCTGGGTATAGTAGTCTGGGTTTGCATCCATGGTCTCTTAGTTTCTGCAGTACCTCTATCCAGGATCTTCTGGTTTTCATGGTTTCCATAGAGAAATCCGGTGTAAGCCTGATAGGTTTACCTTTATAAGTTACTTGACCTTTTTCCTTTGCAGCTCTTAAAATTTTTTCTTTAATATTTATGTTTTGTGCTTTGATTATTATATGGCGCGGGGATGTTTTTTTCTGATCCAATCTATTCGGTGTTCTGTATGCTTCTTGAACCTTCATAGGAATATCGTTCTTTAGGTTGGGAAAGTTTTCTTCTATAATTTTGTTGAATATATTTTCTGGGCCTTCGATCTGCAGTTCTTCTCCTTCTTCAATCCCTATTATTCTTAGATTTGGTTTTTTTATTGTGTCCCAGATTTCCTGAATGTTTTGTGAAGAGAATTTGTTGGATTTGCCGTTTTCTCTGACCAGAGCATTTATTTTCTCTATGGTATCTTCAGAATCTGAGATTCGTTCTTCTATCTCTTGTATTCTATTGGTTATGCTTGATTCTGTAGTCTCCGCTCGTTTACCTAGGTTTTCCATATCCAGCCGGTTCTCCTTTTGTGTTTTCTTCATTGCCTCCATTTCAGTTTTCAATTCTTGGACTGTTTCCTTTACTTGTTTGATTGTTTTTTCTTGGTTTCTCAGGGTATCACTCACGGATTTACTTATTTCTTCAAACTTTTTGTTATATTTCTCATCCATTTCTATACTCATTTCTTCAAACTTTTTGTTATACTTCTCGACCAGTTCCTTAAGGGAGTTATTCATATCCTGTTTAAGGGACTCTATTGCTTTCATAATGGCACTTTTTTCCACTTCATCTGGGTTAGAGTGTTCAAATCCTTCTGTTGTATGGTCATTGGGATCTGATATTTTCATGTTGTTTTTCAGATTGTTGGAGGAGGTCTTGCCTTGGCGTCTGCCCATCTCTTCGATCAAATGCTCTCTATTGGAACTTCTGGTATCGGGTCAGGTTCCCTTGTTGGGCAGGGAGTTCACTGATAGAATGCCTACCTTTCCCCAAGCAGGGTATTGAAGCACAGGCACTGCCTCTTTCCGGGATGCCCCTACAGAGCAGGCCCAGTGTGCAAGGCAGCTGAACTGGGGAAATTTTATGGGCTCAGTGGGAGGGGAGAAATACAGAAATTTGTACCTGGATGGAAGCTGGGATGGCAGGTGGGAGAGCCTAGCAGGGTGGAAACAGCACTGCAGGCTGACCTGGGAGTCTATGGGGTCGGGGAAAGTCCTAGCTCCCCCTCGCCGGGCCCCTGCCGTGGGCCCGAATCAGCTCACCACTCCGAAGGCCCTCTGGATGGAAGCTAGGATGGCTGGCAGGGAAGCTAGCAGGGTGGAGCCAGCAGAGCAGGCTGACCTGGGAGTCTATGGGGTCGGGGAGAGTCCTAGCTCCCCCTCGCTGGGCCCCTGTCGCGGGCCCGAATCAACTCACCACTCCGAAGGCCCTCTGGATGGAAGCTGGGATGGCTGGCGGGGAAGCTAGCAGGGTGGAGCCAGCAGAGCAGGCTGACCTGGGAGTCTATGGGGTCGGGGAGAGTCCTAGCTCCCCCTCGTCGGGCCCCTGTCGCGGGCCCGAATCAACTCACCACTCCGAAGGCCCTCTGGATGGATCTACACCTTTATTCTTTTGGAATCTTTTTTGGCTGAGTGAATTTACTATTTGCTCATTGTTGCAGTTCCTTCAGAGTTCTAGCAAAAGGTGTTAAGAACTAAGCCCTTCATTTTGCCTTCCAAGCCCTGCATCCATAACCTTCCACCTAGCAAGAAAAATATGGTCTCTTCACTGAAGCCTACTTTGGTGAGAAATAGTTTTTTTCCCTTCCATTCCTAGACTCTTCAGCCTGAGTGCATTCCTTTCCACTCGGTTTACTAATTGGCAAGCCACTTTTTGAATTAAACTCTTTCTCTCAGTTTATACTAAATGCATCAAGTATGATGAATGCATGATTTTAAATTCTTCTCAAAATTACCTTCTCAAAATTACTTACTCCACAGGTTAGTTAGATAATCCCTTTTCTACATTAATATAGCTATTAGTTATAACTAACCATTTTTCAATTTCATCAATAGCTCACCATTCTTTCCATTGGCTTTGATTGCTTTTCAGAGCCTAATCCCTTGTTCCAAGGCCAAAGATGAGTATTTTAGTAATCAATTTATGCATAAATAAAATAACAATACTAACATTTAATGAATAACTATTATCTCAATGTGATCAGGTTTCTCCCAATTCAATGGCTAAAGAACATTAGTAGTTGCTGTCATGTCTATAATCCTACACTTGAGAAACTGATACAAGAAACAGTCATAGGATATTCTTATTTGGAAAGATCAGAAGAAACAAGGAAACCATAGCCCCAAACAAAACAAATGAAATCAGCCAACCAACAAACCAAAACCAAAGAGAACAAACCAACACCAACACATCCCTGTTTTACAATTTTTAAGGTTTTTGTACTTAGAAGATTTAAGAAGTTTTCCAGATGGGTTAGAATGAACTCAGTCCCATGAGTTGCTCATGTTCTTTTAATGGATGGTAAAAAGAAAAGTGTACAGTTATACCAAATCTTTCAATGTGTGATTTCTTCTGAACACACTTGAGTTCAAAGTCAAGGGGCAGGGATATACACTCCATTTCTAGAACTTTAAAGTGACTGGGCCAGACTGCGAATATAGAGAAAAATTAAAGACTGACAAAAAAATCTAGTCTCTTCTGAAAAGAAATTGATAGAAAATTTCCATAATGCAAAAACAATTCTGGTATGTATAAAAGGCCTTGAGTAATGAATCAGAACATCTGGAACGGAGTCCATATCAATGTCATATTTGAAAACACAACAGAACTAAGTGAGTAAAAAACCACAACTGTTTATTTTTGAATTGGTACTACATAATGAAACTGAACAAACATTTAATTTAAGTGAAAACACAACACAATTTACTTAACCCAAGGAAAGACTAAAAATAAGAAGGAATAAAGATGAAAATAGAGTTTATTCTTCCAGAAAATAAGAAGAGATAATAAACTACAAGCAATGCCATAGTTGTTTTGCCATTACTGTAATAAACCCCGTGACTCAAAGCAACTTGGGGAAGAAAGGGTTTGTTTCACTGTATGTCTCCAGCTAACAGTCCATCACAGAGGGAAAGTCAAGTGAAGTTGAAATTTTCTTTTGTGATCACCAGCTCACAAATAATAATACAGAGATGTCTTATTAGTTTTGAAAACTTGGCCTTTAGCTTAAGCTTGTCTCAACTGCCTCATAATTTAAATTAACCCATTTGTATTATTCTGCATTCTGCCATGAGGTTCATTACTTTATCTGTGTGCTACCATCCTGTTAGCTCTGTGTCTCATTGTCAACTCCATCTTTCTTCTTCTCAGCATTATCTCTCTTCCTGGAAGTTCTTTTTAAACCTCCTGACTAACTACTAGCTGTTCAACTTTTTACTAATTTATGGTTTTTTATTAATGTAATTTATTAATGTTTTATGTAATTTATTAATGTATTAATAAATGTATTAATAAATCACAACATTACTGTCACTATGCAGGCAGGACTCTTTCACAATTGTTTATGTTTTGGAGTTACCTGTTCTTCCTTCAACATTTTGCCAGGCACAGAATTTTGCAACAGGTTAGAAAGAGGTACAGGTGAAATGGAATTACAGAATGCTTACAACTTGCCCTTTTTGGTTGTCTATGAAGAGCACAGAACTTAAATCACAGGAAATCACAGAGTCCATGCATAGGGCTATTTAACTGCTATGGTCCTACCTGGCTTGTCACTCATTTGGAAACAGATTTGTTTACTTTTACCCTGGCTCCTGAGAGAAAAATACATTTTATTTCTCCTAATGATCTTTCATCTTTTAAATTTGATTTAGAGTTTTTCTTTATTTCTGTGCATGCGTATGGTGAAAACAGTTGGGGATAGAAAAGGTAGACGAATGTTCAGTCTTCCTCTACAAACCAGATGTTGCCTGACTGGGAGTAAGAAATAGATAAATTCTTATGCTAATCCTTGTCAAGTGCCTAATGTCCACTGGTGAGGAGCAAAATTGGGAGCTTTTGCCTGTACTTTCTGCTTCTTACCTTATCTCTTATTCACTGACATCAGAGATTTGCAATATTTTTTCTGACAAAAATATCACCCCAGGTAAACTTGAGCAGTTTTCCAACTATTCAGTAAGAAGTGAATGGTAATTCCTAACCCATCAGCCTGTGTATTTCAGTTCTCAGAGAATCTAGAGGACAAAGGATCACATAAAATAAAATATCTTTTTTTAAAACATTTATCCATGTTAAATAGAAGCTATTCCTAATCTTGAGGTTGTTTGACCTTAATCAAGTTATACTGAATATGCCAGGAGATGAGAGGAAAGAATTAACAGTAATTGAGCAAATGGCACATTTTTACCTGAGGTAGAGAGAGAGAGAACAGGAGAGCAGAGTTAAAGCGGTCTCGTCATTCAACCCTCACAGCAATCTCTCACAGCTGTTTTGCATAAAGAAGACTATCTGCCTCCACTTAGAGTAATAGAAGCTGAGGAGTTGAAGAAGTCCATATCAGCAGCTTGAGAATTCTCACCCCATGAATTCAAAAATAAAAATCCAGTTCTCTGTAGCTAGAATTACCACAGCATTATTTTTTTTTTTTTTTGAGACAGAGTTTGTCTGTAGCTTTTGGTGCCTGTCCTGGAACTAGCTCTTGTAGACCAGGCTGGCCTCAAACTCACAGAGATCTGCCTGCCTCTGCCTCCCGAGTACTGGGATTAAAGATGTGTGCCACCACCGCCCGTCCCCACAGCATTATTTTTCAGATTATAATATAATCACAGCATTTTTCCATTCCCTTTCTTACCTGCAGACTTTTTGTATATCCATTACCTTTCCTTCAAATTTATGGCTTCTTTTTGTAACTAATTTTTGTTGTATTCATGTATGTATATTCATATATATTCCTAAATGTAATCTTCTAGTCCATATAATGCTACCTGTCTGTTGGTTTTCTTTTTATTTTACCCCTGTTCAGACACTTTATTTGAATTTAATAGTGGTGGTAAGTGATTGGATTTGGATACATTATGAAGTATCCCACATTCTGAAGAAAGCACCACACTGTTTCAGTCCATCCCCATCCTGATGCCAACACATCTGCTTTAGGGAGTGTCCCAAGCTAGCCAGATCCAGGGAAACCCCAGATCTGGGGAATACCCTGCCACTGGTGCCAAGCCTCACGGTAGGCAGACCTTGAGAATGCTTCCAGCCCTGGGAAGCTTGTTAGACTTCTAGGCCGTTTTTCCTTCTTTTCAAATCCCACAATGTCCTGTTGGGGAGAAACTGCCTGTTGGGGAGAAACTGTAATTAGCCCAGATCAGGCACTAGATTCCAGCCAGAGGTACAGCTGTGGGCATAACCCCTTAGAAGCTTGGAAACCAGTGTTTTTCCAATTACAAGGATGGTGGAATAAACTTGTTCTTTTTTTAATTTCTTTATTCATTTATTTAAAATTTCCACCTCCAACCTTCCTCCCTTTTCCGTCCCCCTCCCCACATCCCCACCCTCTCTCTAGTCCTAAGAGCAGTCAGGTTTCCACGCAACGGGGGAAGTCCAAGGTCTTCCCTCCCTCTATAAAGGTCTATAAAGGTCTATAAAGGTAAGCATCTAAACAAACCATGTTCCCACAAAGTCAGTTCATGCAATAGAAGCGAAACCCAGTGCCATTGTCCTTGGCTTCTCAGTCAGCCTTCATTGCCAGCCACATTTAGAGTGTCCAGTTTGATCACATGCTCCATCACTCCAAGTCCAGCTGGCCTTGGTGAGCTCCCATTAGATCAATTCCTCTGTCTCAGTGGGTGGACACACCCCCTCGTGGTCCTGACTTCCTTGCTCATGTTTTCCCTCCTTCTGCTCCTCATTTGGACCTTGGGAGCTAAGTCCAGTGCTTCAATGTGGGTCTATGTCTCTATCTCCATCCATTGCCAGATGAGGGTTCTATGGTTATATGTAAGATATTCATCAGTGTGGATATGGGACAAGGCCAGTTCAGGCACCCTTTCCCCTGCTGCCCAAGGAACAATCTGGGAACCTCTCCTTGGACCTGGAAACCCCTCTAGAATCAAGTCTATTGCAAACCCTAAAATGGTTCCTTTAATTAAGATATTTTCTTCCCTGCTCCCATATCCACGTGTCCTCCATCCCACCCATCCCATTATTACTAAATAACTTTTCATAACAAAAAGAGGCAGGTTGGCTCCTAGCAGCAGCACTCTGTTTCCTCCAAGAAGACAAAAGACAAACGGTCACAGAAAAACATCCATCTGCAGTTTGCTTCGACGGCCAAACGCTGACCATTGGACAAAAACTGCCTTTGACCTAAACTGAAGACCTCCAGACGTGAACAAAATCACTGAAATCGACAGCCTAGCTGCCCAGGGTAAGGTAGGCCTGTCTTCCTACAGATTTCTTAGCCCACAGGGTCTTCTGAAGCCTGACAGGCTCTGTGTTAAACAGCAAAGGTCAAATGCAACCTTCTGTGAACATGGAGGACCCAAAAGAGTAGCTCTGGGTGCCAACCCAGTAAGTTCTCTGTCATTTTTTAATCAGTAACTCAAGTAAAATCTTATCCTTCTCAAAGATCTCTGACAGTTTGATAGCTGAGAGGTTTTGCCAGGTTGCCTCATCAAATAAAAAATACCTTTTATTGTACGAAAATATGTCAGTCATTATATATTGCATATGTCTAAAATTTCTGTTTTTACAAACCTAAGGAATTCTTGTGAGTTCCAGGGAGCCAAATTAAAGAACCCACCATAAACAGGTCAGATACATACCCCTCAATTCCCTGGTCCTAAAAATTTTTTTTTTCTTAATCTAACTTTGTTCTCTGTTCTGCTAATACCCTAACCAGGTACAAGGGACACCAGACATCTCCATATCACAGACACCTGTCAGGAGCACAGATCAACTATGCCAGGATGTGATCAGGGCCCAGCCTTCTCTCGGATCTCCCCCCCCAAAGACGATGCCCACAAATCAGTCGGAAGCAGTCTTAAGAATTCGCCGCCCCAATTTCTTCAAACTGTAATGTCTAATCTAATTTTTATTATAAAAAGGATCCGAGAATGTTATTCCTTTGATATCTGCTCCCTTTAAGGGAAAGCCATGCCCACTCCCAGCCACTTCTGACCTCCTGGTCGCCATTTTAACTCTTTCTCTTCTGTCCCTCTCTCCTGGCGTGTGCACACGTGCTCTTCCTCTCTCTGTCCTCTTTTCTATTTCTGCCTTTCTTCTGTTCCTTCTTCTTTAAGTAATAAATGTTTACCCTTATGTTTATTTACTATGTCCTGTGAACCTTTTATCTGCTGCACCCGCCCGCCTGACTCTCTAGGCTGCATGACAGGACCAGCCTGCCACCCTGGAGATCTTGCAGGGACCCACAGCTGTCCTTGTCAAACTAGCGGCTGCTCTGCGAGCCTGCCAGGGAACATGCCAGCATTATTTTTTAAGAACAAAAACACTTATCAACCTGTCCCAGCGCCCGAACAGGCTGAGCTGGGGGATTTTATGGCCCCAAGGAAGGGAGGAAGAAGGGAAGGGGTTCCTGGGTGAAAGCTGGGATGTAATAGGAGAAGAGAAGGTGTAGCAGGGTGGAGCAGCCCCTGCAGAATGACCAGAAAGTTAGGGGTGACGGGTAATGTCTATGCTCCGTTGCTGGACTTCTGCCATGGGTCAGGAGCACACTTACCCCTCTGATGGATCTTTTGCTACAGGATCAGTGCCCCTTGCTGGCCAGGAATCTTGCTGGAATAAACTTTTTCTATTGGTTCTCTTGAAACTAGGTTTCTCAAGTCAGTTGCCAAGAGAAAGAGGTACAGCTGCCTGCCCTGGGCAGCCTTTCTTACCCCAAGCAGTCAATTTCTCTGAAGCCAGGTGGAATGATCCCAGATGGTAGCAAGGTGAACTGTCCCTTACCAAGTTCCATCTCTAATCAACAGTTCCAGACTTGGAGCTTCAGTGTCCTGAGATGGGAACAGGTGATGGATGCCACAAGTTGAGACGGCAAGTAATGGGAGGAGGATGCTGGGCCAGCTAGCTAATGTTACCCCCTTTTAGTGATTTACTGGAGATGGACCCCAGCTTGGTCATGAAGTTGGTTTGTTTCCATTGAGCAATGCATTCCTCAGAAATCTTAAAATCGGCCTGCAGTTTCTCAAAGACTTTCTCTATGGGCTTGAGCTCCTCATTTGGTTGGCCCTTCTCATAGCCCTTCACAAATACTTGCTCGCCAGAAGGAGAGCCTGCTGGAGGGTCCAGAGTTTCAACCTGGTGGCTCACCCCTTCCATGAATGCACACAGTAGCATGCTTTGGGAGTCTACTCCTCTTATCTTCTGGGGTTTCAGATTGCACAGTACCACCACCAGCCTGTCCTGTAGTTCTTCCTTGGAGTTTTCATAACTGGCTGTTTTATCCTGAACAACCAGGTGTGCCCTACCCTGGTGAAGTTCACTGTTCCTGCTCCCAACTTCCCTGAGTTCTCAATAGTCCTTTGTGTATAGACACAAAGGAGGGTTGAGTCTTCCTGGATGTCAGCCTTTCCACTTTGGCATGTCCAATGGCATCATCATTCTTTAGCTTATGCTTGGGCAATCAGATATGTGGATGAGACTTTAGTGCATATTTTCTGATATTACTAGAAGGTACAACATCACAGCCAAATCTTAGATTCTCTGTTTCTTACATTCTTCCAATCCCTTCTTCTGCAATGTTCTCTGAGCTTTAGTTGCAGAATGTTTTGTACATATATCCTGGTGTGGGAGAATTGTCTGTATTCTGTCAATCATATTTTAATAAAATGCTGATTGGCCAGGCAGGCAGTACAGGCAGGAAAGCCAGACAGGAAGTAGGAGTGGAGCAAAGAGACTGGGAGTATTCTGGGAAGCAAGAAGCTCCCTCTGCCATTCCTGCCCAGGCCACCAAAGAATCAACATGTGAGCTGCCACGCTGAGAAAGGTACTGAACCATGCGGCTAACATAGATAATGATAATAGATTAACATAAGTTACAAGGACTAATAAGAAGCCTGACCTAATGGGCCAATCAGTTTATAACCTAATGTAGACTCTGTGATTTCTTTTGGACTTGCCAGCTGTGGGGTACCGGGTGGGACAGAAACCCCAACAAGCCGGCTCTCATGTTACAATATCCATTGGGACTGTTAATACAACTTGACATCTTGGTTGGCTGTTTTCTGTTCTGTTCCCAGTCTGTTGCAAAGAGAAGTTTCCTTGAACTTGGAAAACCCAACTTTAAAATTTAGTTCTCTGACATGTTTTCTTTATATACCAGAATCTTATTCTATCATCTATGCACCTTTTAACAGAATACTTGTCTGTGTTATTTTGCTGAACTCTTCTTTCTTAGCCATCTTCAGGTGAAGTAAATATTTGATGCCTTAGGAGGGAGGTGACCTTCTGCTTTAACTACAATAGAACCCCATCACTTGTCATTGTCTCCAAAGGTTAAAACTGAGGACGAGGCCATAGTTTCTTTTTGAGTTTAGATATTACATGTGATTCATTTTATTTCTTACATAATGTATTTTCTTCTAACGTTGTTGTTGATCAAGGGACAGAATATGTTTCTGAGTTGGGAGTCTAAGATGACTAATTTTTAAAACTATATTTCTTTATTTTTACTTCTTTCTCCTCAGCATAGTTCATTTGAATGGTCTCTATGCTTCAAAACAAGTATACCACAAATATCAGAGAAATAACATATGCAATGGATATCAAAATATGACTTTAAATATATCCAGGTAATTAAAATTTAAATATGGAAATTAGTATCTCTGAATGTGAAATACTGAACTAGAGCATAAAGCTTTAATAAGTACATAAAATTTAAGAAGAAAATAAAAAGGGTTCTCAGTAACTCAGCTTTTATTATCAATAACATGAAATGGTCAATGATTTCTTAGACATGTTTAGCTTATTATGATTGAGAAGGAAAATTAAAGAAAGAATAACATTTTTAATCTAGAAGGAGACATTTCCTTTTATGAATGGCACAATTTAAGCATTATGTTTGTATTTAAATTTGATTACTTCTTTATTAAAATTTATTGTACTAAAATGATCAGGGGGTTTTATATATTTATTTAGGAATAACATGGTTTTACTTTTAACAATTTATTTTTTCATAAACACATTTAAAATTCATTCCCTTAGTGATATTGAAATAAGCAATACTCACTTATTAACTACATTAAATATCAAGAATGGTCTATCTAAAGAAACGAACTTATTTTTTTCACTTAAGTAAAGTTTACTTCCTGATTTCCCTTTTTACTATCAGTCTTACTCTGCATCCCCAGTTTCTGCAGATTCCATTGTTTCATGTTTCTGTGTATAAATGAGAACAGAAATGATATATCCTTCCAAGTGACTTATGGCACTTAGTATGATACACTACAGTCCAACCCACGCTATGTCAAGTAACAAAATTTGTTAAGTTTTTTATATCTAGGTTGAATTTTATTGTTGTAGCCACCACACACCAATCATTCATTCTTCCACTGTTGGAACCTTAGATGATTCCATGACTGTCTTTTGTGACTAGTGCTGTAATCAGTATGGGAAAGTGGACACCTCTTTATACACTAATTACATCTGTTTCAGGGAAACACCCTGAAGCAAGATTGATGGATCATGTAGTCGCTTTATGACACTCCCTTCTATAATCATTGCAGGCATTTGCAACTGTTTGCTGCCAACATCGTTCAAGAGTTCCTTCTCTTCACGTCCTTGTCATCGTCCGTTGTGCTTTCTGCTCCACTCATTCTAACAAAGTGGTGTTTTTGCTGTCATTTTAATGTGTGTCCAAAATATTTAGTGAGTTTGAGATGCTTTTGATTTATTTGACCACTATTTTAAACCATCCTGATTCTTCACATGTATCTATATCAGATTGTTTTCTTTCTGTAAACAGGTTCTTTATATAGTTTGGATAATAACTTATCATTGGATTTATGTCTTGAAAATATTTGTTCCTGGTAAGGAAATATTATTTCCTTATACCATCTCTTTAATATATTATTTTCTTTGCTATCAGAAACATTTTATTTGTTTTAATATGTTTCTACTTAGATGTGACTTTTGGGAGCCAAGAATGTTGAATAAAATACTGTCATGACTTTTTTCTCTACCTTTTTAAGTTTAGACATTTCATAGTTGTACAAATTATACTTAATTCTTTAAGCCATCTTAGGTTGATATTTGTGTATTATTTAACACAGGTATCGCCACTTAGAGGTAGTGGGAACTGGGAAAATGGAGCCCAAAAATGAGGAGGAATAAAGTATGTAATAACCAACTTTATTTGGAATCTCAGACAAATCTAAGGGTTAAAAAAGGTCACATGAGTAAAGCTCTCATGAATCCAAGCTGTATACAGTTACAAGAACAATCTACATGTTGCAAAAAACATGTGTTTACATAGAGGCATATAAAGGCTAGTATGAACATTTAACCGAATAGCAACAACAAGCTACAATGAGTAATTTGAAATAACCTCACTCTTCTTGGCTACACTTGAGAGAAGCACAGAAGCACATTCCAAGGACAATTTTGGGTTTTTTGAGATACTGAGGTCACAAGAGGTTTTTTTTTTTTTTGAGTGTTCTCACATCACTCAGAATTCTCCTCACATGAATTTATTCCTGATCCGTACTCTGACAGATTGAGTCCAATTTTATTTCTTTACATGTATTTGTTGTTTATAGAAATATTTTTGAAGAGAATTTTATTTTCTATCATATATTATTGGGAATTTTGCTAAACTACTATTAAAGTATATGTTAGATTCATTCTTTGGCTGTCTTTGTGTACCTGTGCCTCTGTGTGTGTTTGTGTGTGTGTATGCATGAATAGGTATGTGTGTACGCATCTGCATGTGTGAATATACTTGTATCCATAGGCATGTATTATGACATGTGTAGAAGTCAGAAGACAACTTGTGAGAGTCGGTTCTTTTCTTTCACTGTGTGTGCTTGTGAAATTGAACTTGGTTTGCCTGGAAGACATTTCTTTGGCCCATCTCTCAAGTCTTTTCTAGTGTGTCCACATTTTCATGGTATCGTGTTGTTTTAAATCTTCTTGGTTTATAATGTAGCTTGTTTTAAGCTTATACTAATTTCCAGACAAATTATCAATAGAAATAAAACTGGGCCCTTATAGAAGATACTCGTTAGCATGTATATCACAGGAATGTCAATGAATCATCAGGACAGTAAGGATGGAAAGACATTAACTCTGCTAATATGGAAGAATGTTGCAGAGCACAGGAAAAGTGAAATATATGCATATATATGTGTACATATAATCAGAAAGTCTGGGCGGCAGCCATATTATTTATGGATTCCACCAATGTTTCGTTGCAGAAATAAAGCATACAATAATTTTAAACCGAACATTTAGAACTTAAAGTTGCATTAATATTTAACAGTACAAATTATCAACCTGAATCTCTGTGCCTATGAAATGAACATGCTGAGTTGTATTTTAACTCACAAGCCAAACCTCATTGCTTCATTTCTCAATGCTTCACCTGGGCATCATTTGGCTTATTAAGGACATATATACATACCAGATATTTAATCAACTTGGATCAATGGTTGCTATAGACCATAATATGAGCTAAACGACAAGCTGGAAATCATTCACTGCTGCTAGGAAAGATGCAATCTTCAGCCCTGCAGTGTGTGATTAATGCCAAGAGTAGTAAAGGACTGCAGAAAGAATCTAGTGGAAAGTCAGAATAATTTTAGTAGACTTCTTGGAGATCAATAGTGAAAGGAGAAAAATAATGCATGCAAATAGAAAACATGATAGAAAACTATTTACCAAAATTACTGGAAAAAAGTAGTAAGAACAGGCCTTCTGAGATATTTGAGCAGGTGGAGGAGCTCGCTAGACAATACTGACAATATGGATTATTTTCCTCAGGAAACACATAAGGTAGATAGCGAGGACTGATTCTGCGAAATTGTCCTGTCATAAATTACACAAACATTAAGTCACAAAATAACAGAATATGATTCTTAGGATGAACACAGCATTGATGTCACATGCTGATCATCAAAGAGTTTTAATATCAGCAGAGCAGGTTGAAGAAAGTTGACAAAAGACTTAATTATAAAGGGGATCCCAGGTCCAAGCAGAGATCCCCAGATTGTTCTTTGGACAGAGGAGAGGGTGCCTGAACCGGCCTTGGCCCATAACCATACTGATGAATATTTTGCATATCACCATAGAACCTTCATCTGGCGATGGATGGAGATTGAGACAGAGACCCACATTGAAACACTGGACTTAACTCCCTAGGTCCAAACGAGAAGCAGAAGAAAAGAGAACGTGAGCAAGGAAGGCAAGACCAGAGGGAACCTTCACCCGTTGATGGAAGGAGATTGAGACAGAGACCCACACTGGAGCACTGGACTGAGCCCCCAAGGGCTAAATGAGGAGCAGAAGGAGGGAGAACATGAACAAGAAAGGCAGGACCATGAGGAGTGCGTTCACCCACTGATACAAGGGGACTGATCTAATGAGAGTTCACCAAGGCCAGTTGGACTGGGACTGAACGAGCACGTGATCCAACCAGATTCTCTCAATGTGGCCGGATTCTCTGAATGTGACTGGCACGGGGTCTTTCTGAAAAGCCATTGACAATGACACTGGGACTTGTTTCCTCTGCATATACTGGATTTTTGGAATCCAGTCTGTTTGGATGCTCACCTTCCTGGACCTGGAGGGAGGGGGGAGGAACTTGAACTTCCCACAGGGCAGGAAAACTGACTGCTCTTAGGGATGGAAAGGGAGGAGGAGAGAGAGTGGGGGGAGTGGGAGGATGTTGGGAGGAGGGGCGGAAATGGAAACTTTTATAAATTAATAAACTTTTATAAATTAAAAAAACAGAAAGTTGAGTAGTGCACAAAAAGTTGTTGGGAGGATAGGGATTGAGGAAGAGAAAGATCAAAACCATGTAATCTCTCTATTCTATTCTATTCCATTCTATTCTATTGCTAATTTTTATTGCCAATGTCATACTTTCTCAACTTTAAAAATTAAACGGCTAAAGCAAGACCCAGGCCATAAAAGAAAGTACGATCCCTAGACATGTGCTGTTGAGCTCTATAACAAAGCTAGCTGAGCAAGTTCGAAGTGGACTAGTGAAATGTGTTGCTCTGTAGCCCCTGCCTAAAGCTTCCTGCCTCAAACTCTAGCCCTGAACTCCCTCAAAGATGGAGTCTGCCTTGGGAGTAGAAACTGACATGAACCTTTCCTCCTCAAGTTATTTTTGGTCAGAGTGTTGTATCACAACAACAGTAAAACAAACTAATCTAGTAGGCCTTCATATGACAAAACATTAAAACTCTGTAGTGTTTAGGATGTAATGGTGTCCCATGGATAAGGAGTATTATAAAATCTGGATTCAAGATGAAACGAACAGAAAGGCTGTTTATTCCATATTTGCTGAGGCCCCTAAAATAATCATTTTTAAAGCATTTTGGGATTTCTCTTTTCTGCATCTTCAGATTTGTTCATGATTTTCCTCAACAAACATTCTGTGCTCCAGCATCTTCAAATAAACTGAGATTCCCATAGATACTTAGTCTTCATTCCTTCAGCCCCATGTATCACCCTCTCTGCAGATTCTGCCAGGCTGACATGCAAAACCATCACTTTCACTTCTTTGAGTTTCCATTGCAGTTTAGGCTTCATAGTCACAACCTCACTCACAGCTATTAGGTGCGGCCTGGGAGGACACCCTGTGGCACACGATCTGTCTTAAAACATTTTCCTTTGCAATACTTTTTGAAACATTCGTTGCCACACAGGTATAGCATTTTTCATTTCTGAGTAAACAGTCTCACATGGTTGTTTTAGAGGTGTTCCAGAGACTGAAGTTCTAGATGGAACCCACGAGACTTTGGTTGCTATGGATTCTCTGTGCCTGGAAGTTTGATATACTGATATATAACAGCCCCCACAAAAAACTAATAAAACCCCTCATTATCCAGCCTTGTGTGTGCAGTAAAACCCAGAATTGTCTTCTTCTCCAGAGAAAGCCTTTCAAATGAATTTATCATTTAACACTCTTGCGCTTTCCATGGGTGCTGAAAGCTGAGTTCCTGAAATGCCCAGCAAGCTTCTTTCCCACAGTGTTGGTGAAAGCATGTCTCTCATTTTAATAGTACTACATTGTTCAGAAATCATGGTTTTATTAACTCCTAATTGGCATAGCCTTTCTGACCAAACTACAAGTTGAGTATTTTTCCTTGACTTTCTTCTTCTGATACTCTGTGACCCAGACAAAAGCAATTAGCAAGAACTATGTCGCAGCCTGATTGCTGTGCTGCTTGCAACAACCCTGACAAGGGAATCAGCCTCCTTCCCTTAAACTCAGTTTCTGAGCTCCCAAGGTCCAAATGAGGAGCAGAAGGAGGGAGAATATGAGCAAGGAAGTCAGGACCACGAGGGGTGCGTTCACCCACTGAGACGGTGGGACTGATCTAATGGGAGATCACCAAGGCCAGCTGGACTGGGAGTGATGGAGCATGTGATCAAAGTGAACACTCTGAATGTGGCTGGCAATGAGCGCTGACTGAGAAACCAAGGACAATGGCACTTGGTTTTGGTTCTATTGCATGAACTGACTTTGTGGGAGCCTGGTTTGTTTAGATGCTCACCTTTATAGACCTGTATGGAGGGAGGAGGACCTTGGACTTCCCACAGGGCTCTTTGGACTAAAGAGGGAGGGTGGGGAGGGGGTGGGGGAGGGAAAAGGGAGGTGAGGAGGAGGTGGAAATTTTTAATAAATAAATAAAAAAAGGATAAAAAAAACTCAGTTTCTCAAAAAGTCTCATGACACAGGGGCAATATATAACTTAATTCTCTCTTTTTTCCCTTTTTCTTTTCTTTTCTTCCTTCCTTTCTTTTCTCACAAAATGTAGTAAGATCGGCTTCTACTCAAATCCCTAAAAAAGTTCTCATTCTCATCTGAAAAGTTAACACATTTTTTCTTGTCTTCATTATTATTCTCAAAATTTGATTCCAGCATAATCACTCATTAGAGTAAAATTGCAATGTCCAAAACTCTCTATGTCCCATCTTCAAACCCTTCTAAATTCTTCCCCCAAACCCTGGCCCCACTTCTCTGGTACCAATTAGATAAGTCATATTGTACTTTATTTAAAAAAAATGCCTTTTGGCAAACTATTTAAGTGATAATGGTTAGTCCAGTTCATTGATTATAGATTTTAGTTCTCAGTATTTGTTTCATTGATTCTGTTTCTGTCATTCTCCTCCTGTGCTGTGATAGAACATGGCGGAGGGATCCCCTGATAGCAATTTCTGACCCCAAACAAATGGAAAACACACAAGATACACTTAAATGTTTGTCACTGTTTATCTTCTTCCTGAAGCTGTGCTCATCCTCCTAACGTTTACATGATCTCCTGAAGTAATGCCCTACCTACCTACCTACCTGGGTTCATGATCTTTCTGGAATACTTAACATTCAGATTACAACACTTTCTTCTCTAGAAACAGAAGTGAAGAAATTGGCTGCAGTACAGGGAAGGGTAACTGGGTAAAGGGTTGAGTTGAACCTTGATGGAGACGCATCTTCAGAAGTCAAATATTAAGGTAGCAATGTATCACAGAGATAAGAGAACATTCATCTTGGGGAACGTAGCTCCTCCTCCTAACCCTTTCAGCTAGAGTGTAAGGACAGAGGTTTTCAAGCTGACAGCTTATTTGATTGTTATTTCCCACCAAATTTCCTTCATGTTATAGACTCATGAATAAATCAGAAAACATAAAGAACCTTAACACTCTACCTTCGAAGGAAAAAAAATTCTCACGACAAGAAGCAAGTGAGCAAAACATGTCAAAATAGCCAGGTATATATTAGAAACACAAACAAAATAAATCAGAGAAAAAAAACGGAAAGGTAGTGTCCAGTATTTTTATTTTATTTTATTTTATTTTATTTTATTTTATTTTTTTGGTTTTTCGAGACAGGTTTCTCTGTGGCTTTGAAGCCTGTCCTGCAACTAGCTCTTGTAGACAAGGATAGCCTCGAACTCACAGAGATCTGCCTCTCTCTGTCTCCCAAGTGCTGGGATTAAAGATGTGTGCTACCACCACCTGGCAGTGTCCAGTATTTTCATACAGAAGATAGTAACTCAATCTAGACAAGGAATATCTTCAGTCACTAAAGGATACTGGACAAATAAATAACAACATGAAGATGATAAAAGGAAAGGACTACTCTGAATGATGTCCTCACCCCAATACTTGAAATTTAGGTGCAATACTCGGTATGTCAGTAAGTATTTGTACATACAATTAAAGGTAAGGCATCTGAAGGATTTATCTGTGTTTGCATGTGTATAACAATAATACTTATTGTTATAAAAGAATTGTTCATAAATTTGAGAGAGAGAGAGAGAGAGAGAGAGAGAGAGAGATAGGTCAGGAGGAACTAGAGAGGGAGGGATGGAATTGATAGAAATGCAGTATTTATTTAAGAAATCTAAAAGAAATAAAAAAGTTGATTTTAAGTCCCATGTTGTTGTTTTTGAACATAGAGGACGTGACAAGTAGAGGACTTATTGAGGATTCTAAAGGTCAAGACAATGCAAAGAAATTGCCACTTTTGTCTCTAAAAGTCCTAAAAGGCATGTAGCCAAACTGATCCATTTCTAAATTCTGAGCTACAGAACTTTATAAAAATAAATTTGCATTATTTTGAGATGTTAAGCCCATCTTAACCATTAAGTTATGGTGATTAGTTATAGCAGAAACAAAAGATTAATTCAAAAAGATGTACGTGGAAAGCTTGCACAGCTAATAAACATGGAAGGTTTAAACATTACATTTTTTAAAAAAACAGGAAAATGAATCATTCATTAGACATTGACAAGAAGAACTGCAGATAATTCCAGTGTCTACATGTGATAAAAGAGCAAAGGATTAAAGAAATAAAAAAGGAAAAAGAAACAGTATGTTACCTTAAGGAAATACTTAAAGATATATACAAATCTGAAAGTATAACAAAACTTTCATCTGAGGATTAAGCAGCAAAAGAAAGTGTTTTCAGACATGCAACATAAGTGCTTTTGAAAAAATAAGGAAGTTAAAATCAAATTTATAAATCCACTTCTAGGAATATAGTTTTCTATTTTTTATTACAACTGAAATTATTTAACAATATATCTTAAACACATTAAGACTTAAAGATAGAGGAAATATATTCTGGGAAGATTATTACAAAATGAAATGGCAACAGAATCATGCAAGAAAATAAAACCAGGAATAAGCAAAGCAACACCCAGCCCCACAACAAATCCATCTTCCCTATCTCAAGAGCCAGAGATGTAGCCCAGTAGGACAGACACCTTTTGAATAGTATCTGTTCTATGTCTCTAGTCAAACACCATAGGAAAATGAGGTGCCCAGATCTTAATGCCGCTCTGCACCAGCCAAGGTACTACTGCTATCAGTCTGGAGCTGACTTCAACGGTGCATGACTTGGTGTGGGTGACTGCCAGATAAACAACTTAGACTTTCATGCCCATCTACAGAAACCAGTTGCAGGAGATCCAGGACTCAACTCTGGAACAAAGGCAGAAGGAAAAAGTTCTTGCTCTCCTAAATAAGAGAAGAATCTTCCACTGGGGAGTAAAAAAATCAAGGATAGAAACAAGGAATGCATGAACAAAATAATGAATTTTAAAATTCTGCTCATTTTTAGTTCTGAGAGTTTCATGAAGGTGAGGATGACTTCGAACTCACCAAGTGGTGATGATGACCTTGAATAACTGATCCTCCTTCCTCTGTTTCCTAACTGCTGAGACTACTTGATGAGTACCATCATCCTAGTCTAAAAGAAATGAGAATCAATACTGAATGACTTATGCATTTAATTCCAGTCTGGGGAGGCAGAGGCAGCTCTAATCCTTTGAGTTCAAGACCACTCTATTCTACATAGTGAGTTTTACGACCAGACTAAAAATAAGAACCCTTCGCCCAAAACAAAACAACAACAAACAAAATGAAGAAAAACAAATACACAAAACACTGAATGAGTCTGAGAAAAACATATTTGGATAAATCATATTTAAAGATTTTTGTCTCCAGCATAATCTTCTTTCTCGTGTAAATGTGTGAGGTGTGCATGAATCCATGAATGTGAGGCATGAGAATGACATCAGGTGTCTTCCGCCATCATTCTCCTCCTTATTCACTGAATAAGGTTTAATGTTTGACATTCCCCAGTAAAGATAGTCCTTCTCACTGTCTTACCCGGGAGGCCCTGTTTCTGCCTTCCCAGTTCTGGAATTACAGATTGACTACAATACCTAAAAAGCATTTACTTGGGTTTTGGAGACGCAGATTCCAGGTTTCATGCTTAAGTATGAAAGGTAGTTAAAACACTTTGCTATAACCCATAATAAATGAGGATTGAAATTGAAAGACCCCCGGAATGGGGAGATTCTCACTCAAGTCTCGGTATAATGTGATCTTCCAGAAACTCAAGACAGACCATTCTTACTGCAATCACACAAGGTTTATTAACCGGACAGGAGCAGCACGCTGTGCCGAAACTCATTTCCCACTCAGGGGTAGAGGGGTTCGAGGACAAGTAGCTGGGAGGTGAGTATTTAGGGGAAGAAACCACAGCCAAAGGGGGTAGGGAGGGCGTCATTGGAAAGTTCCAAAAATACCAGTGATAATCACAAGGGGTAACTCACGTTTCTCAAGATTATTCTCAAGATTTTAATCTAACTTTAGGGTCAGCTATTTCCTGGAACAGTCACTGAACTGGCTAACCTAGAGTTTTGGTTCTTCTCTCCATGCTAGATTTTTGGCTCCATTATTTCTGCTAGAGGGGTCTGGATTTATCTGGGTCTTTCAAAATGAAGATCACAAGTTGTTGATGATATAATAAAAAAGACACCGTGATTTTAGGGACCTTTTAAAGATGGTGCAAAATGTTGCTATCATATGGTCTTGCAAACACTCCTTCCAATTAATGATTTCTAGAAATAAGGAAATAGATGGTCATGTTAAATGATGTCAGAGAAGACAAGTCTTGTAGTCATGTAGTCATACTGAGAAATCTTTAGGGTAAAGAACAATCTAATTCTTCAAATTCGGATCTCTAAAGCTTCAAAATAAATAGAGTAAGAATGATGACTAGAGTAAAAGATAATTTACTAATTAAGTTATAAGATGTTTGGTTCTCAGTTCAATCAGAAATATTTTATAATAAGAAACTATTTTACATAGTGAATGTGTATTTGTGAAATTAAAAGTTTTTTGTAGTATACAATAGATATTTTTCAATAATCTTTTAAAAGGTCCTATGATAACTAATCTTGGTTGTCCACTTGATGCCAAGGAACAAGGGGACATCAACAAAACAATTCATTTGGTTGACCTGTGGGCATGTCTGTGGGGGACATTTTCTTGATTATTAACTGATATGGAGGAAGACTTCCACTATGACTGATGACAATTGTTAACAGGTCACCCTGGAATTTATAGGCTTAGGAGCTCCTGAAGGCAGCAGAAGCAAACAGGTGAGCAGCCTTCCTCTGTGATCTCTACATCACTTTTCACCTGCTGGTGTCTACCTTTTGTTCCTACTTTGGTTGTCTTCATGATGAAATATTACCTTTAAAGGTCATAGTAAAGGTCAAATAAACTCTTCCCTCTCCAAATTGGTTACAGTAAAGTGTTTTATCACCTCAACATAAACAAACTAGGGAAGGTAGTTAGTTTGCTTGAGTTGTGCAAGATAAAAGTGATTGTTGATGAAATTACAATGTCAGCAATTTGTGTTAAAATGATGTAAGGAAAGGGAAAATGTAATTTATAATTTTACTATAATAATTGATAAGGATTGTTCATAGGAACACATGGGTTTTACATATTATCATAAAATTGTAAGTTGAAATTTTTCTATGGTAAAAGTGAATTTAAAGATGGTTTAGGTATAAATTATACATCTGGGGATGGTGAGGTAGATAAGGTATTGTTTTTAGCTAATAAATATGAAGAAAGCAGAAGCTAATTATTTTGGTAGCGTTACACTGTGTAAGTATGCACGCAAGTCTGTGGGTATTTGTACCATGTGCACATTTGTACGTGCTTTTGTTACTTCTCAAAGTCATGGTCTTCTTACAGTCTTTTCCCCATTTTTTTTTTAGAAACATGGTTTTCTACAGTTTTATAGTGGTTTTGAAGACTTTGATGACAAGGAACTTTTTGTTATGGCTACTAAGATTAAAGTGTGTCTTTTTTTCTCCAATATATTACCAAACTAGAAATCACCACACTTACTACTGCCCACTTTAGGTCTCCTGATACATTATTTTTGTCTCAGTTAATGGCTTGGAGATCAATACTGTTGGACTAGCCTGAAAAAGATAGAAATTTCTAGCTTCTGTTTATTTTCTTTATTATTCTGTTATTATTCTTTATTTCTTTATTTCTGTTATTATTCTTTACAGAAAGAATAACAGAACTCATGAAATTATTATTTGATAATCACTTCATTTTTATGCTGAAATAAAAATTGACAGCGTGTCCTCAAGGTTGTTGTTATCATTGACTTATAAAACTCATATTCCCTTATTTATGTTTTAAAGTAAATTTTATTCTTGTATGTTGTTTTAAAAAGAAATCCTATGATTATTGTTTTCCTTGAAAATAATTTCAATACATAGTGAAATAAAAAAATATTTATAACAAAAGCATGAAGTAAAAAAAATAAGCCCCTTAAATTAAAGAAATATCTGTATACTAAAAACAGAGAGAATACAGAACTCCAGTGAAGTGACTATGCATTCTATTTTGAAAGTGATATATATATATATGTATATAATTTTAATTATATATTATATATATAATTTTAATTATATATATTATATATATAATTTTAATTATATATATTATATATAATTTTAATTTTATTTAAAAGAAACAAAAATCTAGTTTTTTTTTTAAATTTTACAAACCAGTCTCAGTTCCTTCTCCCTCCTCTCCTCCCATTACCTGCATTTTCTCCTCCACACCACCTCATCCACTCCTCAGAGAGGGTAAGCCACATTGTTTGAGGAAGGACCAAGGCCCTCCCTACTATATTTAGGCTGAGCAAGGTATTAATCCAAAGAGAATTGATTCCAAAATGCCAGTACATGCAATAGGGATAAATTCTCCTGCCACTGCCAGTGGCCCCACAGTATGCCCCATCCATACAACTGTCACCCACATTCTGAGAGCCTAGTGTTTCTTCCCTGTCTGGCTGGAGTTAGTGAGCTCCCATTATCTCAGATAAGCAGTTTGAGTGGTTATTCCCATCATGGTCTTGACCTCTTTGCTCATATTCTCACTCCTCCTACTCTTTGACTTGATTTTGGGAGCTCAGTCCAGTGTTCCACTGTGGAACTCTGCCTCTGCTTCCATCAGTTGCGGAATGAATGTTTCATGGTGACATTTAAGATAGTCATTTGTCTGACAACAGGGCAAGGCCAGTTTGGACCCTCTTCACTACTGCTTAGGGTGTTAGCTGGAGTCCTCCTTGTGGATTCCTGGGAATTTCTCTAGTGCCAGGTTTCTTGCTAGCCCCATAACGGTTCCCTCAATCAAAATATCTCTTTCTTTGTTCACCATTTCTGTCTTTCCCCTGTCTTGACTATCCAGTCCCCTCAAGTTCTTCTCCCCTTTTCCCTTCTTCCCTCCTCTTCCTCTTCCACCTTTACTTCTTCCACCACCTCTACGTTCCCAATATTCTTAGGAGGCCTTGTCTATTACCCATTCCCAGGGGGATCTATATATGTTACTTTGGGTTCACCTTGTTACACAGCTTCAGTGAGGTTGTGGACGATAACCTCGTTATCCTTTGCTTTATGTCTAATATTCTATGAGTGAGGATATAGCATGCTCATCTTTCTGGGTCTAGGTTACCTCACTCATGAGGTCCTTTTCTGGTTACATCCATCTGCAAATTCAAAAGATGTCATTGTTTTTGACCACTGAGTAGTACTCCATTGTGTAAATACTACACATTTTTTTAAATCTATACTTTGATTGAGGGACATCTTGGTTGCTTCCAGGTTCTAGCTATTACAAATAATGCTGCTATATTCATAGCTGAACAAATGTCCTTGTGGTATGATTGAACATCCTTTGAGTATATGCCCAAGAGTAGTGTGGTTGGGTTCAGAGATAGGCTGATTTCCAATTTTCCAAGAAACTGCCATACTGATTTTCAGAGTGGTAGTACAAGTTTGCATTCCCACCATCAATGGAGGAGTTTTTCCCTTATTCTGCATCCTCTCCAGCATAAATTATCATTGATGGTTTTGATCTTAGCCCATTCTGAAAACTGTAATATGGTATCTCAGAGTCGCTGTGATTTCCATTTTCCTGATAGGTAAGGATGTTTAACATTTCCTTAAGTGTCTTTCAGCCATTTGAGATTTCTTTGTTGGGAATTTTTTGTTTGGATCTGTACCCCATTTTTTAAATTGGATTATTTCAATTTTGATGTCTAATTTCTTTATTTCTTTATATATTTTGGAGATCAGTCCTCTGTCTGATGTAGGGTTAGTGAAGATCTTTTCCCATTCAGTAGATAGCCTTTTGTCTTATTGACTGGGTGCTTTTCTTCACAAAAACTTCTCAGTTTTAGGAGGTCTCATTTATTTATTGTTGTACTCAGTGTCTGTGCTACTGGTGTTATGTTTAGGAAGTGGTCTCCTGTGCCCACGCATTGAAGGCAACTTCCTACTTTCTCTTCTATCAGGTTCAGTGTGGTTGAATTTATATTGAGGTCTTTAATCTATTTGGACTTGAGCTTTATGCTCAAGGATGGATATGGATCTATTTTCATTCTTCTACATGTTGATATCCAGTTATGCCAGCACCATTTGTTGAAGATGCTTTCTTTTTTCCATTGTATAATTTTAGCTTCTTTGTCAAAAATCAGGTGTTCACAGGCATGTAAATTAATAAACAGGACTTCAATTCAATTCCATTGGTCAGCCTGTTTTTTTTGTGCCATATCAGGATGTTTTTATTACTGTAGTTCTATAATAGAGCTTGATGTCAGAGATGCTGATGCCTCCAGAAGTTCCTTAATTGTACAGGATTCTTTTGACTATCCTGGACTTTTTGTTTTTCCATATGAAGTTGAGTATTGTTCTTTCAAGCTCTGTGAAGAATTGTGTTGGGATTTTGATGGGGATTGCATTGAATCTATATATTGCTTTTGGTATGTTTGTCATTTTTATTATGTTGATCCTATCTATCCAAGAACATGGGAGATCTTTCCATTTTCTGGTATCTTTTTAAATTTCTTTCATCAAAATCTTAAAATTCATGGTGAAGAGGTCTTTTACCTCTTTGGTTAGGGTTACCTCAAGATATTTTGTTATTTGTGGTTATTGTGACGGGTAATATTTCTCTGATTACTTACTCAGCTTCTTTATCATTTGTATATAGAAGGGCTACTGATTTTTTTTTAGTTGATTTTGTATCATGCCACATTACTGAAAGTATTTATCAGCTGTAGGAGTTCCCTGGTAGAGTTTTTGGGTTACTTATTTATACTAGCATATCATATAAAAATATTGACTTCTTCCTTTCCAATTTGTATCCTCTTGTTCCCCTTTGTTGTTTAGCTAGAATTTCAAGAAATATGTTGAATAGCTATGAAGAGAGTGAACAACCTTGCACTGATACTAATTTTAAAGGAATCACTTTGGGTTTTTCTCCATTTAATTTGTTGATGGCTGTTGGTTTGCTGTATATTGTTTTTACTTTGTTTAGATGTGTTTCTTGTGTACTGACTTCTCCAAGAACTTTATCATAAAGTGGTGTTGAATTTTGTTGAATGCCTTTGCAGCATCAAATGAGATGATTGTAACACCCGAATCTGTGTTACCCCCTCAGTACAGTTCGCACGCCACTGTACCATATGCAAGTCGGGCACAGAACTGGAGATTGAAAGAACACACAAGAGACCTGGGTCATTCGAAAGGAGATCAGCCGAATGCCGTTTATTCAGTTTAGGGGAAATCCTATTATACCTGGCTGCTGCACAAGGAATTCTGACAAGGCAGATGGGAAATTACCATACCAAAGATGAAACAATACCCTACAGCTAATCACCAGGCAAGGCAGAGGGAGCACAGGAACAAACAGGATGTTTAGCTTGCTGACCAGAAACTGTCCTCAAGATGCACCCCAGGAGCAAGGGTAGACCCAGGGGCCCTAGAGATGATCATATTTTTTCTCTTAGCTTATTTATATAGGGGATTACATTGATAGACTTTCATAAGTTGAACCATCCCCACATCTCTGGGATCAAGCTGACTTGATCATGGTCGATGATTTTTTTATTGCATTCTTGGATTCATTTTACTAGTATTTTGTTGAGTATTTTTTGCATCTCTGTTCATGAGGGAGATTGAGCTGTAATTCTCTTTTTTTGGTTGAGTCTCTCTGATTTTGGTATCAAAGTAACTGTAGCCTCATAAAGAGTTTGGCAATGTTCCTTCTGTTTCTATTATGTTGAACACTTTGAGGAGTATAGGTATTAGCTCTTCTTTGAAATTCTGGTAGAATTCTGCACTTAAATCATCTTGTCTTGGTCTTTTTTTTGGGGGGGGATGGAGCTTTTGATGACTACTTCTATTTTCTTGCAGGTTATATGTCTATTTAAATTGTTAATATGGTCTTGATTTAAATTTGGTATGTGGTATCTATCCTTACAATTGTCCATTTCTTTTACATTTTTCAATTTTGTGAAGTACAGATTTTTATAGTATGTACTAATGGTTATCTGGATTTTATCTGTGTCTTTTGTTATGTCTCCCTTTTCATTTCTGATTTTGTTAATTTGGATGTTCTCTCTCTGCCTTTTGATTAATATGGATAAGGTTTGGTCTATCTTGTTGATTTTCTCAAAGATCCATCTTTTGCTTCATTGATTTTTTTGTTTTTTTTGTTTATATTTTGTTGATTTCATCCCTCAATTTGATTATTTCTGGTGTTCTACTCCTCCTGGGTGCATCTGCTTCTTTTTATTCTAGGACTTTTCAGGTATGCTGTTAAGTCACTATTTTGAGCTTTCTCCACTTTCTTTATGTGGGCACTTAGTGCTATGTATTGTCCTCTTAACATTGCTTTCATAGTGTCTCATAAGTTTGAGTATGTTATGCCTTCATTTCATTAAATTCTAGGAAGTCTTTAATTTCTTTATTTATGTCTTCTTTGAAACAGGAGTGGATCAATAGTTAACTGTTCAATTTTCATGAGTTTGTAGGTTTTCTGAGAGTAGTGTTGTTGTTAAATTCTAACTTTAAACCATGATGATCTGATAAGATACAGAAGGTTACTCAAATTTTAATTTTTAATCTGTAGAGGTTTCTTTTGTTTCTGAGTATGTGGTCAATTTTAGAGAAGGTTCCATGAGGTGCTGAGAAGAAGTTATATATTTTTTTTCTTTTGGTGGAATGTTCTATTGATGTCTGTTAAGTCCATTTGATTCATTAGATCTGTCAGTTCTCTTATTTCTCTGTTAAGTTTCTGTCTGGTTGACCTGTCCATTGGCGAAAGTGGAGTGTTGAAGTCTACTGTTATTGTTAGGGTTTTGATGTGCAATTTAAGCTTTAGTAATGTTTCTTTTACTTATGTCGCTTCTCTAGTATTTGGGGCATAAATGTTCAGCATTGGGATTCATCTTGATGGATTTTTCCTGTGATGTATAAGTGCCCTTCTCTATCTTTTCTTATTAATTTTAGTTTGAAGTCCATTTTGTTAGATATTAGGATAGCAGCATCTGCTTGTTTCTTATGTCCACTTGATTAGAAAAAAATTTTTCCAACCCCTTACTCTAAGGTAATACCTATCTTTGAGGTTGAAGTGTGTTTTTGTATACAGCAGAAGGATGGATCTTGATCTCATATCCTTTCTCTTAGGCTGTGTCTTTTTATAGGTGAATTGAGTCCACTGATATTAAGAGGTATTAATGAGCAGTGATTGTTAATTCCTGTTATTTTTTAGTGGCAGTGTTTGTGTGTTTTCCTTCTTTGGCATTTGTGGGTGGAAGGTTGTCTATTGCCTGTGTTTGTGTGGGTGCAGTAAGCTTCATTGGGTTGAAGTTTCCTTCTAGTAATTTCTGTAAGGCTGGGCTTGTGGATAGGTATTACTTAAACCTGGTTTTGTCAAGGAATATCTTGCTTTCTCCATTGATAATGACAGAAAGCTTTGCTGGGTATAGGTGTCTGGGCTTGCATCCATGGTTCCTCAGTGTTTGCAGCACAGGACCTTCTGACTTTCATGGTTTCCATTGAGAAGTAAGGTGAATTTCTGATAGGTCTGCCTTTGCATGTTACTTGGTCTTTTTCCTTTGCAACTCTTAATATTCTTTCATTATTCTGTAAGTTTTGTGTTTTGATTATTATCTAATAAGGGGACTTTTTCAGTTCAGTACGTTTGGTGTTCTGTAAGCTACTTATACCTTCATAGGGATATCCTTCTTTAGATAGGGAAAGTTTTCTTCTGTGATTTTGTTGAATATATTTTCTGTACCTTTGAGTTGGATTCCTTCTCCTTCTTCTATCCCTATAATTTTTAGATTTGGTCTTTTTATGGTGTCCTAGATATCCTGGACGTTTTATATTAAGAATTTGTTGGATTTAAGATTTTCTTTGACCAATGACTTTATTTCCTCTATAGTATCTTCAACACTTGAAATTCTCTCCCATCTTTTGTATTCCATTGGTTCTGCTTACCTCTGTACTTCCTATTCATTTACTCAGATTTTCCACTTTCAGAATTCCTTTGATTTGTATTTTTTTAATTGTTTCTATTTCAGTTTTCAAGTCTTGAAGTGTTTGCTTTACCTGTTTGATTTTTTTTTTTTTTTGGTTTTCTTGGGTTTCTTTTAAAGATTTATTGATTTCTCCCAATTCTTTGTTTGTCTTTTCCTCCATTTCTTTAAGGGATTTTTAAATTTTCTCTTTAAAGGTTTCGACCTTCCTCATAAAGTTACATTTAAAATCGACTTCTTCTGCTTCCTCTGGGTTAGAATGTTCAAGTCTTCCTATTGTATGATAACTGTGTTCTGGTATTACCAGGTTGCTTTTTGGTTGTTGAATGAATTCTTACATTAGTGCCTATCATCTCTTCTTCCAATTAGTACCTGCAGTGTCTTTGAGTCTTGGTCCAATTCTTGCAGTTGTTGTCTGTGTCTTTGGGAGCTGTTCTTGGTCTGCTCTGTATTGTCACTGTGTCTCGGGGAACTGTTGAGGTGTCTCTTGGTCTTCTCTCTTAGTCTACTTTCTTGGGCCTCTCTGTGCAGTCACCAACCTGTGCTTCAGAGTTTCCCTGAGGTCGCAGGGGAATAGGAGGGTTTGGTAGTGGAGTGCAACTTATAGCTTACAGGATCTGATTGATGGGGTGTGGGTGTTGGAGCAATCTACCTGCAGGAAGCTAGCCATCTGGCTGTCTAGAGAAGCTGAGACAGATAGGGGAGGGGCCTGGTGGTGTAGGAGGTCCTTCTACATATGTGTTGCCTTCATTGGTTGAATAAAGAAAACTGCCTTGGCCTTTTGATAGGGCAGAAACTTAGGTAGGCAGGGAAGACAGAACTAGATGCTGGAAAGAAGACAGAGTCAGAGAGCTTCCCACCATGAAACTGCCAGGTCAGACATGCTGAATCTTTCCCAGTAAGCCACGACCTTGTGGTGACATACAGATTATTAGAAATGGGTTGAATCAAGATATGAGAGTTAGTCAAGAAGAAGCTAGATATAATGGGCCAGGCAATGTTTTAATTAATACAGTTTCTGTGTTTTTATTTAGAGGGCTAAGCTAGCCAGGCAGCAAGACATGGCCTGATCCTCCTCACAACAGCCTGGGGTTTTGCACAGGTACCAAGGGCCTAGAGAGTGAGGTACACCGCAGTGTGTGTGTTCACTTACTTCTTTGGTCCTCTCTTTGTAGTCACAACCTGTTACTCCATGACTCTGCATTCCTTAAACTTCCCTATCTTGAAGTTTTTATCCAGGTAAATTGCTATTCTCAACCTGGACTTTATACCCTTGATTAATCATAATCCCTAATAATGTATGGTTTACCTTCACATTTAAAAGAATATATTACCAGAATTACCTAGAATATATTCTTATATCATAGTACATTTGAATTTAACATAGGCTACTGTTTCAGTTATCCAGTGTTTTCCAGATGTGTATTAGTCTGCTTCTTAACTGTCCTAGTATGGATGCTCCTGTAAGCACCATTGCTGGTATTGTGAGGATTTGTCCATAAGTATATTTGCTATTGTACATGATAGTTTCTCCAAAATAAGTGCTTCAGTATGGAATGATATGTCAGAGGGAAAATGAATTTTTAGGTTTATTTGAGGAAAGAAAACTAATTGCTCACCAAAATCGTGATGCAGCTAATTTATACTTCCATCCATACACAGGTGCTAACTCTTTCAAATTACACAATGGGATTTGCTGTTTCCAAATCTATGCCAATCTGATAGATGGAAAATTTATAGTATGACAGCACAGCTGTGGTTTGTTTCTACTGCCATTCATATCATTGAGCATCTTTGAATGATATTTTTGTTTGTGTGTTGTCTAAATTTCTTCATGCCTTTCCCCAGCCCCCACCAAACTTTCTACATAGTTGCTTGCAGTTTTGTTGTTTAAGAACCTTTTATTGTTTTCAATATTATTGCATTACCAATTAATGAGTTGCAAATGATTTGTCATAACATTTATCACAGCATGATACTTCTGTTTTCAATATAATAAATTTGTAATGTACCACAAGAAAATTTTCTTTTGTCTTGTTTTGTTTTTGACTTTTGAGCCATGGTTTAACAGTCTTGGCTGACCTGAAATTATTAAAAACATAGAACTCAAAATAAAAACTTTCTTGTAGTAGTACTGAACTCTGCATTATTTTTATTATTTATGCCTTTTTACAAATACTGGTAAAAATATTTATAATCTTTATACCTTTTACATTTTAAAATTATGTTTCCATATTCACAGAACTGAATCATAATACCTACCTTCTGACAAGAGTAAATGTTTTTTCTTCTACTCGAAAAGATACTAATTTAGGTACCAGTCTTTAAAAGAATTGTTATAAATTTTATGTTAACATGCTCTTTTTACTGTTAGAGTAAATGTTCTTCTCTGTTGCAACATTCTAAGAATGGTGAATAAGTGTGATGTTTCACCAGATGTTTTGTTTAAGGAGTTATTGTTCTCGTTGAGGCCTCTGGTTTCTGCTACACCACTGGTTGTAGGCTCTTACACAGGCTCCTCTTGGATAGCCTGTGTCATATAGAACCTGCTGTTTTGAATCTGTAGAGATTTTCTCTCATATGCTCCAAAAGTTCATAAATTCAGTGAGTGTTGGGTGGGCTAACTCATAACCCTGGTTCTGAACCTGGGTGGTGGCTTGGTTTGTCAGCTCGCTAGCTTGGTCTCATCCTTACTACCTGGGTGAGCTCTCCAGCACTGCCTTGGCTGGCTTACCCACTGCACCCTATAGCAAGGAGCAGGGCCATTTGGCCAGTTCTGCTCTGGGGCCCTCAGATATGGGTCTCTGTTGTGATCTGGCTGCCCTCACTCCCCCTAACCAACAGCAGAACTTCCTTGTACTCTGTAATTGACAAGGATTTTTGTGTTTGGTGGTTTTCCACAAAAGCATTAAAGGTATAAAAGGCTTTAGCTCAGGAAAAAATAAAGATTGTTGTTTTTCCTCTGAAAAGAAGACTCCCTGTCTCAGTCCTGGCACTCCCTTCTTGTTGGGCATCCAAGCTATGCTGGAACAGCAAGTCTCCCTCAATCATATCATCAGGACCAGCTTTGCTGCTTTGCCTGCCAAGGTGCAGGATCCTCTATCCTGATTGCTTTATGGGATGTGGTAGGGGGCTCAGCTCTCCTGTTCTCATGTGCTTAAAGCTGGCTCACTATGAAGCCAAAGCTCTAGTGTGTTGTGAAGCATGATTAATAAAAACTCAGAGATAGATATTGGGCTTAAACTTGAAGATCCGAAAAGGAAAGCAACCAGTCATTGGCTCTTACCTTGACCTCACACTGAGATGGCAATCTTGCCTCCAGGAATCTTAGAATGGGGTTGAGACTGAGAGCTGTCTCCTCCTGTTTTAAAATCCTCTCTAGTTCTGGGATTAAAGGTGTGCACCCCTGGGATTTAAGGCATGCAATGCCCAATTTCTACGGCATCTTATGTGGCTACTGGGATTAAAGGTGTGCGTTACCACAGCCTTATAGATAAGGCTGACCAGCGGAGCTGTATTATTCTATGATCTCCAGGCAAGTTTTATTTATTAAAATATAAATGAACCACCACTACAGTGCTGCCCAGGAGGGGTGCAGAGCCTCCTCTCCTATATGTTGTGCTTGGTGTGTTGGCCGCAGGCCTGATTCTCTCATTCTAGTGATCTTGGTGCTAGCTATTTTCTCTGCCTTAGTTAGCAAAGGGTGAAGGAATGAGGGCATCTTCCCCTCACCCATGTAGTCAAGTGGCAGATGGGGAGGGATGGGGTCAGCTTTCCTGCTCTTATTCCCTCAGGTTCTGCTCACCTAAGTGGCAACCACAGGTCAGTTCTAGTGTGCTTCCCAAGTAAGGTGCCTGCCTATGGTGAGGGGTAGGGCCATCTTTCCCAAGTGCAGGGCTTGAGGTGGCTCGGGTTCATAAGGTAGTGGGAGTGCTTCCCTGAGGAGCAGAGCCAGCTTGCCTGTTGCAGTATCAAGCCAAGGCAGGACCGACCATACTAGGACCAGGGAAGGGAGGCAGGCTCAGTGCATTATGGTTCCAATGAGCCTCACCACAGGCACAGACAAGACCCTAGGTAGCATGTTGGGACCACATGCTACCAAGGCCCAGGTGGCAGCACAGACCCTTCAGATCTGCATGGCTCCAGCAGCAGCAAGGCCGGAGGATATCAACCTGGTTCCTGGGGGTTTTGACATCTTATCTGTAAGAGGACCTTACTTAATTTTTCAATCGTTTCTACTAGTCTACTTATCATTCAAACTTATCTACTGCTTCTAGCCCCGGTGTATATCTGCTATTAATATGAGTAGAGGCAGAGAAATCATTTCACCCATGTACTGATATATAGAGCACTGAAGCGCTCAATTTCATTTTGAAGTAATGAAGGCACAGAATTTCATATTCTTCCGCATTAAACTTGTTCATGAATACTCACATTTTAATGTATATCTCCTCAAATTTATGTATATTTTCCTTAAACTTCACACAATCAAAATTTACACTTGATGTGATGTGAAATTTCCTAGAAGAGGACAATTAAGAATACAAATATACTTACTTCCCAAAAATTTGTAGAAAATTCATGAGCAACATTTTTGCTACAAATAAAATTAAAGTACATAAAATTAACCAAATTTAATACTTATTATAAAGATTGGGGTAGGCTCTGAACGTTGTTGTAAAATCTGTAGATTGAAAGAGTTGAAGCAAAAGGCTTCGCTTAATTAACAGCCATCCAGTGGTAAGGGAAAACCACAACACACTGGCTGTTTCTACTGTTCTTTCCATACCAGTGTTTGACTCCCAGGTTCTGGAATGAACTCTTACTATTGTGACCATCCCGTCCCAGTTGTTGGAGCTGTTTTCCTCATGTGGAAGGCTGACTTTGTCTGGGAATAAGGCTTGGTTTCTTCCCAGGATTCCTCTATTAAAGGCAAGTGCTGCATGAGCAGCTCAAGGTACTCTTTCTCTTTGATGGTCCAACTTGAATGACTATCACCTGGTGGTCTGCAAAAGACTCCCATGATATTAAGCTTAATATGTAGATAAACCTTACTATCTATTTTGCTTTCTTCATTTTATTCTTCCACCTGTATTTCCTAGAAATATGAGAGTTGAGTAATTGGAGTGGAATGTTTTTGTCCAGGACAGCTCACTGGAAAATCCATAGGAAGGAAGAAGCTGTGATAGGGCTCAGATCCTGTTGATGGTGATTCTAATTGCACAGCTGTCTATTCCAAGGGCAATAGAAATTCTTTTGCTGGTATAGAGTGGGATATTGATCACCTCTGGCATGTCCTGGCATGACAGTGCCAATCTTAGCTACTTTTCCAGTTATAGAAGGATACTTTCTTCCTTTATATTCAGATTTTTATTCAGAGTTTATATTCAGATTTTTTTCAAAGTCTACTTGCAACTGTTTTTCTCAAGAAGGTAATAGTTAATCTGTTCCCATTAGTGAAAAACAAACTTATTTAATGAACTATCTTCTGTGTATAGTATTTCCTTTCTGGGGGACCCAATTCTGCTCACAGGTTTCATCTGTCAAACACTGCCCAATCTTCTAACATGCCTACTAACTGATTAATGGATAATGACATTGTGATCTGTTTATATAGTGGAATGTTATTCCGCTGTTAAGACAACCAAACTATGAAATTTACAAGTAAATGGATGGAGGTAGAAAAAAAAACAGTCTAATCTAGGTAGTCTATCTCTGCATCTAGGTAATTCAGATGCAGAGAGACAAATATTTCAGGTTTTCTTTCAATTGTGGATATTAGCTTTGAATCTTCAGATATGTATGTTTCATTAGGAACCTCCATAGATTTCAGGACCTCACTAAGGTGTCATTAGAAAGGAAACTTCCATTTTTGTTGTTGTTAATAAAAATGACTACTTGAATCATAGAACATGGGAGAATCAAGCTGGTACTGACCTGAAAGTTCAATGCCCTGCCTATTGATTAGCTTTCATATTTTTTGGAACTGCTGCACACAGAAAAGTAATCACTTTTTGTGTTTTAAAAGCTTTCTTTTTTTATATTCTATTATTTTATTTTGTTGTTTCTGTTAATAACTAAAACGAATTAATTGTAGGTTATCAACAGCAAAACCAAGAAATAGTCACGGGAGCTTGTTTTGCTTGTTAATTGAATTATAAGATGTGTTTAATGAGATTAAAAACAGAGCTTAATATCATGGATGTTCTGCTGTTACACTGTGTTTTTCTGCATTCATCTCTATGGCACTGGTGACAATTCTTCATCTGTTTTACACTGCAGTTTTAAAATTTGTCCTACTTGTATGAATTACCAGTCATTAAAATAAGATTTATCACCGGGTGGTGGTGGCATTTACCTTTAATCCCAGTACTGAGGAGGCAGAGGCAGGTGTATCTCTGTGAGTTCGAGGACAACCTGGCCTACAGAGCATGTTCCAGGGCAGTCTCTAAAGCTACAGAGAGAAAACCTGTCTCAAAACCCCCTCTCCCCACTCCAAAAAAAGAGAAGAAAACAAGAAAGAAAAAAAAAGAAAAATGTGAATTTTGAATAACAATAAAGTCGATGTAAGATGAATCAGAGAACTCTAAAAGGGAAAAGAATCCCTCAATATGTGGGTATGTTTACTTTTTAAACTCATCATCAGGCATAGGGATAACAAGATGGCTTTAGACTCAGAGAATTCAAGGGAGTTAGGGAGTGTGAGCAATGCTGGTAGGATGGCTATTCTTGGTGGTCAACTTGACCGTATCTGGAATGAACTATAATCCAGAAATGGAGGGCACAGCTGTGATCTAGATCTTGAGGCAAGAAGACAACATGCCTTTGATCCACATCTTGAGACTTAAAGACTAAGCCTTAGTCTGGGTCACACCTTCTTCTGGAAGCCAATATAAGGAAAACAGAAGAAGAAAGGGTTCTTTCTTCCCCTGCTTGTTTTTGCCTTGCCAGCACATCCATTCCAGCTAAGACATCCAGCCTCATGGCACTGAGAAGCTACTAGATTTTTGGACTTTCCATTTAAAACTATCCACTCTTGAACTTCAGCCTGTAAGTTACCCTCATATATGGAGAGAGAAAGAGAGTAATTTATTCCTTCTGTCCCATGACTCTAGAGATCCATGACTAAGAGCTCTTAGAAATTCAATAGAAATTCTTATAAACTCTGGGGACCTTTACTTGAGTTTCCACGTGGTAAAAGAAGCAGAAACAGCTGTTAATGAGAGATTTATACATTTTTTTGAATTTTTCAAAAATTATATATCTACTTTTTAGTGAGAATTAATAAAATAGCATGGGGAGACATATATAAATGTGATGCTTTTTGTTGATTATATATTCACAGAAAAAATATACAGAGATTTCAAGTAAAGAATATGGATTTAAGTCCAGTCAAATATTACTTTATTCAAATGCATTATGAAATTTTATGTTAAGCCATTATTACTGTAGTTTTAAGTATTTTCTATTAAAAAAAACAAAAGAAAAAACTTTTTGATAGTTCAACTTACTACCTATTTGTTGCGCACAAATTTATATTATCAATAAATTTACTTAATTGTAGTTGATGGAAGAGAGACTTTTGTATATAAGTGACACATTCTCTTCCCAGGAAATCTAATTTAAGTCCCACTATATGAACGGGAAGTCTATATCTCATTGTTGTAGATACTGTCCTACCTATCTTCCATACTTTACAAGACAATACTTTAAATATCTGAAATATAACTTGTAAATTTTTTCGTTTTAGATATTTCTAAAATCCATGTATCTTAGTTTCTGTTTGTGATGTTT
The DNA here is from genome assembly GCF_982192425.1 of Myodes glareolus. Taxonomy (NCBI): domain Eukaryota; kingdom Metazoa; phylum Chordata; class Mammalia; order Rodentia; family Cricetidae; genus Myodes; species Myodes glareolus. The sequence goes on along the minus strand of NC_142041.1, from coordinate 36,779,595 downwards.
TCAGGTCTCATCAATATAATATGTCTTATCAACATTAATGAGTGATATGTCTTCTGATATAATACTCCTTTGGTTTATGTAGGAGAGATTATGGTTACTCTGCTCTCTCTCAATGGTAGGAATATTGTTATTTTATTAGACTCTAACGACTGGTTATCTACTGCAAACAATTATCTCATGTATTTAGTTCATAGGAAGTCTTTGTGTCCCAGATGTTTTTAACATTAACCCATAATTTCCTGTTAGAAATTGTGTAAACTCTTGTTGAACTTAAAGCGTAAGTATACATTGTGTTGACTTTATGATTCTTGTCCTCTATCACTCTTTTGGCTACTGAACATACATATATTTTCTCATCTAATATATGTTACACAGATAACAGGCAAATGAAGGAAATGCCATGATTTAAGGTATTCTGTCCAAATTTATCAGAAGGTGAAATTAATGAATTTATTAGTGCCTCATCCTTGCATGGCTCCAGGGATTGAATTAACGGGAGCAGGTATGGAAAAGACAGAAACTTTAGCACAGCAAAGCTGGGATTGTGTGGGCTAGGCTGGCTCTTCAATGGAGAAACCATAACATCCTGGAAGCTTGGGATGTTTATTAAATGCAATTGAACAGTGAAACAGAGTCATGAAGCTAACTAACTGAGGAAACAAGATTACTGCCTTTAAAGCTGACCAAGAAAGTAGGGTTTATTCTATCCAGCTGTACTAAAGAGGTAAGCCTAGCTAATCATAGTAGCGACAGTCTCTGTAGGGGATCAGTCCTTAGGCCTGATATCTCAGGGAAGAAAGTTACAGTGGATTTATTTACAGTTTTAGCACATACTATCAACATTCTTATTCAGATCCTGAAGAAAGGCTTTGATGTTTCTCATGGAGTTGAGTCACTGAGGTCCTTATATTTGCTCTGCCCTTAACAAACAATATATGCTCACTTAGGAGTTCATTGCTCCCTACAATTTAGTAATAAGTTTAATCACTAAAATATTTGTGAACTCACCTAGTTACATTACCTAAACAATATTTTAAAACCATTAAGATATATAAACACTGGGTTGAATTGTCATGGTCAAATTGGTGAAATTTTATTAAAACAGAAATAAGATCATATCATGATTCGTATTTGATGAATCTTTTCGTCTTTTAAAAATTTACAATTCTTTTAAGTAATAGAAATAAATTAAAATAATGGTTGAATTTATTATGCCACTTTCCACATACTTTTCTATTTTAGGAGCAATGGTCACAGTTCACAGGTCTTGGCACTTAGAAAACAGATTAGGAAATTGGGCTTTGATTGATGACAGCTTTGATCCAGTGAAAATACATAAAGCATTCAGTGTACTAAAAATAGTAACAGATGCCCAATGCAATTGTTATAAAGCTCAACAGAATTTTATACCCGACCGCCATTGCACTGTGCTTATCACACCTCTCTAAGCATGTGATAACGTGCAATTTTTATTGCCAACATTGAGATACCCAGAGCAACTGCACTTAGCAATTAGAAACAGTATGATGTCTATTTGAAGATGGAGAACCAGCAATGCAAAGAGGTTTATCTATTAGTTTCTACCTAGAGTTTTCATGTTAGGTATTTATCAAACAGAAGAATTACATGATGTGAACAGCTCAGAAAACAAAGAATGTTTACCAAATTTAGTTATGAAGACTATAGGGTGGGACATGATAATTTTTTCTGCACACAGTGATTTCCTTTTTTACACTGTGCATATGCTTACAACAAATGAAATTTTTTCTCTTCTCTCCCTACCCCCTTCTCTTCTTCCTCTCCCATGCTCTCCTTCTGCATAGAAGTAATAGAAAACAGTGCAACCTTGTATTAAATTACTAAGAATATATATTAAGCTAATAGTGTAACCTGAAAGTGTCCTAGGAACACATATAATTAATCACCAAGAGTAATTTACAACCAGTATATGAATTACACATCACTGGATACTTTGCAGGTACTCATGCAGTTCAAATAATGTATTTTACTGGAGTGAAATGTTTTCTTTCCAATTAAAAACATTTTAAGGTGATTATCCATTTGTAGTAAAAAATCTTGAGCACAGAATTAGTAGAGTTAAAATTAGTGATGATTTAATGTAATTTCAAGTTGTCAAATGCTGACCTTTTGTGTGAAGGCAAATTTATTCCATTCAAATCCTATTGTCTGAGAGAATGATTAATAACTGTGAAAGTATGGCAAACTGTCTGGACAGATAAAAATTTACTAGCTGTATTTAACAGCACTGACTAGAAAGATCAACAAGAAATACGATGTCAAACGACACAAGAGCAAATCTGTTTAGTGTTTTGCTAAATAGATTAAAACATACAGCATTTCATCCTCAGGAGAATGTTAGCTCACTACTAATGCAATTACAAACTGTATGCTAATGAAGTATTTTTTTTTATAGAAATGAAGACCATTGAAATTTCTATGTAAAGACTGAATGTGAATCTTCACAATACTTAGCAGTGAGAAAGGGAGTCTTGCTATATGGGAGTTAGGTGGTAATAATCTGTGTGTACAGGCATGCTAAAAGAGGTTAAAAAAAATGAAAACTGCAGATTACCAAAACGATGGAGTTCTCAGGCAGGTTTAGCCAGTGACCTCTGCTGGAGAAGGCCTGAGCCAGTGACTTCTGTGGGACTAGTCCTGAGCTAGCAACCTCTAAAGAAGCAGGCCTGAATTAGCAACCTCTGCAGGTGCAGGCACAAGCACGTAACCTCCATGGGATTAGGTTTGAGCCAGCAACCTCCTAAGGAGCAGGTGTAAACCAGCCAAATCTGTGGGAGCAGGTCTGAGCCAGCAACCTTCATGGGACCGGCCCCAGGCCAGCCAACGACCTCCGCTGGAGCAAGTCTGAGCCAGGGACATTCGCAAGAGCAGGCCCAAGCAAGTGACCTCTGTGGGAGCAGGTCTGAGCCAGTGACTTCTGCATAAGCAGGCCAAAGTCAGCAACCTCTGCAAGCAAGCCTGAGCCAGTGACTTCTGCTGGAGAATGCCAGAGCCAGTGAACTCCATGAGATCAGGCCTGAGTCAGCAACCTTCTCAGGACCAGGCCCAAGAAAGCAGTCTCTGAGGGAGCAGGCCCTAGTGACATCCAGGAGCACCAAGATGTGGGACCTCTGGGAATGCCAAGTGATGAATGGGGTGACTAGGACTGTGACTCCAACTCCACTATGAGTAGAAAACATCTGAGCTATGGATTCACTGACACCTAGAAGAGTGATCAGCAGAGACATGGCCCCAACTACACCAGTCAGAGATTAAGATGGGTAGACAAGGTAAGAAGACAGTCAACATCACAATAAACAACATGGTACCAGCAAAAACTAATGGCTATAAAACAGAAAGACTTGGGGCTGGAGAGATGGCTCAGAGGTTAAGAGCATTGCCTGTTCTTCCAAAGGTCCTGAGTTCAATTCCCAGCAACCACATGATGGCTCAAACCATCTGTAAAGGGGTCTGGTGCCCTCTTCTGACCTGCAGGCATACATACAGGCAGAATATTGTACACATAATAAATAAATAAATACTTAAAAAAAAAACAGAAAGACTTGAACACCCCAATACAGACAAAACAGAAGACAATGACCTACAAAATAACTTTAGGAGAATGTCTGAGACCCTTAAAGAGAAAATAAAAAATTCTCTCAAGGAAATGGAGGAAAAGAAAAACAAATTTGGAAGAAATTAATAAATCTCTTAAAGAAAAAAAAGAAAAATCAATTTAAAAAGATGAACAAAATAGTTTAAGACCTGAAAACTGAAAAAGAAACAATAAGGAAAACACAAACTGAGGGAAGTACAGAAATGGGAAATATGAGAACACACTCAGGAATCACAAATGCAAGCATAAGCAGCAGAATACAAGATATGGAAGACAGCTGCAGTGCTGGCTACCCCCTCCCGCCTGCCATCCCAGCTCCCATCCAGGTACGAATTCCTATATTTCTCCCTTCCCCCTCGGGCCATAAAATTTCCCCACCTCAGCTGCCTTGCAAGCTGAGCCTGCATTGTAAGCGCATCCCGGAAAGAGGGAGTGCCTGTGCTTCAATAGCCTGCCTGAGGAAAGGTGGGCATTCTGTCAGTGAAGTCCCTGCCCAAGAAGGGAACCTGACCCGGTAACAGAAGTTCCAATAGAGAACATTTGAAGTAAGAGATGGGCAGACGCTAAGGCAAGACCTCATCCAACAATCTGAAAAACAACATGAAAACACCAGATCCCAAGGACCCTACAACAGAAGGGCTTGAACACCTTAACCCAGAAGAAGTGGAAAAAAGTGCCATTATGAAAGCAATAGAGTCCCTTAAACAGGATATGAATAACTCCTTAAAGAATTGGATGAGAAATATAACAAAAAGTTTGAAGAAATGAGTATAGAAATAGATGAGAAATATAACAAAAAGTTTGAAGAAATAAGTAAATCCGTGAATGAGACCCTGAGAAACCAAGAAAAAACAATCAAACAAGTAAAGGAAACAGTTCAAGAATTGAAAACTGAAATGGAGGCAATGAAGAAAACACAAACCGAGAACCGGCTGGATATGGAAAACCTAGGTAAACGAACGGAGACTACAGAATCAAGTATAACCAATAGAATACAAGAGATAGAAGAACGAATCTCAGAATCTGAAGATACCATAGAGAAAATAAATGCTCTGGTCAAATAAAATGGCAAATCCAACAAATTCACTTCACAAAACATTCAGGAAATCTGGGACACAATAAAAAAAAAAACCAAATCTAAGAATAATAGGGATTGAAGAAGGAGAAGAACTGCAGATTGAAGGCCCAGAAAATATATTCAACAAAATTATAGAAGAAAATTTTCCAAACCTAAAGAACAATATTCCTATGAAGGTTCAAGAAGCATACAGAACACCGAATAGACTGGATCAGAAAGAAACATCCCCTAGCCATATAATAATCAAAACACAAAACATACAGATTAAAGAAAAAATTTTAAGAGCTGCAAAGGAAAAAGGTCAAGTAACTTATAAAGGTAAACCTATCAGGCTTACACCGGACTTCTCTATGGAAACCATGAAAGCCAGAAGATCCTGGATAGAGGTACTGCAGAAACTAAGAGACCATGGATGCAAACCCAGACTACTACACCCAGCCAAGCTATCGTTCACTATCAACGGAGAAAACAAAATATTCCAGGATAAAAACAAATTTAAACAATACGTACCTACTAATCCGGCCTTACAGAGAATATTAGAAGGAAAATCACTACCAAAGGAATCCAATATTCCCAACACTCCCTACAATAACTCAAACATCTAGCGACCATTCACAAGCACAAATCGAAGAAGGAAAACACATACACTCTACTACCTAAAAAAAAAAAAAAAAAATGACCAGAGTCAACAACCACTGGTCATTAATATCACTTAATATCAATGGACTCAATTCACCTATAAAGAGGCAAAGACTTAGAGATTGGATACGAAAACAGGATCCAACATTCTGCTGTTTACAAGAAACACACCTCAACCACAAAGACAGACACCTACTCAGAGTAAAGGGTTGGGAAAAGGTTTTCCAAGCAAATGGACCTAAGAAACAAGCGGGCGTGGCCATTCTAATATCTAACAAAATCGACTTCAAACTAAAATCAATCAGAAGAAATGGAGATGGACATTTCATACTCATAACTGGAACAATTCATCAGGAGGAAGTCTCAATCCTGAATATCTGTGCTCCTAATATAAAGGCACCCACATAGGTAAAAGAAACTCTTCTAGAACTCAAGGCAGTCATCAAACCACACACACTAATAGTAGGAGACTTCAACACTCCTCTCTCACCAATGGACAGATTAATCAGACAGAAACCAAACAGAGAATTAAGAGATTTATTGGAGGTATTGAATCAAATGGACCTAACAGACATCTATAGAACACTCCACCCAAATAGGAAAGAATATACCTTCTTCTCTGCAGCTCATGGAACCTTCTTGAAAATTGACCACATACTCGGTAACAAAGCAAACTTCCACAGATACAAAAAAATATTAGTAACCACCTGTGTCTTGTCAGATCACCATGGACTAAAATTAGAATTCAACAACAATGCTTCCCCCAGGAAGCCAACAAACTCATGGACGTTGAATAGTCAACTACTAAATCACCCCTGGGTCAAGGAAGAAATAAAGAAAGAAATTAAACTCTTCCTTGAATTTAATGAAAACAAAGACACAACATACTCAAACCTATGGGACACTATGAAAGCAGTGCTAAGAGGAAAGTTCATAGCACTAAGTGCCCAATTAAAGAAAACGGAGAAAGCACACATTGGAGACTTAACAGCACACTTGAAAGCTCTAGAAAAAAAAGAAGCTGGCTCACCCAGGAGGTCTAGAAGACTGGAAATAATCAAACTGAGGGCTGAAATCAACAAAATAGAAACACAGAAAACAATCCAAAGAATTTAATGAATCAAAAAGCTGGTTCTTGGAGAAAATCAACAAGATTGACAAACCCCTATTCAAATTAATCAAACAGCAGAGAGAGGACATGCAAATTAATAAGATCAGAAATGAAAAGGGGGACATAACCACAGACACAGAGGAAATTCAGAGAATCACTAGATCTTACTATGAAAGTTTATATGCCACAAAGTTGGAAAATGTAAAAGAAATGGACATTTTTTTAGATAAGTACCACATACCAAAGTTGAACCAAGAACAGGTGAACAATCTAAATAGACCTGTTAGTCGTGAAGAATTAGAAGCTGTTATCAAAAATCTCCCTACCAAAAAAAGCCCAGGACCAGATGGTTTCAATGCAGAATTCTACCAGAACTTCCAGGAAGAGCTAATACCTATACTCCTTAACGTATTCCACAATATAGAAACAGAAGAGTCATTGCCTTACTCCTTTTATGAAGCTACAGTTACATTAATACCAAAACCACACAAAGACACAACCAAGAAAGAGAATTACAGGCCAATCTCACTCATGAACATCGACGCAAAAATTTTCAATAAAATACTGGCAAACCAATCTAAGAACACATTAGAAAAATTATCCATTATGATCAAGTCGGCTTCATTCCAGAGATGCAGGGCTGGTTCAACATATGCAAATCTATCAATGTAATCCATCATATAAATAAACTGAAAGAAAAAAAAATATGATCATCTCACTAGATGCTGAAAAAGCATTTGACAAAATTCAACACCCATTTATGATAAAGGTGTTGGAGAGACTGGGGATACAAGGATCATACCTAAATATAATAAAAGCAATATACAGCAAGCCGACAGCTAACATCAAACTGAATGGAGAGAAACTCAAAGCCTTTCCACTAAAATCAGGAATGCGACAAGGCTGTCCACTCTCTCCATACCTCTTCAATATAGTGTTTGAAGTTCTAGCAATAGCAATAAGACAACATAAGGAGATCAAGGGGATTCGTATTGGAAAGGATGAAGTTAAACATTCGTTATTTGCTGACGATATGATAGTATACATAAGTGACCCCAAAAACTCTACCAAAGAACTCCTACAGCTGATAAACACCTTTAGTAACGTGGCAGGATACAAGATCAACTCCAAAAAATCAGTGGCCCTCCTATACACAAAGGATAAAGAAGCAGAGAGGGAAATCAGAGAAACATCACCTTTCATGATAGCCACAAATAGCATAAAATATCTTGGGGTTACTCTAACCAAGGAAGTGAAAGACCTATTTGACAAGAACTTTAAGTCTTTGAAGAAAGAAATTGAGGAGGATACCAGAAAATGGAAAGACCTCCCCTGCTCTTTTATTGGGAGAATCAACATACTAAAAATGGCAATTCTACCAAAAGCAATCTATAGATTCAGTGCAATCCTCATCAAAATCCCATCAAACTTCTTCACAGACCTTGAGAGAACAATAATCAAGTTTATATGGCAAAGCAAAAAACCCAGGATAGCCAAAAGAATCTTATACAATAAAAGAACTTCTGGAGGCATTACCATCCCTGACTTCAAACTCTATTACAGAGATACAGTATTGAAAACAGCTTGGTATTGGCATAAGAACAGAGAAGTCGACCTATGGAATCGAATAGAAGATCCGGATATTAACCCACAAACCTATGAACACCTAATTTTCGACAAGGGAGCTAAAGGTATACAATGGAAGAAGGAAAGCATCTTTAACAAATGGTGCTGGCATAACTGGATGTCAACCTGTAGAAGAATGAAAGTAGATCCATATCTATCACCATGCACAAAAATCAAGTCCAAATGGATTAAAGACATCAACATTAATCCGACTACTTTGAACCTGATAGAAGAGAAAGTGGGAAGTAGTCTACAAGATATAGGCACAGGAGGCCTCTTCCTAAGTAGGACCCCAGTAGCACAGACAATAAGAGAAACAATGAATAAATGGGATCTACTGAAACTGAGAAGCTTCTGTAAAGCAAAGGACACTGTCAGTAGGACAAAAAGGCTGCCTTCTGACTGGGAGAAGATCTTCACAAACCCCTCATCAGACAAAGGTCTGATTTCAAAAATATACAAAGAACTCAAGAAACTAGACACTAAAACTCTCATTAAACCAATTTAAAAATGGGGTACTGAACTGAACAGATAATTCACAACAGATGAATTTCGAATGGCTAGAAGACAATTAAGGTCATGCTCAACCTCCTTAGCAATCAGGGAAATGCAAATCAAAACCACTTTGAGACCATCTTACACCTGTCAGAATAGCTAAAGTCAAAAACACCAACGATAGCCTATGCTGGAGAGGATGTGGGGTGAGGGGAACACTCATCCATTGTTGGTGGGAATGCAAACTTGTGCAGCCACTGTGGAAATCAGTGTGGAGGTTTCTCAGGAAACTGGGAGTCAACCTCCCTCAGGACCCAGCAATTCCTCTCTTGGGAATATACCCTAGAGATTCCCTAACATACTACAAAAGCATTTGTTCTACTATGTTCATAGCAGCACTATTTGTAATAGCCAGAACCTGGAAACAGCCTAGGTGCCCCTCAATAGAAGAATGGTTAAAAAAGTTGTCGAACATATACACATTAGAGTTTTACTCAGCGGTAAAAAACAATGACATCATGAATTTTGCATGCAAATGAATGGAAATAGAAAACGCTTTTTTGTGTGAGGTAAGCCAGACCCAAAAGGAGGAACACGGTATGTAATCACTCATAAGTGGATTCTAACCATAATTAAAGGTCTTTGAGCCTATTATTCGTGATCCTAGAGAAGCTAAATAAGAAGATGAACCTGAGGAAGATTATTTAGCTATCTGCCAGGAGGTAGGAAATAGACAAGAGTCCCAGGTAACCTTGGGTGCATGGGGGGGGGTTGTTGGAAGGGGAGAGGGTTGGAGAGAAGGGAGTAGGGGTGGAATGGGTAAAGCTTGGTGGACCGGGATGGGGGGAGGGAGGAAGGACGAATATGGGATCAGGGAGGAGTATATTTCATCTACGGGAGTCATTTTAGTGTTTACAGGAGACTTGATTATATATGGGATCCCAAGTCCAAGGAGAGATCCCCAGATTGTTCTCTGGACAGAGGAGAGGGTGCCTGAACTGGCCTTGACCCATGACCATACTGATGAATGTTTTGCTTATCACCATAGATCCTTCATCTGGTGAAGGACGGCGATACAGACGGAGACCCACATTGGAGCACCGGACTGAGCCCCCCCAAGGTCCAAATGAGGAGCAGAAGGAGGAAGAACATGAAAAAGGAAATCAGGACTGCGAGGAATGCTCTCACCCACTGATACAAGGGGACGGATCTAATGAGAGTTTACCAAGGCCAGTTGGACTGGGACTGAACGAGGATGTGATCTAACCAGATTCTCGGAATTTGGCCGGATTCTCTGAATGTGGCTGGCCCGAAGTCTTTCTGAAAAGCCATTGACTATGACACTGGGACTTGTTTCCTCTGCATATACTGGATTTTGGGGATCCAGTCTGTTTGGATACTCACCTTCCTGGACCTGGAGGGAGGGGGGAGGAACTTGAACTTCCCACAGGGTAGGAAACCCTGACTGCCCTAAGGGATGAAGAGGGAGGAGGAGAGGGAGTGGGGGGAGTGGGAGGGTGTTGGGAAGAGGGGCGTAAATGGAAACTTTTATAATTTAATAAAATTACTTTCAAAAAAAATTACCAGTGTAAAAACAACGAAATTTATCTTCACACCTGATGTAAATTAAAGTAAAAAACGACGCAAAGTCTCAACCATAACAACTGAAAATGCAAAGGTCTGGGAAAATGCAGAAGGGGTGTCTAACCATTGGTCATTGTAAGCATTGGTCATTAAATTGCTGTTCTTATGAAAAAGACCTCAAAAGCATCCACAATCAAAGAAAATCTACTTAAGCATGATTCTGTCAGCTTTTTTCCCTTTACCAGAAAAAGAGGCAATTTAAAGAGTAGAAACACAGTGTTTAGAACTGGGTAAAACTTTTGAAAACTATCCATATAATCAGATATCAATATTTCATAATGTATAATAAACTCTCAATGGCAAAAAAAAGATATGGAAGAGAATCTCAAGCAGCGAAGATACCATAGAGGAAATATACTTATTGGTAAAAGAAAACATTTAATCTAACAAAAGGTTAACACAAATTCCAGAAAAATTGGGACACTTTGAAAAGAAAACACCTAAGAAGAAAAGGGATAGAAGAAGGAGAAATCCAACTCAAAAACACAGAAAATATGTTCAACAAAATCATAGAAGAAAATTTTTCCAACCTAAAGGAAGATATGCAAATGAAAATATAAGAAGCTTGCAGAACACCAAATAGACTGGACCAAAATATAAAGCCTTGTTGCCACTTAATAATCAAAACACTCATCATACAGAATAAAGAAAGAATATTAACTGCTGCAAAGGTAAAAGGCCAAGTAACATATAAAGCAGACCTATCATTACACCTGACTTCTCAATGTAAACAATGAAAGGCAAAAAGTTCTGGTCAAGTGTAATGCAGACAATAAGAGAAAATGATGGCAACCCAGACTACTATACCCAGAAAAACTTTAATTCACCATAGAAGGACAAAACAAGATTAACCAATACCTAGCCACAAACTCAGCCATGCACAAAGTACTTGAAGGAAAATTCCAATCCAGTGAGGTTGTCTACGTCCAGAAAAACACAGACAATAGACAATCTTACATCAGCAAACCCCAAGGAAGGGGAAAACACACACACACATCATAACATCACCAACAACGAAAGCTAAAATATCAGGAACTAACAATCACTGGTCATTAACATCCTTTAATATAAATGGACCCAACTCACCTATAAAAAGAAATAGGCTAGCAGACTGGATACAAAACAAGAATCCATCATTCTGCCTCATACAAGAGACACACCTCAACCTCAAAGATAGATATGACCTCAGAGTAAAAGGTTGGGAAAAAATTTTACAATCAAATTGACCTAAGAAGCAAATTATTTATCTAATAAGTTATATTAATAATTTATATCAATCATGTGACATTATCTAAGTAAACAGAAGATGCATTATAATCAACTTCCAAAACTCTAGAATTGACAGATACCTCTCACTTCCTGGATAGTCACCTAAAGTTCTTCTGTATTGTTGGAGAATTCATCTTCAGTCTACAGGCCCATAGTATCCAGCAGACTTTTCCACAAATCAGGAAATTTCAAAGACAATTTCACCTATATTGGCAGTTTGTCAGTCGTGTTTTTTTTATGTTTTCTGCATAATATCTGCAGATTCTTTTATGAAGCAGGAACCACCATGGACAGTCTCACCTTTAGGCAAGTTCATCATTAACAAATAACCATACCAATGCCAATCTCTATATCATATCCCCTTTAAATATAAAGAAACATTTAAAAACAATACTTGGGAAAATGGGTGTAGTTCTCTCTAAACTGCTTCCCTCTTTTTGTTTGGCAAAGTAATATTTGGGGGTGTTCACAGCAACCTTTCTGGGGCTCTTAGTCCATCACACCATATTAGTCTGGAAGCAATCCACAGTTCCTCATCCTTTGTGGAAACAAACAAAAAAAACCCCTCATTTCCAAGGCAATATATCCATAGACTCAAATTTTGAAGTCAAGAAACCATTAAAACATATATGTTGGTTTAGCTTAGCAGTTCCTAGAATCAACTGTCTCTCTGAAGTAAAAATTTTTTTAAAAAAAACACATAATAGTATACATAATCCAGACTCCCTGTGTATACTCCATCTTTATGTGGCTTATTTTTCTTTACTACTATTACTTTTTATACAAACTTACTCTATTTCTTTAAAGACTTTGCTTTATGTTTTTATAAACCATTTACTTCCTTTTATAACTCTCTATACTCTTTTTCTTCTCACTCCCAAGTCTATATACATTTTTAAAACAGACTATGTCTCATTTAGCAAATCTGTCCTTTTTGTATACCCGTATCCATTTCTGATCATTGCTAATTGCTTCTTAAAAACTTAAGCAGCAGCCTTGCTAGGGCAAACAAGACCCTGCCTTCATGCTCCATCCACTCCAGCATGGCAGAACTGCTTGCTACCTTCGAAAGTCATGCTCACAGCCCCATTTTTAGGCACACAGCCAGTCTATGTTGCCATTAAGCAAGTTGTATCTTTCTGTTCACAGACCCCACTTAAATGCTCAGCTTCCTGAAGAGCCAGAGGTCATGCTGGCAGTACAACCCAGAAAGTCAGAATTTTAAATCATGTGACATTTTTTTCTGCTACTATTGAATCAGGAAAACCGCTTTTAAAGGAGCCATGCCTCTGCTTGCTTTTAGCAAACAGAGTTCATCCAAGAAGATGCCACTACCAAACCATTCTTAACTCTGTTCTTTTGTGTTTAGTATTCCTTTTTAAGCTTTCTCAGGTTTTACATGGATATAGTTAATCATGTTGAAGCACCAATTTGTAGTAGGAGTCTGCTGGGTAATTTCCCGATCACCCAGATTCCCAAAATAACCACACAGAAACTGTATTAATTAAATCACCACTTGGTCCATTACCTCTAGCTTCTTATTGGCCAACTCTTACATGTTAATTCAACCCATTTTTATTGTTCTATATATCACCATGTAGTTGTGGCTTACTGGGTAAAGTTCTGGTGTCTGTCTTCAGCAGGGCTACATTGCTTCTTTTCTGTCCTATTTCTCCAGCATTCACTTTAGTTTTCCCCGAATAGCTCTGTTCTTCTCTGCTCTGCTGTAGCCTCAAAACAGTTTCTTTATTAGCCAATGTTATCCATGGTATACAGAGGAAAATCTCACATCAGGTCATGTTTTTTGCCATGTTATAGAGGGCCTAGATTGAGGGCTGCTTTGCTGGGTAGATGGCCACTCACCTCTTGGTCCTCTCTATATAATTTGATCTTGTGTTTCAGAGTTTCTCTGACATAAACAGTGGTAGGAGGGTTTGATGGCACAGTGGGACTTGTAGATTACAGGGTCTGATCTATGGGATGGTGGTGTTGGCATAGTCTCCCTGCAGAACCTTGCCTACTGGCTGGTCAGATAAGCTGATGTTGATGAGGGAGAAGCCCAGTGTTATGCCCAGGTATGGAGGGCCTAGAGAGTGAGGTGCCACAGTGGGTGAGTAGTCACTTAGCTCTTGATCCTCTCTTTGTAGTTGCAGCCTGTGTTGCAGAGTTCCTCTTGAGTCAGATTGAAGGTTTTAGGGGGCAGAGTGGGACTTGTAGCTTGCAGGTTCAGATAGTTGGTGTTTGGGTGTTGGAACAGCCTACCTCTACAATGAATCCATCTTGTCCTTATGCCAAACAGCAGCCTTGAATGTTTAGAACAGTATTCAAGAACGAGGAAAAATAATTGAATCATATATGAAGGTCATATATGGTCCAAGAAAAACATTTAAGTGATTTTTTTATAAAGATTAGCTAAAACTGGGGGTACAGATTCAGAAGCTAGACAAGTACTTATTGATTCTCTGGCTTTTGAAAATGGTAATGTAGAATTCAAAATAATAATTGGGCTTTTAGAAGTCAGATCTGCAACAGTGGATGAAGGGATTGTGTACATGGTCAATGTTGAGTCATTTGACTATATTACTGAGGTTGGTATAGGAGAAGCAATTTCCAGATGTATAAAGATACATCAAAATACCAAATCTTTCAATTGTGGTAGAATAGGACATATGAAAATGGATTGTAGACAAAGTACTCCTTGAAATATTGTTTCTTCTGTGAATGACAAAATCTAGAAGGTCTCAATCTTCTGCATTGTACAGAAGATGTAGAAAAGGCTGACATTGGACCAATGAATGAAGATCAATAAGAGACAAATGAGGCAACCCGTTACCACCAGGAAACTCCTTGGGGGGCCTCTTGTAGGCCCCAGGTCAAATGTTCAGTCATTCCCAGTCACTGTAGAAGATATTCCTCCCCAGGAAAATTAGAAAAATCCAGTGCTTTTTTGTAAAAAAGTCATAGTTCTTTGGATGGTAAAATAAGCATTTAAGATGAATCAAAAATTCCAATAGAAATTATGAAATGTATATTTTGGTTGCCTTCTATAAATAACAAAGACCAAAACTGAGAGTACAAATAAATAACACTTTCACTGAAGGATTACTGGACATGGGTGTGGATGTAACTCCAGCATCTTGGCACCTGAATTGGCCTCTTCAGAAGACAGTTGATCTGTTCCTAGGAATTGGAACCCTATCTCAAGTAAAACAAAACACATGATGGGTTGAATGCATAGGGTCAGAAGACAAAGAGGAAGGCTGAGCTCATATGTTGCTAATACAGCAATGAATCTATGGGGTCATGATCTGTTGCAACAATGAAATACTCAGATCAACATTTCTGAAGTTTCAGAAATGTGACATAAACAAAATCATGTTTCTCGGAAGGATATAAGGTACTATAAAAAAAAAAAAAAAACAAAAACAGTCACCAATCATTTAGGCTATACAAAAACTCAAACAACTTGCAAACCTTCAGAGGTATCAACAGCCCTACATTTAAAATGGTTTACTAAAAACCTTATAAGATTTAAACAAGGACTTTTAACAATAGAGAAAATGTAGACTTTAGAGCAGCTCGTACAGGAGCAGCTAAATGCTTACCATATTGAAAACTGAACAAACTTTTGTAAGTCTCCTGTATTTGTTGTTAAAACAAAATCTGGAAAACAGAGAATGGTAACAAATCTAAGAGTTGTTAATAAGGTGATTCGCCAGTGGATCCTCTACAATCTGGAATTCATTTGCATTCCCTATTGAGTAGTAGTGTAGGAGGTCCTTCCGTATTTCTGTTACTTTCATTGGTTAAATAAAGAGATTGCTTTGGCCTTTTGATAGGGCAGCCTTAGGTGGATGTTGTAGACAGAACAGAATGCTGGGAATAAGGGAAGTGTGGCAGACGCCATGCTTCTCCTGCTCAAGACAGATGCTGGTTAGACTCATGCCGGTAAGCCACAGTCAAGTGGCAATACACATTAATAGAAATGGATTAATCAAGATGTGAGAATTAGCCAGTAAAAGGCTAGAGCTAATGGGCCAGGCAATGTTTCAATGAATACAATTTCCACGTGGTTACTTTGGGTATAAGCTAGCCAGGTGGCGGGAAGTGGTCTGTGCCTCATACAACAGACTAAAGGATGACCTCTTAAAGTTATTGATTTAAAAGATTGATTTTTTTGCTATACCTATACAAGAAAAAAGACAGAAAAATTTGCCTTTACAGTGACTACTTAAAATAATTCTCAGCCTGCTAAAAGATATCAATAAAGGATCCTCCCACAGGGAATGTTAAATATCCCCACCCTGGGCCAATATTTTGTAAGTCATCCATTGGAAATAAAACATAAGCAATTTCCTAAATCTGTAGTTTACTATTACACAGATGTCATTTTGCTATCTGATTCAAATGTAGACCCTTTAGAAAGACTGCTTGAAGAAATAAAAAAAAAATTGCCTCGTTGGGGATTATAAATTGCTCTTGAAAAGATACAAAGTGGGATTCTATAAATTTTCTAGATTATGAAATGGGTTTACAGAAAATTAGAACACAAAAAACACAAATTAGGAGAAATCAATTGCAAACTCTTAATGACTTTAAAAGATTGCTAGGAGACATTTCCAATCTAAGAGCCACTTCAGGGATGACACTTGATCTAATAATTCATTTAAACAAAACCTTAGATGGTGGCAAAGACTTAAAAATAGTTCTAAAAATTTAACATCTAAAGTTGAGAAAGAATTGCCTTTGATTGACCAGAAATTACAATAGGCGCATATGAATCATGGAGTTCTGAATTTTAACTGTATTCTGGTCATCTTACCCTCCAAATATTCCTCTACAGGAATTTTAATGCGTGGAAAGAATATTATCTTTGAATGGATCTTTTTATCACCTAAACTGGGTAAAAAAATAAAATATTATGTGGAAAAGGTCTCTGAATTAATTATAAAAGGAAAATTAAGACTTCTTCAATTAGCATGAATAGACCCACAAAGATTATAGTACCTTTTACTAATGATGAAATTAAAGAATTATGGGAGCACAATGAACGCTAGCAAAGAGCTTGAACTAATTTTTTTTTTTTGGGAGAGACTGATAATAACTATTCTAAAAGCAATAGAAGTAACATTATAAAGAGAGCTAATTGGGTCCTTCCCCATATTGTATGTGACACACCATTAACTGGAGCCCCTGTATTCTATACTGTTGCAAATGAAACAGCAGAGGCAGGTTACAAATCAGAAGATCTAAGTAAAGTGAAACAAAGCCCTTGTGATTCTTTCCAAAGATCAGAATTATTTGCTATTCTCATGGTACTAAGTGATTTTAAAGAATCTCTCAATATTCTTATTGATTCACAATATGCAAACAGTTATTTTACAAATTGAAACCACTGAACTTATAACAAATAATACAGAATTGACTTCATTATTTATTCAAGTTCAAGATAAAATCAGAAAAATGCTTTGTCACACATATATAACACACATCTGATTCCACATGGGTCTCCCAGGTCTTCTAGCAAAAGATAATACAGAAATTGATTGATGACTGATTGGAAATGTACTAAAGGCCTCAGAATTTCATAAAAAAGTCACATCAATATCAAATGTTTAAAAAAGACTTTTATTACATGGCAACAAGAAAAGGAGATTATAAGGAGAGGTTCTACTTGTTCTTTATATAACCAAACACCGCTAACTGCTGGAAGTAACCCAAAGGGCACTCAAAGGTATGAAATCTGGCTTATGGATGTATTCTACTTTATAGAATTTGGAAACATAAAATATGTACACCACACCATTGACATACCTATTCTGTTGTTTAATACACAACTACTTTGAGTTTGGCAAAGACTGATTCAGTAATAACACATTTACTTGAAGTTATGACCATCATGAGTATACCTGCACAAATAAAGACAGACAATGGTCCAGCAAATGTCTCTAAGAAAAATGAAACAGCTTTTTGCTCATTATATTATAAGTCATAGTACATGTATACCATACAATCCTACAGATCAGGCAGTTAAAGAAAGATCAAATCAAACTATAAAGAATATGTGAAACAAACAGAAAGGGAAGAAAAATAACACTAGAAATAGATTGCGTAGTGCTTTTTTACCTTGAATTTCCTTAATGCTGTTGAGAAAGGAACAGCAGCAGAGAGACACTGGGTAGTAGACAAAACTTCTGAATTAAATCAGCCAAGGTATTTCAAGGATGTGTTGACATCACAGTGGAAACCAGGAGATGGGCTACATTGGGGAAGGGATTTTGTTCTTGTTTCCATAGAAGAAGAAAAGCTATGAATAGTACCAAAATGAATAAAGATTCGGTTTGAAAAAGAGAAACCTCTTGATAAAGAGAAATGATAGCTCATCCACAGGGCGACAATCCTAAAAGTAAACCTCATAAGGGTTGCAGCAGGGTCCTGTTCTTGTTTTTTCAGGAAAATATTCATCTTTGAAAAGTCAAGAGACCATGGTTATTTAGATACTTAAAAAAGAAACAATAACTATCCAGAAAGAATCATCAAGCAAAGAAAAATCTGACTTATGGTACCAATATCCTCTGCGGGGTGAAATCTCAATACCTAAACATACATATTTTCCTACTCAGTATAATGGTAGTTGTGCCTCACTTAAAAATTAAAGTTGAACAATGGCTATCCTTCTCTTTTTCGAAGTATGTTGTTCAAAGTAAAATTCAGAGTTTCTGTCTCATATCAGCCACCCGGTATGGGACAGAAGGAAGATAAAATTTAGTGGCTACTATCATCAAAATACTGCTTTCAAAATTTTTACTTTTCCCTATACCCATATTTGTCTCTATTGGATCTGTTGTTGAATATGCGTCTATATGAATAATGTTTAAGTTTTCCTTAATGAACAATAAATTTTCCTGCAGTAGTCTTTAAAGTTTCTAGGAAGAAGATCGCGCCCCACAACAAGGATTCCACCTGTTTGATATGATGTCATTATTTTAAAAGCACCACTTTAAAATCAATTTTGGATTACAAACTGCTCGAGATAATGCCAACTTTGCTAATTGACATGGAGTATCTTCTTATACAATTTTGGCTAGAATTTTAGGTAAAAACTTCAGGAAAACCCTTCTGACTATTCAGAGACTATTTATAATTAAACCAGACCAAAAAAGACAAAGATAATATGTACTCACTCGTAAGAGACTTTTAGACATAGAGGAAGGAAAAACCAGCCTACAATTCAAAACCCCAGGGAACCTAGACAACAAAAAGGACCCTAAGAGAGACATACTTGGATTTAATCTTCATGGGTAGTTCAAAAAGACAAGATCTCCTGAGATAATTGTGAACATGGGGATAAAGGTTGAGAGTAGAAAGGGAAGGTGGAGGAAGGGAGGGGAGCAGTGAAAAATATATAACTCAATATAAACAATAAAAAAGCAGGGAAAAAAAGAATTGACCTGGAATGGTCAGATGACAGCAACATTGTCTGGGAAACTCTACATGCGAGAAAGGGAAAAGCAAACAAAAAAATGGCTTTTGAAACTTGACTTATTTTTAAATAGAATCACCCATCTCTATGCAGCTTTGTCAGGATAAAGAAAAGTTAAAAAAAATATATAATCTAAACCAAAATCTTGAAAAGTAACACTAGAGGTTCCCTTCAGAGACTGGGGGTCAGAGTGTACAATACAAATATAAGCAAGTTATTTTAAAACCAAGTACTCTAAATTTCTTTTAAATTATAGTTTCTGTGACACACTCAAAATTATGTGATAATTCAAATATGTAGAAAATGATGTCTGAGCTCAAGGGAAAAGCTAGCAAACAAGTATCTAATTTCAGTCAGGTGAGTATCAAATTTAGTTAAATCTTAAAAGCAGTTATTATAAGACTATCACTATGTTAAGTGAAGTTCTGTAAAGAAAGGTGAGAGAAATTA
The DNA here is from genome assembly GCF_982192425.1 of Myodes glareolus. NCBI lineage: Eukaryota > Metazoa > Chordata > Mammalia > Rodentia > Cricetidae > Myodes > Myodes glareolus. Next base: position 36,760,166 of record NC_142041.1, on the reverse strand, counting down.
TGAAAATAAATACGAATATGCAAGTAGGTATTTTTAAGAAGGAAGCAGAAACTCAGGGATCAAATTGCCATTCTGAAATGAACAAAACCTGAAAATTCATTAAATGAATTTAATAAAAAACGTGATATTGAAGAATAAAAACTACACATCAAGAGACCATTTTTATCCTTCAATCTATTTTGGGTACTGTAAAAATATTGTTAGAGTAAAATTTAACATTATTTGCTTACTTTAATTGCTTTTATTAAAATTCAGTTACATCACTTTCTCCTCTTTTTTGCACCCACCAATAGAGTTCACATAGTTCTCCTCTCTGTAATGCTTCCCATGTAACCCACTCTCAAGTTGACATCATTTTTATTTTTGATTATTAGTCTTACAAACATACACACGTGTGTGGGAGTGTGCACATCTGCACATAAATACGACTCTCTGAGTCCTTTTTTTTGTTTGTTTGTTTGACATATATGAGGTCATCTGAGTGTTTGTGTTGGTTAACCAGTTTAGAGGCCTCATTGCTGGGAGAAGATAATGCTCCCTCTCCCAGGAGTTGCCTGTAATTCTTTGCCTAGAGGTGAATTTTTTCCCTACTTCCATGTTAGTGTGTATATTGATACTATGTTTGTTCAAGTCTTGTTTATGCAGCTATTTCTATGAGAAACTGTTTTGCAGAAGACATATGGGTCTTAGTATTTTTCCACTCTCTCTTCCAAAATGTCTTTGGTGCCCCAGATGCTGAAACTGTTTCATACTTGTGTCTGTTTGAACTGGACTCCCTCATCTGGGGTTTTTTTCATTATGTCCAGTTGTGTTTTCGGTGATGGTCTTTATTTGGGGGAAAGAGAGGATTGTTTGATGGATGGCAATAACATTTCTCTCTGGGTATAATGATACAATTAAGAATGAAGTTAGTAATTATTATAGTTTAGCAAAGTAGCTTTAGTAAATATTCTTCTAATATTTGTGAGCTCAGTAAGTACAGGGAATGTTATAGGCTTCCTTTTTCTTGAGTTGACCTTAAGTCTAATTAACAGATGTTGGCTACCATCAACATGTAACACCTACTTTACTTTTAGTGATATTGTACCATTCAATCATTGCTTTGGTTCAAATGTTTCATGACTGGGTAAGATTATTAATATTTTCATCCCATTGGTAGCTTGCATAGTATTTTCTGGTATCATAGAAGCAAGATAACAGAAACAAGGTAAGCAGGAAAGCCTGCTTGAATTGTCTGAGACCTGTGTCATTAGCATGTTGTGTCTCCAAAGTAGAGACTAACTTTCAAGATCTGAAAGAAAACCAAGAACAACTATCTGTTAATTTTCATCATTTTGTATATTCTTCTTCAGATTACAATGCGAATTCTTTTTTACTTATTACAATCTACTTCATTTTAATACTGACTGAGTTAAGAGAAAATGCAACATCATTTTAGACTACAGTTTCATTTTCTTTAAGTCATTACTATCATGTAAAATAATTTATCTTTATAACCTAAAATAATAGAGAATGTATTTTAATTGTTTCTTTATTTAATGTGAGATGGCATAAGCAATTGGAAAATATTTTGGTCATTTCTTTGGACAACATACACATATCGAGCATTTAACAAACAGTTAATCCCAACTTACTACACAAGGAAAAGTAAATGTTTGTTCAGCCAAATACATAAGCATAGTAGTTCATACCAGTTTCTATCACGATAGTCAAATATTCCAACAATTTAAATGACCACAAACAATGAAGTGATAAAGACAGATAGTTCAATATAATCTGCAAGGTAATATATAATGGAATACTTCTGGCATTTGAAAAGAATGCAGCACTAAACAAACATTAATTTGTTTCACCTAAGTGCTAAGTTCATTATTACAATGTCAAAAGCCAGGCAGACAGCCCTATATACAACATAATTTTATTTAAATGAAGTTTTTTTATGAATAAAGTATAAAATGGTAAATTAATCAGTGATTGCCCAGAATTTGTGGTAGAGAGTAAACAGGACCAAGTGTGTACAAATCTTTCTAAGGATCTAAGAAATGATTTTGTGACAATGAAACATAGAGCTGTATACCTATGCTAATTAACAATAATATATATATGTGTGTGTGTGTGTGTGTGTGTGTGTGTGTGTCATTGTATTGTAATGTTTTTAAGTTTTGAGAAATTCATGCAATGAATTTTGATCATATTTATCTCCTACTCCTCCCCTAACGACTTTCAGGTTGACCTCTCACTCCCACTCCCTCCTCTCCTAACTTTAAATTCTCTTTTGTGGGGTTTCTTTCTCAAATGGGATCCACCATGTTCAATTTGTACTGATGTTAAAATTATGGATGTGGATCCATCTACTAAATTTTGATTGATCTACCAGGGTCACATCTTTAAAGAAAACTGACTATTCTTCAGAGTGAATCAACTAGCCATATCTCCTCACTTACAAGCATATGCTCATGAAACCTTTCTGCCTCTGTGCTTGAGTGTCGATTTGCTTGAGCCTGTATATGTTTTTGTGTATATAATTTCAGCATCTGTGAATTCTTGAGTGTATTAATTTTGTTATATCCAGAAGACACTATTTCTCCCCTTCTAATCCTCCCTGACCTCACCTTTCTAACTCATCTTCTACAATGGTCCTTAATTTTGATAAAAGGATATGATATAGATTTCCCATTTTTGACTGATCCCTCTGCATACCTTTATTCTCTGTCTTTAATAACCTGTGGATTTCTGCATGAATGATAATGCATTGTGTGCCAAAGAAACTTCTCTGATGAGGTCTGAAGGCTGCAACTAAATTACTTGTAAAGAGACATGGAAACAAAATGATACTAAGCTATTTATCGGAATAATACTAGGTAATTAAACCCTGGAGCATGTTAGCTCCTATAGCATGGATTCTAGTCTAGATATTAAATACTAGCCATATGTTTCTTCCTATGCAGAAGGCCTTAAATTCAATCATAAATTAATTGACTATCCTAATACATTCATGCCACTATTTTGCCACTGTAATTCATAGAGGTCACAGCTGGATAAGACTCCTGATAACTCTTCTCCACCCCTGTAACAGCATGTATAGTTCGATCTAATATTATAAAATTTAATCAACCAGTAGGAAGCATGCTGATCAGTACCAGCTTGATGTCTCCATATCCTGTAACCAAAGTATACAGTCAAAGGTTTATGAACAACAAATAGCAAGAATTGTTTGCAGTATCTCAATGACACCCTTACTGATACCTTGAAGGATCACACCCTACACGTGCCACTTGACTTTTTATTTGTCAAGTCATGTCATTCACAATAAGTAAAAATTCCTATATATGGTAATTCCAATCAAACTCTTCTGTATGATACTGTATATGAAACTATAAGTTGACAAGCCAAAACTCCCAAACTGGAGAACTCTGATTTCAACTGAGAGACTCAGTTGTGAAGAATGATAATTATGACAGTAAAATTCTGATGTCAATCTTATGTCCAAAATAAAAGCATACACATATGTGTAAAGCACACACATGCACATGAGAAATAAAAACGTGTTTTCTATATCTAAAAATATAAGATGATACTGTATTTCATCTTGTTCTAAAACTATTCAATCATTTATTAAAGCCAAATACCTATAACTCTAGCACTTAGAAAGTAGAAGCAAATGGATGAGGGCATCTAAGGTCATCTCCACCTTCAGAGTGTGTTTAAGATCAGGTATCTATTTTCTGCACTTTGTTCAAAATATCTATGATATGAACAAAGCCTATATGTTCATCAGAAGATGGATATACAATGAAAGTTTGGTTCCTGTACATAATAGAGCTTTATTCTTCTGGAGAGAAATATAAATTCATGGACTTTGTAGTTAAATATATGTAACTGTTAAACATACTGAAAACACCCAGACCTAGGAAAAACAAAAGAGTCATGTTCTCACTTATGTGAAACTTAGTGTTGAACCAAAAGGTGTAAGCTATTCATTTGGAGTACATGTAAGAATTAAGGAGACTGGAAAAGGATCATTGGTGAGAAAGATGAAGATATTAATAGACAGACATTAGTAAAATGCAGATGAAATAAAAGGGACCAGGGCAATAATGGGGAGGGACGTGTAGGTAGGGAGAGGGATGAGACAGTGAACCAGAGGGTGTGTTGGGAAGAGGGGTAACTAACAATGGATTTCAAAAGGCAAGCATAATTTAACTTATAGACACTATATTTAGATACTGTTTAACATTTTTGCATAGACTAATTTAAGAAACAACCTCGAACTCACAGATATCCACCTGCCTCTGCCTACCAAGTGTTGCAATTAAAGGCATGTGACCATCTGGTTCAGCTCACAGCACTTACAACTCCAACTCCTGCTGTGGCAGATATTCTGATATCCATGGACACTTACAGGCACATGTCTAACATCACACAGAGACATACACATAGAAAGAATATATGCCCCAAAAGTAGTAATTACCTGTGTCCTAAAAACCAGACAGTCCTATGTTCATTATGGTGGAAACTGTTATACTGTAGAAATCACATCCACATTCAAGAATCATAAAATCTAGATACTGTATTTTGTTTTTATTATTACTGTTATTGTATTTGGTAGCTAAATGCACAGACAAAGATTTGATCAAAGGTATATAATAAGTTTAGCTTAAGTTTGTCTTCATATTCTAAAGCTAAATTCACTATACTACTTTGAGTAGTCTATTGATTGATTAGGTGTTAATAACTTCACTCCACATGGTCTTCCATTATTCAGGATCACTGAGCTATTGAGCTAGGTTTCTCTTATGATTTGGTAAGTTGCACAGAACATAACGCCGCGGGGGAATCCATTATGATCCTCTAAAGTGTGTTACTTACTCATTCTGACTTTTCTCCAGCCAGCACATAATAATTCAGGCATTTCAGGTTTGCCTTTTGAAGACTTGTCCTAAGGAACAGCCAGAACTGAAGATGTACTTTCTATCAATAACAATGCTTCATAATATCTTAGTTTCTGTTCAGTTCTCCTTTGACCTTTAGAATCATATAGATACAGGGCTTGTTGACATTTCCAAACGATACCTCATAGATAGATCAAACAGAATTTCCTACAAGGAACTCTTGGTTCCTTCCAACAAAGTTGATTCTCTCCTGAGGTTTCCCCAACTTTATGACTGTTAAAACTTCTGTGTTGATCAGCTTCTCATATCTATGTGAATGCTTCCAAAAAGTAAGTTATCAGAAAGAAAGTTTCACTGTGGGTCACAGAGTCTGAGTGTTTGTGCCTCTGGCAAAACAGAGAATTATTACAGGGTGTGTGGTGCAGGGGTCTATTTACCTCATGGTGAAAGGAAGGAAGCAAGAACACACAGAGAGAATGAGGCAGCTTCCCAATTTATGGATATATTAGCTTTCCCCAGCTTGTCTCCATATCATCAATATCAAACTGTTTCTCATAAGAGGCCCCATAGCCGATAGTCATACCGTTGTAATATGATTGTTCTGTACATTTATGACACAGACACTCATACTTTCTACTGCGATACTCAGGTGCAATCTAAGTGTCTTTCTATATCTTCCTAATTTGTCTAGTTCTTCTTCATTTCTCTTAATATTATGACCCTTTTTGGTGTAGGACGTCCTTCTGTGTATGTGTTGCTTTTATTCGTCAACAAATAAAGAAGCTGCCTTGGCCTGTGATAGGGCAGAGTAGGCTAGGTGAGGAAAACTAAACTGAATGCTGGAAGAAGAAAGTGGAGTCGCAGAAAAGACTTGTAGCCCGGCCAGAGACAGGCAACAGAGGGAACTTTACCCAGTATGCCACAGTCATGTGGCAATTCACAGATTAATAGAAATGGGCTACTTTTAGATATAAGAGTAAGTCAGAAATATGTTTAAGCTGTTGGCCAAGAAGTATTGCAAATAATATAGTTTCTGTGTGATTATTTTGGGACTGAAAATAATGAGCAGCCTTCTGCCTACACCTTTTTACTGAAGTTGTTTGGATTTTATACCAAACCTTTCCTTTTAACAAAATTTTCTTTAATGTTACCTGTAAAAGGAAGGCTGCTTGTCCTTCCCAGCCACCCAAAACCTAAATAACTACACAGAAATTGTATTAATTAAACCACTGCTTGGCCCGTTGTCTCTAACCTCTTACTGGCCAACTCCTATATATTAATTGAACCCATTTCTATTAATCTGTATATCACCATGATGTTGTAGCCTACTAGCAAAGTTTCAACACATCTCTCTCCGGTCATGGCTCCATTGCATTCCTCTCTGACTCTGCCCTTTTTCCTCCCAGCATTCAGTTCTGTCTTCCCTGCCAACCTAAGTTCTGCCCTACCAATAGGCCAAGGCAATTTCTTTATTCATTTATGGTAATCACAGTACACAGAGGGGACTCTCACATCAGTTAACCTCACTCTTAAAAATAAATCTTTGCTAACAGGACTGTTCCTTACTAGTTCACAGAAACGGGAGAACAAGCAGGTTCAAGGTGGATGGGGTCCTACTACTGAGAAGTGGGAAGTGGACATGAGCTCTCCTCCTTACCAAGTAGCTATCTCCAATTGACCTCCACTTGCACATGAAACAGTAGTTTTCTCCAGAGGAGTCTCACCAGTGTATAAACCATAGTTAAGGTCAGGACAATATGAACAACAATTCATGGCCAACAAAAAAATGAGCTCCATAATATTTATGTAGTATTTTTGTCTCATATTGCTTTAGTTGGATAACTTTTTTCTTACTGGTGTTTTTTTTATATTAGCATTTCAGATCTTATGTTTTTATGGTGTGTGTGTTGTGTGCTTCTTTACTTTTTTTCAAATTATATTTTTTACTGTTTGGAGAGAAGGTGAGAGAAGGTATGGAATTGGTTAGCTCCAGAGGGAGGATCTTGGAGGAGTTGCAGAGAGGAAACAATGATCAAAAATGCTGTATGAAAGAAATAGTTTTCAATGAAAACACTTAAGCTTTTTCTCATGTTACCATATAGGTATGAGTGCAGGAGCGTGCATACCTTGACACCCATATGGATGTCAGAGGACAACATTTGCAGTCTGTTTTCTCCTTATACTGATGGGGTGAGCATTTCTATTGGTTTTGTTACTTTTTTCACATGAGCTGGACTTTGAACTTAAAGATATCTTTCCTGTTCAATCATCTCATCTCTGCTTAAGAATGCTGGAATTACAGATGTGTGCCACAGTCCTGCATTTCCATCAAGATCTCTTATTTGTCATATGTTTTTCTCCCTTCAACGTAAGGGCTAATAATTTAGCTTCTGCTTGGGGGAAAATAAACTTTTGTTTTATAGATCTAAGCTGAAAATGTACAGTTCATGTAATGTCCAAACCATAACAACTGTTCAGGACTCATTATTATTTTGTGTGATTCTTTCAGTTACCTTCTATTGTAAAACTGCCACATGGAAGCTGGCACACGGTTACATTTATTATATTTATTTCAGTTATTTGCATTATAACGTTTGTAATATGACACTCAAGTACATCATATTTTTTTATTATTAAATTATAAAAGTTTCCATTTCAGCCCCTCCTCCCAACACCCTCCCACTACTCCCCCCAATTCCTCTCCTCCTCCCTCTCCATCCCCTAGAGCAGCCAGGGTTTCCTGCCCTGTGGGAAGTTCAAGTTCCTCCCCCCTCCCTCCAGGTCCAGGGAAGGTGAGAGTCCAAACAGACTGGATCGCCAAAATCCAGTATATGCAGAGGAAGCAAGTCCGAATGTCATTGTCAATGGCTTTTCAGAAAGGCTCCGGGCCAGCCACATTCAGAGAATCTGGTTGGATCACGTCCTCGTTCAGTCCCAGTCCAACAGGCCTTGGTGAACTCTCATTGTATCAGTCCCCTTGAATCAGTGGGTGCTCGCATCCCTCACAGTCCTGATTACTTTTTTTATTTTTTTCATCCTTCTGCTCCTCATTTGGACCGTGGAGTGCTCAGTCCGGTGCTCCAATATGGGTCTCCATCTGTATCGCCATCCAATGTCGGATGAAGGTTTCCTCTGCCCTTGCCTTCTTTGCTCACGTTCTCTTTCCTTCTGCCTCTCATTTGGACCTAGAGAGCTAGGTCCAGTGTTCCAACGTGGGTCTCCGCCTCCTTCTCCATCCATCGCCAGATGAGGGTTCTATGGTGATATGCAAAATATTCATCAGTATGGTTGTGGGCCAAGGCCGGTTCAGGCACCCTCTCCTCTGTCCAGAGAACCATCTGGGGATCTCTCCTTGGATCTGGGATTCCCTTTATAATCAAGTCTCTTGTAAACCCTAAAATGATTCCCTTAGTTGAGGTATATACTTGCCTGATCCCATATCCATCCTTCCTCCCTCCCCCCATCCCAGTCCCCCGAACTTTCCCCAATCCTCCCCTACTCCCTTCTCTCTAACCCTCTCCCCTTCCAACAACCCCCCCCCATGCACCCGAGGTTACCTGGGACTCTTGTCCATTTCTTACCTCCTGGCAGATAGCTAAATAATCTTCATCAGGTTCATCTTCTTATTTAGCTTCTCTAGGATCATGAATAATAGGCTCAAAGACCTTTAATTATGGTTAGAATCCACTTATGAGTGAATACATACCGTGTTCCTCTTTTTGGGTCTGGCTTACCTCACTCAGTAAAGCGTTTTCTATTTCCATCCATTTGCATGCAAAATTCAAGATGTCATTGTTTTTTACCGCTGAGTAAAACGCTAATGTGTATATGCTCCACACCTTTTTTAACCATTCTTCTATTGAGGGGCACCTAGGCTGTTTCCAGGTTTTGGCTTTTACAAATATTGCTGCTATGAACATAGTAGAACAAATGCTTTTGTAGTATGTTAGGGAATCTCTAGAGTATATTCCCAAAAGTGGAATTGCTGGGTCCTGAGGGAGGTTGACTCCCAGTTTCCTGAGAAACCGCCACACTGATTTCCACAGTGGCTGCACAAGTTTGCATTCTCACCAACAATGGATGAGTGTTCCCCTCATTCCACATCCTCTCCAGCATAGGCTATCATTGGTGTTTTCGAGTTTGGCTATTCTTACAGGTGTAAGATGATATCTCAAAGTTGTTTTGATTTGCATTTCCCTGATCGCTAAGGAGGTCGAGCATGACCTTAAGTGCTTTTCAGCCATTCGAAGTTCATCTGTTGTGAATTCTCTGTTCAGTTCAGTACCCCATTTTTTAATTGGGTTAATTAGAGTTTTAGTGTCTAGTTTCTTGAGTTCTTTGTATATTTTGGAGATCAGACCTTTGTCTGTTGAAGGGTTTGTGAAGATCTTTTCCCAGTCAGAAGGTAGCCTTTTTGTCTTACTGACAGTGTCCTTTGCTTTACAGAAGCTTCTCAGTTTCAGTAGGTCCCATTTATTTATTGTTCTCTTATTGTCTGCGCTCCTGGGGTTCTGCTTAGGAAGTGGTCTCCTGTGCCTATATCTTGTAGACTATTTCCCACTTTCTCTTCTATCAGGTTCAAAGTGGTCGGATTAATGTTGATGTCTTTAATCCATTTGGACCTGAGTTTTGTGCATGGTGATAGATATGGATCTATTTTCATTTTTCTACAGGTTGACATCCAGTTATGCCAGAACTGGAAGAAGGAAAGATGCTATCCTTCTTCCATTGTATAGCTTTAGCTCCCTTGTCAAAAATCAGGTGTTCATAAGTTTGTGGGTTAATACCCGGGTCTTCTATTCGATTCTTCTGTTGTTATGCCAATACCAAGCTGTTTTCAATACTGTTGCTCTGTAGTAGAGTTTGAAGTCAGGGATGGTAATGCCTCCAGAAGTTCCTTTATTGTATAAGATTCTTTTGGCTATCCTGGATTTTTTGTTTTGTCATATAAACTTGATTATTGTTCTCTCAAGGTCTGTGAAGAAGTTTGATGGGATTTTGATGAGGATTGCATTGAATCTATAGATTGCTTTTGGTAGAATTGCCATTTTTACTATGTTGATTCTCCCAATCCAAGAGCAGGGAAGGTCTTTCCATTTTCTGGTATCCTCCTCAATTTCTTTCTTCAAAGACTTAAAGTTCTTGTCAAATAGGTCTTTCACTTCCTTGGTTAGAGTTAACCCAAGATATTTTATGCTATTTGTGGCTATCATGAAAGGTGATATTTCTCTGATTTCCCTCTCTGCTTCTTTATCCTTTGTGTATAGGAGGGCTACCGATTTTTTTGGAGTTGATCTTGTATCCTGCCACATCACTAAAGGTGTTTATCAGCTGTAGGAGTTCTTTGGTAGAGTTTTTGGGGTTGCTTATGTACACTATCATATCATCTGCAAATAACGAAAGTTTAATTTCATCTTTTCCAATTCGAATCCCCTTGATACCCTTATGTTGTCTTATTGCTATTGCTAGAACTTCAAGCACTATATTGAAGAGAAATGGTGAGAGTGGACAGCCTTGTCGTGTTCCTGATTTTAGTGGAAAGGCTTTGAGTTTCTCTCCATTCAATTTGATGTTAGCTGTCGGCTTGCTGTATATTGCTTTTATTATATTTAGGTATGAAACTTGTATTCCCAGTCTCTCCAACACCTTTATCATAAATGGGTGTTGAATTTTGTCAAATGCTTTTTCAGCATCCAAGGAAATGATCATATGGTTTTTATCTTTCAGTTTATTTATATGATGGATTACATTGATAGATTTGCCTAATGAACCAACCCTGCATCTCTGGGATGAAGCCCACTTGATCATAATGGATAATATTTCTAATGTATTCTTGGATTCGGTTTGCCAGTATTTTATTGAGTATTTTGGCATCAATGTTCATGAGTGATATTGGTCTGTAATTCTCTTTCCTGTTTGTGTCTTTGTGTGGTTTTGGTATCAGGGTAACTGTAGCTTCATAAAAAGAGTTTGGCAATGATTCTTCTGTTTCTATATTGTGAAATACATTAAGGAGTATAGGTATTAGCTCTTCCTGGAAGTTCCAGTAGAATTCTGCATTGAAACCATCTGGTCCTGGGCTTTTTTTGGTAGGGAGATTTTTCATAACAGCTTCTAATTCTTCACGACTGACAGGTCTATTTAGATTGTTCACCAGGTCTTGGTTCAACTTTGGTATATGGTACTTATCTAAAAAAATGTCCATTTCTTTTACATTTTCCAACTTTGTGGCATATAAATTTTCGTAGTAAGATCTAATGATTCTCTGAATTTCCTCTGTGTCTGTGGTTATGTCCCCCTTTTCATTTCTGATCTTATTAATTTGCATATTCTCTCTCTGCCGTTTGATTAATTTGGATAGGGGCTTTTTGATCTTGTTGATTTTCTCCAAGAACCAGCTTTTTGATTCATTGATTCTTTGGATTGTTTTCTGTGTTTCTATTTTGTTGATTTCAGCCCTCAGTTTGATTATTTCCAGTCTTCTACTCCTCCTGGGTGAATCAGCTTCGTTGTTTTCGAGATCTTTCAAGTGTGCTGTTAAGTCTCCAATGTGTGCTTTCTCCGTTGTCTTTAATTGGGCACTTAGTGCTATGAACTTTCCTCTTAGCACTGCTTTCATAGTGTCCCATAGGTTTGAGTATGTTGTGTCTTTATTTTCATTAAATTCAAGGAAGAGTTTAATTTCTTTCTTTATTTCTTCCTTGACCCAGGGGTGACTCAGTAGTTGACTGTTCAACTTCCATGAATTTGTTGGCTTCCTGGGGGTAGCACTGTTGTTGAATTCTAACTTTAATCCATGGTGGTCTGACAAGATACAGGTGGTTACTAATATTTTTTTGTATCTGTGGAAGTTTGCTTTGTTACCCAGTATGTGGTCAATTTTCGAGAAGGTTCCATGAGCTGCAGAGGAGAAGGTATATTCTTTCCTATTTCGGTGGAATATTCTATAGATGTCTGTTAAGTCCATTTGATTCAGTACCTCCAATAAATCTCTTATTTCTCTGTTAGGTTTCTGTCTGATTGACCTGTCCATTGGTGAGAGAGGAGTGCTGAAGTCTCCTACTATTAGTGTGTGTGGTTTGATGACTGCCTTGAGTTCTAGAAGTGTTTCTTTTACATAATTAGGAGGCTTTATATTAGGGGATAGATATTCAGGATTGAGACTTCCTCCTGATGAATTGTTCCTGTTATGAGTATAAAATGTCCATCTCCATCTCTTCTGATTGATTTTAGTTTGAAGTCAATTTTGTTGGAGATTAGAATGGCCACCCCTGCTTGTTTCTTAGGTCCGTTTGCTTGAGAAACCTTTTCCCAAACCTTTACTCTGAGTAGATGTCTGTCTTTTGTGGTTGAGGTGTGTTTCTTGTAAACAGAAGAATGTTGGATCCTGTTTTCATATCCAGTCTCTTAGTCTGTGCCTTTTTATAAGTGAATTGAGTCCATTAATATTAAGTGATATTAATGACCAGTGGTTGTTGACTCCGCTTATTATTATTTTTTGTTTGTTTGATTAATAGAGTTTGTATGTGTCCCTTCTTTGTGTTAAGCTCGTGAAGGGTCGCTAGATGTCTGAGTTATTGTAAGCAGTGCTGACAATGTTGGATTCCTTGGGTTGCGATTTTCCTTCTATTACTTTCTGTAAGGCTGGGTTTGTGACTGCGAATTGTTTAAATTTGTTCTTATCCTGGAATATTTTGTTTTCTCCATTGATAGTGAATGATAGCTTGGCTGGGTATAGTAGTCTGGGTTTGCATCCATGGTCTCTTAGTTTCTGCAGTACCTCTATCCAGGACCTTCTGGTTTTCATGGTTTCCATAGAGAAGTCCAGTGTAAGTCTGGTAGGTTTACCTTTATAAGTTACTTGCCCTTTTTCCTTTGCAGCTCTTAATATTCTTTCTTTAATCTGTATGTTTTGTGTTTTGATTATTATATGGCGAGGGGATTTTTTTTATGATCAAGCCTTTTCGGTGTTCTGTATGCTTCTTGAACCTTCATAGGAATATCATTCTTTAGATTGGGAAAGTTTTCTTCTTTAATTTTGTTGAATATATTTTCTGGTCCTTTGATCTGCAGTTCTTCTCCTTCTTCAATCCCTATTATTCTTAGATTTGGTTTGTTTATTGTGCCCCAGATTTCTTGAATGTTTTGTGGTGAGAATTTGTTGGATTTGCTGATTTCTTTGATAAGAGCATTTATTTTCTCTATGGTATCTTCAGACTCTGAGATTCGTTCTTCCATCTCTTGTATCCTATTGGTTATGCTTGATTCTGTAGTCTCTGTTCGTTTACCTAGATTTTTCATATCCAGCCGGCCCTCGTTTTGTGTTTTCTTCATTGCCTCCATTTCAGTTTTCAATTCTTGAACTGTTTCCATTACCTGTTTGATTGTTTTTTCTTGGTTTCCCAGTGTATCATTCATGGATTTACTCATTTCTTCAATCTTTTTGCTATATTTTTCATCCATTTCTTTACTCATTTCTTCAGTCTTTTTGTTATACTTCTCATCCAGTTCTTTAAGGGAGTTATTCATATCCTGTTTAAGGGACTCTATTGCTTTCATAATGGCATTTTTTCCCGCTTCTTCTGAATTAAGAGGTTCAAGTCCTTGTATTGTAGGGTCATTGGGTTCTGGTGTTTTCATGTTGTTTTTTAGATTGTTGGAGGAGTTCTTGCCTTGGCGTCTGCCCATCTCTTCCTTCAAATGCTCTCTACTGGATCTTCTAGTACCAGGTCAGGTTCCCTTGTTGGGCAGGGACTTCACTGACAGAAGGCCTACCTTTCCTCAGGCAGTCTATTGAAACACAGGCACTCCCTACTACCGGGTTGCCCTCACAACCCAGGTCCAGCGAGCAAGGGAGTTGCTCTGGGGAGATCTTGTGGCCCCAGAGGGAAGGGGGGACGAGAGGAAGGTGTGCCTGAATAAAGGCTGGGACAGGAGAGCTCTGTAGGGAGGAGCCGCCACTCCAGGGTGACCAGAAAGTCAAGGGAGTTGGGGAAAGACTGAATTCCTCCTAACCGAAGCCCTCGGGCCAGGAGAAAACTCACCCCTCCTTCAATGGAAGTCTGCTAGAAGTTCACTCTCTCTTGCTGGCCAGGAATGTGATTGAGCTGAGACAGGGCTTGCCTGTTGTCAGGAAGGCTCTCAAAGCGCCGGAACTGCCCCTGCCGGACTGAGCCCACAGCCCAGGCCCAGCATGCAAGGGAGCAGCTCTGGGGAGATCTTGTGGCTCCAGAGGGGAGGGGGGAAGGGTACATCATATTTTAAACATGCATGGTGCATTGTCGTAAGTTGATACCATACTGTATTACAACATAACAGCTATTAAGTGTTTAAAATGTCTGTTTAGTGCCAAGTTCTTCATCAGTTCCAGAAACTCAATCACTCACACAAATGAGAAAATGCACAAAACAGAAGTGTACATTACAAAGCAGTATAGTCTTGTGATACATATGCTAGCAACAAACAATTGGAGGAATGATGTCTGAGCTTTGCTCCATGGCTCCTAGAGATTTCCTGGACTCTCAAGAGACTAAGTACTTTTTCATTCAGTCTCTGTGATGTCTCTTAACTCAATGTCCCCACAGACCAACTCATCACAAGCCCTTAGATTTTCTAAACAGAAGACTTATTTCAGAGCTCACGTTCTGGCTCAGGACATTTGACAGAGCAGGTGTGAAGTATTCCAAAACTAAAAAAAAAAAAAAAAAAAAATGAAGAAATGACATTTCTAAAGAACAATGAAAAGTACAAATGATAAATATATCTCAATTACCTCCACATGTGATGTCATTTTTAATTCTGAAGCATGTATCGTTTACTTAATTTCCTCATGAGTTAAATGTTTGGCACATTGAATACACAAAATCATTTTGTTTAAGCTCTAATTTCAAATTCACTAATAAGTCCTTGCTGTGTTTAATGGATATAAATGGCATTGTAAGCTGATGAGGAATGGGTATGTGATGCAATTTAAATAAATACCAAAAACAGGCAATAAATGTACATTTAAGAGATATTAATACACACAAAAAGCAAACAGAAAGAGATATTAAGTTTCTGCCAATTAATTGAAGGGATATTAATTTAATGTTTGATATAACTGTTTGAAATAAGCATTTCATGACTTTTAAAGACTTATTTTACTTTTATTTATGGTGTAGGAGTGTGTGTGTGTGTGTGTGTGTGTGTATGCTTGTAGAGGCAGAAGAAGGCTTTGGATACTTTAGAGCCAATGTCTTAGTAAATTTTGATCTGTCTGGCATGGATGCTAAGATTCAAATTCCCATCGTCTCCAAGAGCAACAATTGTGCTTTACTGATGAACCATGTCTGCAGACATATGTTATTATTATTTTAACTATAAGAGAGCTGGAGCCCAGTAAATTGAACTTCACTGTTGAAGTGCACACAGAATGTGGCCTGGAAAGAATTAACAAACAAATCACATGGAGGCTCAAACACAAGTCTTTGTATTAGGTAAGGAAACAGTGGGCAGTTCAAGGAAATGATATCTGGGAGCCACACTACAACAATCAATTAGGTAAGGAGATGGCCATTACTAAGAATATTGTCTGTGCCTGCCCACTTGTAAGTTATCATTTATAGAAATGTTCATCCGATAAAATGTCTCATCCTCGTGACACATTCTAGCAGAGATGACATATAATGGAAAACAGTTTGTTGCTATAGCTGTAATTATGGACACTTTGAGGACAGCTATCCCCAAAATATGTGATGTGGTAGGAAGTGAAAGGTTAACATGTAAATTAACTGACTTGAAAGGGGTCTGTTAAAACCATGTATTTGGCTATACAGACAAATTAATTAATTAAGGGAGGGAAAACAACATTGAACAGCAATGTTCTGAGATCGCAACCTCCTGGTCATAAGCGATGACCACTTTCTTAGGGATATTGTAATATCTTGGTTAGTATGAATAGGAGAGGTAGACATAGGGCTAGTGGTAGAATTAACTGGTTTATTAAATCTCTAGAAGTGGTAATAAGGAATTTTATTTTGTGTGATTTAAAACTTCTGAGTTAGAAGAGGAGATTGTCAAGAGTTGTCAAACTAATTGTCCCACTTTTGCTACTTTGAAGAAATATTTAACAATAGGCACCGCATAGGAGGCTATGACAGAGGTCCAGGAGGGAGGGTAATTTCTTAAAATATAGCATCTAATATGCAGACAGTGAGAGGTGTCATACTTAGGTATATTTTTTGCATTGTCAACATAAAAGCCAAGGTAGATTGACTTTTGCGACTGTGTTAGGAACTGAGCATCTGTCAGGCTCTCCAGCATGCTACTGTCACACTAATTGGTGGGAGGTCAGCCCTATCCCCTGTGGAAGTTTAAAGTCACGTTAGGTACTCCATTCCTGCCTCAGAATGCTCTAGTTGTCCATAGAGAAGTTATTGCTTGGTGTTCCCTCAGAATGGGAGGTCAGAAACAGAACAGTCTAGAGAAGTTGCTAAACTCCTGAAGAGGAGGCTGATAGAGAAACTGAAGGAATTATGGTAACAGCAAACCCAGAGAGATGTGTGTGTGTGTGTGTGTGTGTGTGTGTGTGTGTGTGTGTGTGTGTGTGTTGTAACATTGTGTTTTTCTTTTCCCTTTTTGGTAGTAGTTGCTTACTGGCATGGAAAGTAAAACTTTTTTATTGAAGTCTTTTTGCTTAAAATTTTGTTTAAGTTAAATGGTTCTTACATTGTTTTTCAAGTTCACTTGTGTGCAGTGATTTTCATTTCTCACAAAAAAAGTCCATTGTGATGAAGGGAATGTGGCGTCAACCAACTGACAGATCACTACAGTTCTGTTTCACTGAGGAATTCATGCTGCTGCCAGCTTCTTGGATCTGAGATTCAAAGGCTGGAATATAAAATTGCTGCTGCATTTGACTGGATTACAAAGTAAGCAGCTGAGTTAGCCTGGATGTCAGAAAGAAGCTTTAAAGATGTGGAAGATAAAGGCATTCCTTCTGGGCGTGCTCCAGGAATTTCGCTTGAGCATTGCCTCACATGTGCAACAGAAAGGACTCATGCTTTGCAATCACAGGGGACGGTTCAAAGGTTCAAATCTTCACTGCACCCCCAAACTCCTAACATATCAGTTAAAGAATGAAAATTATCATCTTTAGTTTTTTTCCTCTATGAATGAAAACAGCATATAGTTGCCAAGAGTATTCCTATGTCAATGGGAAATCATGTGATTTAGATACGTTGTTTCTCACCAAGCACATGAAGAAAATCTCCATGATGTTAGTTAACATATTTTACCGCCACCATGTCACCAGGGCATCCATGGGGCAGCATCAAGTCTTCAACAGAATCAGAAAATAAAACAACAGATGAAGACAATGACAGGCTCAGGTCTGGGAGGAAATCTCACCATCTCTAGTTGGAACTATTTTACAGACAAGAGAAGACTTTAAAATTCTTTAGCTTCATGAAACTTATGTTGATAATAACTGCAAAACAGGAAAAAATCATGTTTTTAAAGGAACAGCTCACAAGAGACATCTGGAGTAATAATAAAAGAATTAGCAGTTGTGATAATGGTATCACTACATACCCAGAGCATAACATGACATTGAGATTGTGAAGTTATTTAAACAGCAGCTGGAAATGCACCAAATTTCATTAAAAATGTAGTAGAACAAATTTCCACATTTCGAAACATAAATTAACTCCAGACAGAATGTTCTCAAAAAATCTACACAAGATTCATGCTGATCAAACACCAGAAACTGAAAGAAAAGGGAAATCCTAAAATTGGGCAGGAAAAGCAGAGTAACAGTCTAGCCCTGAGCTACTGTTTGATTCCTGAGAGTTTGCCACATCCTCTACTTCTTCCCAATAAGTCCTAGCCAGACAGGCGAAACTAACCCTCTATTCCTGCTGTATTGAGTGACCTTTGGAATTTTCTTTTCTTTTTTTTAATTTTTATTTATTCATTTATTTATTAGAAATTTCCACCTCCTTCTCTCCTCCCTTTTCTCTCCCCTTCCCCATCTCCCCCTCCCTCTCTAGTCCTAAGAGCAGTCAGGGATCCCTGAACCATGAAAAGTCCAAGGTTCTCCCCCATCCATTCAGGTCTATAAAGGTGAGCATCCAAACAAACAAGGCTCCCACAAAGTCAGTCCATGCAGTAGAATCAAAACTCAGTGCCTTTGTCCTTGGCTTCTCAGTCAGCCTTCATCGCCAGCCACGTTCAGAGTGTCCATTTTGATCACATGCTCCATCACTCCCAGTCGAGCTGGTCTTGGTGAGCTCACATTAGATCAGTCCCACCGACTCAGTGGGTGGACGCACCCCTCGTGGTCCTGACTTCCTTGCTCATGTTCTCCCTCCTTTTGCTCCACATTTGGACCTTGGGAGCTAAGTACAGTGTTCCAGTGTGGGTCTCTGTCTCTATCTCCATCCATTGCTAGATGAAGGTTCTATGGTAATATGCAAGATATTCATCAGTGTGGGTATGGGACAAGGCCAGTTCAGGCACCCTCTCCTCTTCTGCCCAAGGAACAATCTGGGGACCTCTCCTTGGACCTGGGAACCCCTCTAGAGTCAAGTCTCTTGCAAACCTTAAAATGGCTCCCTTAATAAGATATTTACTTCCCAGCTCCCATATCTACCCTTCCTCCATCCCACACATCCCATTCCCCCAAGCTTTCCCAATCCTCCCCTTCTCCCCTCTCTCTACCCATTGCCCATTACATCCACCCCCCAGCTCCAACCCCCACCCCGTACACCCAAGTTTTGCTTGGCAATCTTGTCTACTTCCAATATCCAGGAGGATAACTATATGATTTTCTTTAGGTTCACTTTCTTATTTAGCTTCTCTAGGATCACGAAGTATAGGCTCAATGTCCTTTAATTATGACTAGAATCCACTTATGAGTGAGTACATACCATATTCCTCTTTTTGGGTCCGGCTTACCTCACTCAGCAAAGCATTTTCTATTTCCATCCATTTGCATGCAAAATTCAAGATGTCATTGTTTTTTATTGCTGAGTAAAACTCCAATGTGTATATGTTCCACACACTCTTTAACCATTCTTCTATTGAGGGGCACCTAGGTTGTTTCCAGGTTCTGGCTATTACAAATAGTGCTGCTATGAACATAGTTGAACAAGGGCCCACCATGCTCTCCCCATCTTACAGTGCAAAAGGAATGAGTCTTTTTGACCAAGAGCAAAAGCTTCATTTACTGGTCATGTGAACTAGCAGACATATGACCACCACACAAAAAAGGTAATTGTTCAACAACCAGTATCCTGGGTCAGCAAAACAATAACATCAGAAATCATAATAAACTAACAGAAATGAATGAATAAAGAATATGTTCCCTGGCCATAAGAAAAGCAGACTGGAAATCAATTTCAAAATAGCAAGAATGTGTCTTAGCATTGACATATTTGCAAATACAGTTTTAACTAATCCATAGGACATAGATGATATCTTAAAGTATCTAATATGCTCATAAAACTGAATGGAAATAATGATACAGTATATCACACATGAGAGATAGCTAAATCAGTCTTGAGAATAAATTTTATAGTTCCAATGCCTAAAACAATAAATTAATCAAAGTTCCGATATCCAGAAAACAGAAATATGGAAACAGTAGTAAATCTATGTCCAGGATAAAGAGAGTAATAAGATAAAATTAGGAATCATTGAAACTGCAAACAAAAATATCATATTATCCTTAAATTTTTATTTCCTGCTGCTTCCCTGTTTTTATGATGATTGCATGGATTCACTTTCCCACTAACAGTATACAGGGTTTTCTTTTCTCCACATCCTCAATGTGTTGGAGATGATAATAACTGTTGATGATTGCTGATAACTATTCTTATTGCTATGAAATAACATTTGTGTTTGGATTGGATAATAGTGATCTTGATGCCATTTTATTTTGCCCACCTAATTTTTTGGAGAAAAGTCTATTGACATCATCTTTCCATTTTTTTTAAATTTATTTATTTATTATATATACAACATTCTGCCTCCATGTATGTCTGCAGGCCAGAAGAGGGCACCAGATCTCATTATAGATCACTGTGAGCCACCATGTGGTTGCTGGGAATTGAACTCAGGACCTCTGGAAGAGTAGTTTGTGCTCTTAACCTCTCAGCCATCTCTCAGATGTCTCAAAAAATTTGCCATTTTTTAATTTGGCAATTACTATCAATCTTTTTTTATTGTGTTAGGTATTAACTTTGATCATATATTGTGGGGCACAGTTTATCACATTCTGTAAAATGATTCTCCATTCTATTGATCATTTTCTTTGCTCCCCAGACTACATGTGATTTGAAGCAAAACATTTGTCTTTCAATTTTGTTGTCTTAGCTTTTGTGGCAATATCCCAAATATATATGTGTGTGTGTGTGTGTGTGTGTGTGTGTGTGTGTATACATATATATATATATGTATATATATATATATATTTATATTCATTGCTAATACTATTGCCATATATATTTCACTACATGGTTCTTCCAAATGATCTTATAGCTATTGATGTTAAGCTTAATATTTTAGTTCATTCAGGTTAAATTTTGTATCTATGCTGCATCCAATTTTATTTTTCTGCATGGGCTTTTCCCCAAGTGTTTGGCTCATTTACTTAAGTTATGTTGACTACAACTGTGTAGATTTCCTTCTTTGTCTTTTATTTCTATCAGTTGTGTCATTGTGTTTCCATGTATTTACCAGGGCTTCGTTGTGCATCTTGAAATCAGGTTGTGGACTAAGTCTAGCTTTCTTCTTACAGAGGAGCACTTTGGCTATTTGGGGTTGTCATGGGAATACATATAACCCAGGAATCCCACTTCAAAGTATTTGAACAAAGGAAGTGAAACTAACATTTTCACGTTCATGCTTATTGTCATGTGTTTCACAATAGCTAAGATTCTGCAGCCATTGAAAGATTCACAATAGAAATTTGTAAGTAATTTATGGCAAGAAAAGAGCTTGAGAAGATTGAACATATACAAGTTCTCAAAATATGCAAATTAAAAATAATTTTAATCAAGGTAAAATATATAATTTTAACAATTCTGTAACTATCAAAGGATCAAATTCATAATGAAGTTTCCCTGAAACAGATGTCTCAAGGCATAGATGCTTTTGTTATAGAACATTTATATTTTTCAAAGAAGTAGCATCAGTTTGACATAATCTATTCTCAAAAATAGAAGAAAATATTTTTGAAATTACATCATTCATCAAAAAGCTACTATTAACATTGTGAAATCAAGACAAAGTAAAGCAAAAGCAATACCTCTTGTGAACTTCAATGGTTTAAACAAATACAAACAAGTTGAATTATCAGTAAAATGATGTACCCATTTAGAAAAACTGACTCTTCAGGTATACAGATGTTCAGTATTCAGATATTAACTATTGTAGTTCTTCATATCTACAGACTACAGAAGACAAATTACATAATCCTATTAACTCAGAAATATTTGAAAATGCAAAACACAGTTTCACAATAAACATATCTCAGTTACTCAAGGATGGGACCAACCAATGTACATCTTTGCTTGATGAAGACATGTATAACAACTATAAAGCTAGCATCACCCGTAACTGTGCAAGACTGAATGCTTTTTATTGAAGATTAAGAATAAAAGAAAAATTGCCACTGTCACTAACCTTACTTCATAATTACTAGAATTTAATTTCAACACAATAAGAAAGAAAACATAAATTTCAGCTTGAAACAAAAAAAATCAAACTGTACATATTTGTGTACGAAATGATTGCCTACATAGAGAATGTAAAAAAAAATCATGAACATATAATCCTAGAAATAAGCAAATTTAAGATGATTTTAGGATGCAAATTGTCATTTTAGCAACAAACTGCAACTATTTATGCTAAAAACAAGCACATACAAACAATTCTGTTCTCATCTGGTCTCGTATCAAGCATGCATAAATTTCATAAGACAGCTCTTGAATAAAACAATGCAATTGTAATGATCATGTCAATGAATGAGAGTATTGAGATGCAATGCAATTCTTCACATGGAAAGAAGTTCAACATGATCAAGCATTGGACAGATGTGAATTAATACTGCAGTGAGTTATCACTACATTCCTTCATTAATAAGTCAAAATTTCTCTCTTTTCTGTGTATTTTCTTTCTTTACTCCATATATTCATTTAGCAAAGTAAACGTCAGTCACAGAGGAGTTAACTATGTTGTTTCCTTGGGATTTTCCTTAATAATGAAATTTAAATTTTCTTGTTTTCTTATCCAGTTAAAAGACATTTTAAGAATGGTCAGTACTACATTTGTTTGTGGTAATTTGAATGAGAATGCTCCCCATAGACTCACATTTACATGACTAGTACCCAGCTAATAAATTGTTTGGCAAAGATTAGGAGGTGCTGCCTTGTTTGAGTGAGTGTGGCCTTGTTGGAGGTGTGTCCCTGGGAATGGATTTTCAAATTTCAAAAGCCAAGTCAGGCTATTTCTCTGCTGCCTATGGATCAAGATGTAGAACTCTCAACTCTATTGACTGCTACCTGTGGATCAGGATGCAATGCTAAACTACTTCTCTGTCACCTGCCTGTCCACCACCATGCCTCCTGCTATGATGCCTTTGCAACTGTAAGCAAGTCCCAAACAAAATGCTGCTTTGGTCATTGTGTCTCTTCAGAGTAATAGAATAGTAACTAAGACAATATTTCTTGTGATTTCATCCAAGGATATATAGTCTTCATGAACATTTCGATATGTCGCTGTCATCTAGTCTCCCTTTTGTCTCTAAAAACAAAATACTAGAGTATCACCTCTAGAATGTGTTGTCAAAGGTTTAAATGAAGGACTTATTTATCAAGATTTGTGATGTGGAAATGTCATGGCTAACATGAATGGGATGTGTGGCTTGTGTACAAAGTAAATTGAATTATTCATTCTTGGATATCTCTGGTGTTCTTCCATTTCAGTGGGGTTGGGTTCATGAGAGATGGGCCTTGAATAGTTATTATTCAAAGAACAAATATTAGTTAAATCAGTATAAACCTACACTGTTTCTATTTAACATGTTCTTTCAAGATTTTATTTATTATAGAGTATTATCACAGGATTTTTTTATTAAGTCATAGTCTTTCAAATTCTACTACAGTATTTCTATAGCTTAGCCAACTATATTGTCATGTCACAAAATTTTATTACATTTAACAAAAAATTGTAAATGAGTTCAGTGTTATGATATCCCCTGAAGTGGGGCAGAAAAAAGAAAATGTAGGATCATGAAATGTGGAGCTTGTAAAATTATCATCTAAAGCAGCAATCAATATGTTATTAAGACTCAATATATCTTAGGTTTCTAGACAAGAAATTTATAGAGTGATGCCTCCAAAAATTTTAGAACTAGTTATTTTGTCAGAGCAATAATTCGATTGCTTACAGCATTTAAAGTGCCCATTTGGTCATTAAATATAAATTGTTGCCTTATAACATTAATGTAAATTTATTTGGCAGCATTCGCATGTGATATCAAAGAATTAAACAGAAGACCTATTTATAAAGTAAATCAATCCATTGACTCCCTAGGATGGTGTAGAAGTGTCCTGAAGTCAAAGGGAATCTTAATTTCAGAGATATAACTGAGAATAAATTTCTTTGTTTACTGGCTCATAAGTTTCCCAAATGCACATGGGAAATATTTCTGTATGGTTTAATTGTCTTTGTTTCAATGTTAAATACTGATTTTTTTCTACCAATTTTCTGTGATGAGAAATTCTGAAGTAAAGCTCCCTAAATGTCTGAAAATTTTATTTTTTTACTGAAAATAACTCAAATTTCAAATCTCACACATATCTATATTTATCAAATATTTACCTTATTGTCTACCATAATCTAATACTTCAATGGAAAATTATGTTTTTGATATCTCTTATTTAAAGCATAGTTTAAAAAATTGATAAAGCACTTTTCCCTGTTCTGTTTCATTATGTTTAATTTCATTTTTTTTATATTTTTTTTTGTAATTATATTAAATTATAAAAGTTTCCATTTACGCCCCTCTTCCCAACACCCTCCCACTCCCCCCCCTCCCTCTCCTCCTCCCTCTTAGTCCCTAAAGGCAGTCAGGGTTTCCTGCCCTGTGGGAAGTTCAAGTTCCTCCCCCCTCCCTCCAGGACCAGGAAGGTGAGTATCCCAGCAGACTGGATCCCCAAAATCCAGTATATGCAGAGGAAACATGTCCCAGTGTCATTGCCAATGGCTTTTCAGAAAGACTCCAGGCCAGCCACAATCAGAGAATCCAGCCACATTCAGAGAAACTGGTTGGATCACGTCCTCGTTCACTCGCAGTCCAGCTGGCCTTGGTAAACTCTCATTAGATCCGTCCCCTTGTATCAGTGGGTGATAGCATCCCTCGCAGACATTATTTCCTTTTTTCATTTTCTTCCTCCTTCTGCTCCTCATATGGACGTTGGGGGCTGAGTCTGATGCTCCAATGTGGGTCTCCGTCTGTATCGCCATCCATCACCAGGTGAAGGATCTATGGTGATAAGCAAAATATTTATCAGTATGGTTATGGGCCAAGGCCGGTTCAGGCACCCTCTCCTCTGTCCAGAGAACAATCTGGGGATCTATCCTTGGACCTGGGATCCCATATATAATCAAGTCTCCTGTAAACCCTAAAATGACTCCCTTAGTTGAAATATATTCTTCCCTGATCCCATATTCAACCTTCCTTCCTCCCCCCCATCCCGGTCAACCAAGCTTTCTCCATTCCTCCCCTCCTCCCTCCTCCCTAACCCTCTCCCCTTCCAACACCCCTCCCACCCCCCCCATGCACCCGAGGTTACCTGGGACTCTTGACTATTTCCTACCTCCCGGCAGATAGCTAAATAATCTTCATCAGGTTCGTCTTCTTATTTAGCTTCTCTAGGATCACGAATAATAGGCTCAAAACCTTTAATTATGGTTAGAATCCACTTATGAGTGAATACATACCTTGTTCCTCTTTTTGGGTCTGGCTTACCTCACTCAGTAAAGCGTTTTCTATTTCCATCCATTTGCATGCAAAATTCAAGATGTCATTGTTTTTTACCGCTGAGTAAAACTCTAATGTGTATAAATTCCACACCTTTTTTAACCATTCTTCTACTGAGGGGCACCTAGGCTGTTTCCAGGTTCTGGCTATTACAAATAGCGCTGCTATGAACATAGTTGAACAAATGCTTTTGTAGTATGTTCGGGAATCTCTAGGGTATATTCCCAAGAGTGGAATTGCTGGGTCCTGAGGGAGGTTGACTCCCAGTTTCCTGAGAAACTGCCACACTGATTTCCACAGTGGCTGCACAAGTTTGCATTCCCACCAACAATGGATGAGTGTTCCCCTCACCCCACATCCTCTCCAGCATAGGCTATCGTTGGTGTTTTTGACTTTAGCTATTCTGACAGGTGTAAGATGGTATCTCAAAGTGGTTTTGATTTGCATTTCCCTAATCACTAAGGAGGTTGAGCATGACCTTAAGTGTCTTCTGGCCATTCGAAGTTCATCTGTTGTGAATTCTCTGTTCAGTTCAGTACCCCATTTTTTAATTGGGTTAATTAGAGTTTTAGTGTCTAGTTTCTTGAGTTCTTTGTATATTCTGGAGATCAGACCTTTGTCTGATGAGGGGTTGGTGAAGATTTTCTCCCAGTCAGAAGGCAGCCTTTTTGTCTTACTGACAGTGTCCTTTGCTTTACAGAAGCTTCTCAGTTTCAGTAGATCCCATTTATTCATTGTTTCTCTTATTGTCTGTGCTACTGGGGTCCTACTTAGGAAGAGGCCTCCTGTGCCTATATCTTGTAGACTCCTTCCCACTTTCTCTTCTATCAGGTTCAAAGTGGACGGATTTATGTTGATGTCTTTAATCCATTTGGACCTGATTTTTGTGCATGGTGATAGGTATGGATCTACTTTCATCCTTCTACAGGTTGACATCCAGTTATGCCAGCACCATTTGTTAAAGATGCTTTCCTTCTTCCATTGTATACCTTTAGCTCCCTTGTCAAAAATTAGGTGCTCATAGGTTTGTGGGTTAATATCCGGGTCTTCTATTCGATTCCAGAGGTCGACTTCTTTGTTCTTACCAATACCAAGCCGTTTTCAATACTGTAGCTCTGTAATAGAGTTTGAAGTCAGGGATGGTAATGCCTCCTGAAGTTCCTTTATTGTATAAGATTGTTTTGGCTATCCTGGGTTTTCTGTTTTTCCATATAAACTTGATTATTGTTCTCTCAAGTTCTGTGAAGAAGTTTGATGGGATTTTGATGGGGATTGCATTGAATCTATAGATTGCTTTTGGTAGAATTGCCATTTTTACTATGTTGATTCTCCCAACCCAAGAGCAGGGGAGGTCTTTCCATTTTCTTGTATCCTCCTCAATTTCTTTCTTCAAAGACTTAAAGTTCTTGTCAAATAGGTCTTTCACTTCCTTGGTTAGAGTTACCCCAAGATATTTTATGCTATTTGTGGCTATCATGAAAGGTGATGTTTCTCTGATTTCCCTCTCTGCTTCTTTATCCTTTGTGTATAGGAGGGCTACCGATTTTTTGGAGTTGATCTTGTATCCTGCCACACTACTAAAGGTGTTTATCAGCTGTAAGAGTTCTTTGGTAGAGTTTTTGGGGTCACTTATGTACACTATCATATCGTCAGCAAATAACGAAAGTTTAACTTCATCCTTTCCAATTTGAATCCCCTTGATCTCCTTATGTTGTCTTATTGCTATTGCTAGAACTTCAAGCACTATATTGAAGAGGTATGGAGAGAGTGGACAGCCTTGTCGTGTTCCTGATTTTAGTGGAAAGGCTTTGAGTTTCTCTCCATTCAATTTGATGTTAGCTGTCGGCTTGCTGTATATTGCTTTTATTATATTTAGGTATGATCCTTGTATCCCCAGTCTCTCCAACACCTTTATCATAAATGGGTGTTGAATTTTGTCAAATGCTTTTTCAGCATCCAAGGAAATGATCATATGGTTTTTTTCTTTCAGTTTATTTATATAATGGATTACATTGATAGATTTGCGTATGTTGAACCATCCCTGCATCTCTGGGATGAAGCCTACTTGATCATAATGGATAATTTTTCTAATGTGTTCTTGGATTCGGTTTGCCAGTATTTTATTGAGAATTTTCGCGTCGATGTTCATGAGTGAGATTGGCCTGTAATTCTCTTTCTTGGTTGTGTCTTTGTGTGGTTTTGGTATTAGGGTAACTGTAGCTTCATAAAAGGAGTTTGGCAATGACTCCTCTGTTTCTATATTATGGAATACATTAAGGAGTATAGGTATTAGCTCTTCCTGGAAGTTCTGGTAGAATTCTGCATTGAAACCATCTGGTCCTGGGCTTTTTTTGGTAGGGAGATTTTTGATAACAGCTTCTAATTCTTCGCGACTAACAGGTCTATTTAGATTGTTCACCTGTTCTTGGTTCAACTTTGGTATATGGTACTTATCTAAAAAAATGTCCATTTCTTTTACATTTTCCAACTTTGTGGCATATAAACTTTCGTAGTAAGATCTAATGATTTTCTGAATTTCCTCTGTGTCTGTGGTTATGTCCCCCTTTTCATTTCTGATCCTATTAATTTGCATGTTCTCTCTCTGCCGTTTGATTAGTTTGGATAGGGGTTTGTCAATCTTGTTGATTTTCTCCAAGAACCAGCTTTTTGATTCATTGATTCTTTGGATTGTTTTCTCTGTTTCTATTTTGTTGATTTCAGCCCTCAGTTTGATTATTTCCAGTCTTCTACTCCTCCTGGGTGAATCAGCTTCTTTTTTTTCTAGGGCTTTCAAGTGTGCTGTTAAGTCTCCAATGTGTGCTTTCTCCGTTTTCTTTATTTGGGCACCTATTGCTATGAACTTTCCTCTTAGCACTGCTTTCATAGTGTCCCATAGGTTTGAGTATGTTGTGTCTTTGTTTTCATTAAATTCAAGGAAGTCTTTAATTTCTTTCTTAATTTCGTCCTTGACCCAGGGGAGATTTAGTAGTTGACTGTTCAACTTCCATGAGTTTGTTGACTTCCTGGGGGTAGCATTGTTGTTTAATTCTAATTTTAATCCATGGTGATCTGACAAGACACAGGTGGTTACTAATATTTTTTTGTATCTGTGGAAGTTTGCTTTGTTACCCAGTATGTGGTCAATCTTCGAGAAGGTTCCATGAACTGCAGAGAAGAAGGTATATTCTTTCCTATTTGGGTGGAGTGTTCTATAGATGTCTGTTAAATCCATTTGATTCAATACCTCCAATAAATCTCTTAATTCTCTGTTTGGTTTCTGTCTGATTGACCTGTCCATTGGTGAGAGAGGAGTGTTGAAGTCTCCTACTATTAGTGTGTGTGGTTTGATGACTGCCTTGAGTTCTAGAAGAGTTTCTTTTACATATGTGGGTGCCTTTATATTAGGGGCATAGATATTCAGGATTGAGACTTCTTCCTGATGAGTTGTTCCTGTTATGAGTATGAAATGTCCATCTCCATCTCTTCTGATTGATTTTAGTTTGAAGTCGATTTTGTTAGATATTAGAATGGCCACACCCGCTTGTTTCTTAGGTCCATTTGCTTGGAAAACCTTTTCCCAACCCTTTACTCTGAGTAGATGTCTGTCTTTGTGGTTGAGGTGTGTTTCTTGTAAACAGCAGAATGTTGGATCCTGTTTTCGTATCCAATCTCTAAGTCTGTGCCTCTTTATAGGTGAATTGAGTCCATTGATATTAAGAGATATTAATGACCAGTGGTTGTTGACTCCAGTCATTTTTTTTTTTGGGTAGTAGAGTGTATGTGTTTTCCTTCTTTGAGTTGTGCTAGTGAAGGGTCGCTAGATGTCTGAGTTATTGTAGGCAGTGTTGGCAATGTTGGATTCCTTGGGATGTAATTTTCCTTCTAATATTCTCTGTAAGGCTGGATTAGTAGTTACGTACTGTTTAAATTTGTTTTTATCCTGGAATATTTTGTTTTCTCCGTTGATAGTGAATGAAAGCTTGGCTGGGTATATTAGTCTGGGCTTGCATCCATGGTCCCTTAGTTTCTGCAGTACCTCTATCCAGGACCTTCTGGCTTTCATGGTTTCTATAGAGAAGTCTGGTGTAAGTCTGATAGGTTTACCTTTATAGGTTACTTGACCTTTTTCCTTTGCAGCTCTTAATATCCTTTCTTTAATCTGAATGCTTTGTGTTTTGATTATTATATGGCGAGGGGATGTTTTTTTCTGATCCAGTCTATTCGGTGTTCTGTATGCTTCTTGCACCTTCATAGGAATATCACTCTTTAGGATGGGAAAGTTTTCTTCTATAATTTTGTTGAATATATTTTCTGGTCCTTTGATCTGCAGTTCTTCTCCTTCTTCGATCCCTATTATTCTTAGATTTGGTTTTTTTATTGTGTCCCAGATTTCTTGAATGTTTTGTGATGAGAATTTATTGGATTTGCTGATTTCTTTGATAAGAGCATTTATTTTCTCTATGGTATCTTCAGACTCTGAGATTCGTTCTTCCATCTCTTGTATCCTATTGGTTATGCTTGATTCTGTAATCTCTGTTCGTTTACCTAGATTTTCCATATCCAGCCGGCCCTCGTTTTGTGTTTTCTTCATTGACTCCATTTCAGTTTTCAATTCTTGAACTGTTTCCATTACCTGCTTGATTGTTTTTTCTTGGTTTCCCAGTGTATCATTCATTGATTTACTCATTTCTTCGAACTTTTTGTTATATTTCTCATCCATTTCTTTACTCATTTCTTCAATCTTTTTGTTGTACTTCTCATCCAGTTCTTTAAGGGAGTTATTCATATCCTGTTTAAGGGACTCTATTGCTTTCATAATGGCATTTTTGTCCGCTTCTTCTGAATTAAGAGGTTCAAGACCTTCTATTGTAGGGTCATTGGTATCTGGTGTTTTCATGTTGTTTTTTAGATTGTTGGAGGAGTTCTTGCCTTGGCGTCTGCCCATCACTTCCTTCAAATGCTCTCTATTGGAACCTCTGGTACCAGGTCAGGTTCCCTTGTTGGGCAGGGACTTCACTGACAGAAGGTCTACCTTTCGGCAGGTCGTCTATTGAAACACAGGCCCTCCCTCCTGCCGAGTTGCACTCACAGCCCCGGCACAGCGCACAAGGGAGCTGCTCTGGGGAGATCTTGTGGCCCCAGAGGGAAGGGGGGGAAGAGAGGAAGGTGTGCCTGGATAAAGACTAGGACAGGATTCGGGAGAGCTCTGCAGGGAGAAGCCTCCTCTGCCTGGTGATGAGAAAGTCGAGGGGGGCGGGGAAAGACTGAATTTCTCCTAGCCAAAACCCCCGGGACAGGAGAAAATTCACCCCTCCTCCAATGGATGTCTGCTAGAAGATCACTGTCTCTTGCTGGCCAGGATTGTGGCTGAGCTGAGACAGAGCTTACCTGTCCTCAGGCAGGGTCTCAAAGCAAATGAACTGCCCCTGCCAACCTGAGCCCACAGCCCAGGCCCAGCGTGCAAGGGAGCAGCTCTGGGACGATCTTGTGGCCCCAGAGGGGAGGGGAGAAGAGAGGAAGGTGTACCTGGATATAGGCTGGGATAGGATTTGGGAGAGCTCCGCAGGGAGGACCCGCCTCTGCCTGGTGACCAGAAAGTCGAGGGGGACGGGTAAGGTCTGAATTCCTCCCAGCCAAAGCCCTCGGGACAGGAGAAAACTCACCCCTCCTCCAAAGGATGTCTGCTAGAAGATCACTGTCTCTTGCTCCCAGGAGTGTGGCTGAACTGAGACAGAGCTTACCTGTCCTCAGGCAGGCTCTCCAAGCAAAGGAAATGCCCCTGCCGGCCTGAGCCCACAGTCCAGGCCCAGCGTGCAAGGGAGCAGCTCTGGAGAGATCTTGTGGCCCCAGAGGGGAGGGGGGAAAGAGAGGAAGGTGTACCTGGATAAAGGCTAGGACAGAATTCAGGAGAGCTCCGCAGGGAGGGCCCGCCTCTGCCTGGTGACCAGAAAGTCGAGGGGGGCAGGGAAAGTCTGAATTCCTCCCAGCCAAAGCCCTCGGGACAGGAGAAAACTCACCCCTCCTCCAAAGGATGTCTGCTAGAAGATTACTGTCTCTTGCTGGCCAGGAGTGTGGTTGAGCTGAGACAGAGCTTACCTGTCCTCAGGCAGGCTCTCAAAGCAAAGGAAATGCCCCTACCAGCCTGAGCCCACAGTCCAGGGTCAGCGTGCAAGGGAGCAGCACTGGAGAGATCTTGTGGCCCCAGAGGGGAGGGCCATTATGTTTAATTTTAGGTCATTAAAATTTATCCTTTTGTGAACAATTAGTGGTGAGAAGAACAAGGAAGTGATGGTTAAACCCTGAATAGCTCTTGCCATGTTGGTTATGTCAGTGCCACTATAAGTTTTTTATGGATGTGTAGTAGAAGTGATATGCAAATATAATAGGCAACCAGGCAATATGACCTCTAAAGGTTCTTTCTCCACTATCATTATTCAACTGAAACTATGTATAATATATGTATAAGTATGTAAATATATACTATGTACACATATAAATAATTTTAATGATGTTCTATCACTTGGGATTATGGTGGTCCTCTGAAAAGACACGAACTGTCCAACAAAATGCTAGTGTCATGTATCAGAAACCAACTCTAGATTGTTTCTCTGTACATCTGAGATTCTGAAAATAATATGGGTTATTGTCATCGCCTTTGATCGTCTTCAAGAACTTGAAGATAAAACCATTTTGCTGAAGACATTGCATACTTTGTGCACAGGTCTTATAGGAATTGAGCTGGACCTCCCTGGAAGCCTTCTTCTCCATAAGGACTAGCTCTCCTAGAATATGAAGGTACTATGTAAGCTGACTACAGAAAAAATTATAGAATAGTCTTTCCAGGTTATAAGCCAGAGAACTATGACTATGATAATCATGGCAAGATATCCACAAGGATGCATTTTTGGCACTTCTATTTTAGGGATACGCAACAGCCATTTCATTGTTCTGAAAAACCACTTAATAGGTGTCAATTCATGCTTGTTAGTATAAACTGAGCCCTTGGATGGTGAGGCTATTGACCCTAGAGTGGGACCAGACACTACTACTTTCCTAAACCAGTATAATTCTCAACTGCATTCTGAACACCTATCTTTAAATCCACAGATAAGCATTGGTCTTATCCCTCATCAATGAAGTTTTATTCTTATAATAGATGGAGACTATTACAGAAATCCACAACTGACCCAGGGGCAAAGAATACCTGACCATGATTGCCTATACCCAAATGATGCAACAATGTAATCCCTTCACTTAATTAAGGCTTGACCAAGAAATTCAAGGCACAGACAGAGAAGTGTGACAGTGGGCCTTTGATCATAGGATCTACCTGTCTTACCATGTTTCCACCATCCCAAAGAAGCTGCTATGATAGAAAAGTGGAATGGTCTTTTGAAGACATAAATGCAGCCAGTAACAGGGTCAATTATGTGGCAGTAGCCTGGAGGGCTAGGACAGGACTCTCCAGAAGGCAGTATATGCTTTGAGTCCGTGTCAAATATAGCATACTGTTTCTTCCATCTCCAGGATCCACAGGTTCAGAAATCAAGGGGTGGAAAAGGGAAGAGTTTCACTATCCCCTCTAATGACCCACTAGGAAAATTTTTGCTTTCTGTTTCTGTGACCTTAAGTTCTGCAGGCCTGAAGTTGTGGTTCCAGAACAGGGAGCACTCCTGTCAGGAGACACAACATTCAATTGAATTGAAAACTCAGACTTTCTCCGGCCTCTTTGAGATTCTGATGCCCTTAAGCCAATAGGCTAAGAAAGGAATAAGAGTTAGGAGGAGTGATTAGTCTACACTACCAAGCAGAAATTGGATTGTTTCTCTACAATGGAGGTAAGAGATTGTTTCTGGAGCAAAGGATCTCCTTTAGGGAGTCTCTTGGTGCTACCATGTCCTGTGCTTAATTAAAGTCAATGGAAACAATAACAGCACAACCCAGGGCAGATGACAAAGGTCACAGATCAATAAGGAATGAAAGTGTGGTTCACTCTTCCAGGAAAAGATTCCAGACTTTCTGAGGTTCTTGCTGAAGATATAAGAAATACAGAGTGGGTGGTAGAGGAAGATAGTTATAAATACCAGCTAAGGCCACATGATCAGTTACAGAAACCATATAGGATTATAACTGACATGCTTCTGTCATATTTTGTTAAGAATGTGTTTGCACAGATACTTGCTTTCTTTCCTTGATTTCTGTTTCATGTAATGTAACATCAATAGAGGCACTATCAGTGGTAATCACATTTAAGTTTTACAAAAAGAATTGCTGAAAGAATTTCCCTCAGCTGGACAGTGGTGGAACATGCCTTCAATCCTAGGATTTGGGAGCTAAAGACAGGTGGATCCCTGTGAGTTTGAGGCCAACATAGTCTACAAAGTGACTTCCAGAACAGCCAAGACTGTTATACAGAGAAACCCTGTCTTGAAAAAAACAAAAAATAATAAAAAAAAGTCCCTCAAGGGACATTACCTCCTATTCTCAATTTATAATGAAGTTGTGGTTGTTTGTGGAACAGTTATTTCTACACAATTACAACCTGTTTAAATACATAATGTTTTGCAATTGTATGTGAGATAGTCATTATTATGACTGGTTATTTTTTTCACTTGGAAATTAATCATGTCATAAGGAGATATGATTGTCAAACTGACATGAAGTGGACTTATAATGATTATTCTTATTTGTTAACAACCTCATCTAGAATTAACAAAAATGAAAACAACTGTGGAGAAAAGGCTCTGGAAATATTGAGGAAGAGAGAGAGAAGACTGTAAAAGGCCAGAGCACCAAGGCATCTTCTGAGAGACAGTCTTTTCTGTACTTATCTTAATAGCACTGCTAAACAAACAATACCTGAACAATAACAGCACCACTACACATTATAACAAGAAGAGCAAACATTTCAAGTAGAAGCCACACCTTTACTTAAAGCCCTGTAGCTAATTGATGACTGCTAAAAGAGGAAAAATTAGTTTTCTCCAAGTAAGAGCTCCTTGACAGGAGCTATCCCTCAACTTATATTCCTAAGAATAACACTAAAGTAGAGAGCAGGTCTTGTGTGTGTATGCATAAAGTGAAAAGTGAACAAATATATGTGTGTGTATACTTTATATATATTCATGTATATCTATAGATAAAAAGAGAGAAATAAAAAGCATAATTATATGAAGTAAAAGGGAAGTTGGGGAGACAAATGAGGAGCTGAAGTTGGACAATGCTGATGTGGAAGTTATGTATCTACAGAACTCATGTCTGAATATTCACAAAAACCAAAAATAAATAAAGCAATTAAATGGACTTTCTTCAATGAGATGACATTTTTATTGATTGTGTTTTGTGTACCACCACTGGAATTGCCCTTATCCTCTACCTACCTGCATTCCAGTCATAAATTGCCAGAATAGAGAATTAGAATTATCATTTAGAGACCAATCCAGATGGAGGCTTACAGCAAGCAAACAAGAAAGGGTCAAAAAATTACCTGAAGGCAGAGAATTTATTTTCTGGACTTCACCCGAAAGATTGAAAAGCATCCCCTACTTTAATGACTTGAACATGATCGGGCTCTGGATTAAAGTACTAAGCGTCAGTCAAGCAGAAGCTCACATTATTGCTGCACCTGATTCTAGTTAAATCTTTATGAGACAGATGACTGGAAAAGAGTTGTTGTTGCTATTTCAACAGTAAAAGTCAAAATACCTCCACAGAGAAGTCTAGTCTACATCATATTTTAAAATGCTATCAAGGTCCACAAAAATATTTTAGCATACACAATAACAATCTAAAAGTTAAAGAAATTAACATTTACTCACATATATTTGTTTATATTAATGCCCTCATATTTATGTAAATCTAAGGACAAAAGGCAGCTTGCACATATTTATCTATACTACACAATGAATACTAGTTAGTGTCTGGAAGTCCTTCAGCAGCATATTTTGACATTTAATACTTTTTGAGGAAAGGTACTGCTACTGCAGTAAAATTTACAAATGAACACGGTAGAAGTCTCATTTTTTGTGTGAAACGTCAAGAGCTATACTCTCCAAAGAAGTCAAATACCATTTTCTTTCTGTATTAAGAAGTATTTTATGCAATTTAGATCTTACTTATGGTTCAGTTAACCTTTATATGAACAAACATATTGAGGGAAAAATATAAGATCAATTGTTTTAAAATTAGTTTAACTTTCTAATCTCAACTTGTGGTCATGTTTCTTTCCTTCTTCCATATGCAACATTCAATGGAACATAATGACCCTTACATATGGATGATGTCTGAAATGAATGTTGGCATAAAGTTTATTTCAAAGCACTGTAATTTTGCTTCTGGTAATTTTTTTTTTTTTTAACGAAAGTCCGACAACGTTTATTACAGAGCACAGAATGCGCTGAGCACTCTTCCCACATCCCAGTGCTGCTGAGAACCTGCTTCTGGTAAATTTAACGTTAGCAATTAATGGAGTCCTCTAAAACTTTAAAAACAGTTGATATTTGCTAGGTGTTATGCTGGTTTAATAAATTATTTTTTGTGGCTTCTCATGTAATAAACATGTCTGTATACAAACAGAAAAGTGATGTCTTAACTCCTTATCCTGGAATGTCTCTTTACAATAAACACGGACCACTGCAGGAAACCACAACGACACGATATTCAGAGTTGTTTAGCCCAATCCCAGTGGATTACCTATAAAACACTCCCACACCTGACCCCCAGGAATATTGCAGAGGAGAGTATGGAAAGATTAGAAGAGACAAAGAATCAGAGACTGTGCTGTGAGAATGTGTCTCCTAGTAACAAGAAAAAGTCTCACCAACTTCACCACCCAAATGTGAGCTCAACCGGAGGACACTAATGAACACACCAAACTGCATGAGGAAAAGCACATGAGGTCTCAACCCACAAATCACTGCAGGTCACTTAGCAAAGAAAGCTAGGAGCAGAAAAGGTGGTCCTCCCCAGGGTAGAATACACCAATTGCTAATCCAGTTCAAAATGGCCTTACCTAAAATGACTCATGCAAGTAACATCATATGGACTCAATATCTTGGAAAACATACATATATGCATGTAGTAACAACTTGTGAAAAAAGAGACAATGATTTTGAAGATCGGGGAGAGGTGTTTGGGAGGATTAGCCGGGACTAAAGGGAAGGAGAAATGTAACTTAAAAAAAAAATCTAAAATGCAAACTAAACGGGGAAGTTGATTTTGTTGAGAAGGATTGAAAGTCTTATGAAAGTTAATTTCACTTATACCTGATCAATATTTATCTATAAATCTATCTACCCCTTTTGTTCAGTAATATATAAGCTTATAAAAGTATATAAGTAATATATTTTGAACTACTAAAAGCTTCCCTCTTGCCTAGAAATAAGCAAAAGTTCCTCCTAGTGATGAACTGAAGTTATCTAAGAAAAAAAACTTGTGTTGCTGAATTTCTGTTGTTCAGTATAAAAGATTTCTTTCAGGAAGTGATTTCAGGCTTTGGTGATCTGAAAGCATAACAAACACAGTACCTAGATTCAATTCAATTATGGAGTCCATGAAAAGATTTCAATTTTTACAACTTTTACTCTAAAAGTGAATTTGTAGGTGACAGAAAAAGCTTACTATATATTTGTTGCTATTTTATGTTGACATGCTTCTAAACTAGCTTTTAGCATATTTTAATATGAAAACCTTAGTGTCTATAAAAATAATACTGTATCCCTGCTTGTATTGCTGACCTGTAGACATAATGATATGTGGAGAAAGTTAATAGAAAGAAATACATTTTATACAATGAGGCTCTTTAGATTCTGGACGTTCCAAAAATATTTTCAACCGATTTATCAATCATTCATTGAATGGATTCTAATTTTCTTCAAACTCACTGAGAGCCACAAACTAACTGTGAAATATGTTTTAGTATGTTTCATGCAGTTACCAAACTCTGCTCATTGCTAATTCAAGCAAAAAATGTTATTCCACAGAACTCTGTTTTATCAGTCAGTCAAAGATAGAACACCTTCTCTGCTTTATTGCATTCCAGGTTGAATGGTCTATGGTGATATGTTTTCTACTGCTGTGTGTTGCTGCAGCAATTCATCTGAATTCAGCACCTGATCCCTCTTCAATATTTCATGGAGCAGAATACTCCTGAATGATGATGCAACAGCCACTACTAGCAAATACCTTGAGCTTCTTAAAATGATTTTATGCAGCTCTACGAATTTCTGTGCATAGTTGTTCAGTAAATACTGGCTGGACATGAGAAAGTCTTATTATTTCTAGTCTCTGCATGACCAGGAGTTTGTATATGAAAAGCACCTAGAGAATATTATTGTAAATAAGGTAGGCAAAACCATGCTACCATGCATGATATTCCTCATGCATAACCCAGGCTCTTGAAATTACAGAAATACATACTAGAATAGTGGTCACCAGTGACTGAAGTGGTTAAGATATTATATTGCATAAATATTAGACAAAAGATAATATATCTAGGTTACATAGGGGAAGTCATTTTAAGAGATATCTTAATCATGATAATCTATAGTTAATAACAACATATTACAGTCTTAAAATCTATAAGATTAGAATTTATGAATTATATCAAATACATCATTTAGAGGCAATCCAGATGTTTGTCATCTGTAAGAATTCCACAATATGTGCATATATATTTAATTTTATGTATAATTAATATGGGTGATTTTTATCTATCAACTGTTAAGACACATTCTGACAATGACTTACTGACATAGGACATAACATTCTGAAAGAATCATTATGCTTGCTATGTGTCAAATTCACACAATCTAGGTTTATGCAAAAACATTATACATATGATATTGAAGAATATTCGGAATTTGTTGTTAATACCTGACTTCTCCTTAGTTCATGATGCCTTTCTTGATATTTTTTTTGTTCTATAGCTAAGACTCTTATAGTAAGGACAGATCATTAATGATTTATGGTTATTGTTATTTGCTTGTTTGTGGCTTCAATTTTCTACAAAATTTTTCTCCCTATGTATATCCGAAGCTACCTATTTAGTGGTGGGATTTCAAGGTGTTCTCCTTATACAAATGAGGCTAGACATTGAAAAAAAGGCATTTTGCTTTTCTGTATGACAATGGAAAACTCTTCAACTTTTTAAAATGTTGTTGAACTTAATATTTACAAAAATCACAGTATAAACTTTGTATATTTACAAATGATAACAATAAACTAAATATTTTATGTAGATACTAGAACTTGAGATACATTGTTTAAAGTTTTAAGAAATAATCTAATTAATACTCTGTTCTATTTTTTCCTTTTAAAAATAAGAAGAATGTAAGTTATTTTTTTCAGGAGTCATTTAGACATTGACTATTTAAAGAAGCACCAAGATTTTAAAAGAGAACTTGGACTTTTACATTGTTTGAAATTTTTTAAGGAATGAGGGACTTTTAAAGTTACACTGCGTTTTATATTGTGATATTAGCATAAATCTGAGGTTATATAAAAAGGGAAGTTAATAGTAATGTGTTTGTAAGTCAAGTTGACAAGGTGTCAATTTTACTGAGTAGAGATTTTATCAACTTTAACACATCTGGGTAATGGGGAAAGAAGTTAAATTAAACAAAGGTGTGCTTCCCTATCACAATGGGTTGTAAACATTCATAGGACATTTACTTGACTAATGATTAATATGGGAGTGACAAGAACTCTGTGGGTAGTTGAACTTCTGAAAAGGTTGTTTTAGGATGTATAAAAAATATAAACATGAAATAGAGGAGCATATTAAAAACACAAGGTTTTAGAACTCTATCTGGGCTGTTTTCTTTGTATGGTGAGGCAGAACATCCATGTGGAGTCAATGACTTGTTTCATACCTGACTGGAGGCAGAGAAAGGGACAGCAAGGATTCAGAGGCAAAACATACCCTCAGAGTTATCACCCATTGACTAACACCTTCTAATAATCATGTCTCTTAACAGCCTTTTCAGTATGAAAACATGAATTAGTCAAAAATTAGTGAAGTTAGTATAAATAATTAAATAACTTTTCAATAGCAACACCCCCTGAGGATCACACCTTGCACAAATTAGCCTTTTGAGGCTAATTTCATACTCATTTTATGGTTAACTTTTATGTAAAATGTTGAATAGAAAGAAAAACTAATAATCTATGATTTGCTCCTATTCTTCTCTGGAAGAGTATTCAACATTTCATATTAATGTAGCATATTTGTAGTCAACTTTCTATAGACTTACTATCTATCACTGAGGTAATCCTATATACTGGTAGAGGACTGAGTGCTTTATTCATGAAATGTTATTCAGGTTTATATAATTTTTCCAAATTTCATGAGGCAGTTCTCTAATATTCTCAGCGCTCTATAGTATGTTTATTTATGCTGAAGTGTCCCAATTCAAACTCATCACTATGAACTAACCATATTTTTATCTAAAAAGAAGTTACTAAATAATAGTAAAAGAGAGGTGTGTATTTTTCTGAGAATGATAGAATATAAAACATGTGCTTCTATTTATGTGTAACACATTTTGTTTCAACTTTCAAATGATTCATATTTAGTGTCTAGTTTGGAGGTAGTATGCTAAATGCAGCTTTGAAAATTTGTGTAGAAAGGGCTTTGTAAATATAACTTTCCCTAGAAATTTTGTCTCTATTTCCATTCTTTAAAGAATTCTTATTAATAATACACTATAAACAGATTATTGATCTGTTCAGAAGTGGGTATTGAGTAGAGCGTGAGGTTGGTTAATGGTCATGTTGCAGTTAGATAACATATAAATTGATGTTCTGTATCACATTAGAGTGAATATAATTGACAACTATGTACAGTGCACTCAAAATATAAGAGAATATGTCCAGGATAAAGAAATAATAAAGCTTTCAATTAATCAATATCTCAATTACATTGATTTCATTATTGCCTCTTATGAACATAAATCCATGCTTTAACCTGATGCTTGCTTGCAATTATTCTATGTTCCCAACATTAAAATAGCTCTTCCCTTATATGTCTGTCTTTCAGTCAGGCAACAGTTTCCTTGCAGAAATTTTAACTTCAAAGTAGACTACCACCTAAATTATTTTAGACATTATAGAACAGAAATATTTCCAAACCAAACTAAATTACTTATCGATGTAGTTTTATAAGTCAATATGAAATTTATGATGAAAATCAAGGCTAAGTTCTCAGACATGCAAGGAAACACAGGAAGAAGCAATTGGCTGAAAGGCCCTCATCCCTGGACACTTTGCTGCCTGAAGACTATAAAGTCTCTCACTATTCATGTGTCAGTAGAAGACCACAATCTAGCAACATCCTCATGCTGTTGTTTACTTTAACATCCACATGTCTTTAATATATGCACAAAATGTATAAATATTTCTCATAATCTCTATCATTACCACCCTAACTCATGTCATTATTATATTCTAATATTAGCAGAGGCATTAGTTAGGGAGAAGAAAAGTTCATGGGAATTAATTTTTAATGGAACTCAAAGACTTATTTTGATATTTTCTTCCTGCTATTGTGGATTACTCATGCTTTACTCCTGCTAAGCACATGCTCTAACACTGAATCGCGGTAACATTGTTAGAGTCATCTTTCAGTTGTAAAATCCCAATCAGCCACTTCTTTTGACTTCACAATTTTTTATTACTTACACCTGGGCAGATATTTTTTTTACTTTATTTATTTTATTTTTTATAGAGTCAGTCCATTCTTACTAATCCTAGAGCTCTTCCACTGTAATACCATTAAAGGGTCCTTGCTTCCTGAGTCCTCTACCACTTGGTCCAAAGGATTTTTACTTCTCAGAGGAGAGGGTAAATGTTATTTCTTTACTTCCTCAGTGATGTTTTCCCTGTATACCTTATTTACAATAACAGAACTACCTTTACTTACTATCATTGTTTTTATTCCTTATTGTTGACTTTTCCTAACAGATTTCTAAATTTTCCAAACTTTTCTGAAATGATGAATCTATCCATCAATTGTCAAACTGTTTATCTGTCTGTCATCTATCGGTCTTCATCATCATTGTCTTTCTTAATTATCATATCTATCTATCTTCATAATCATTATCTATCTTCATTATCACATCTATCATCATCTTTCTTCATTGTCCTATTTATATCTATCTATCTATCCATCCATCTATCTATCTATTTATCTATCTATCTTTCTTTCTATCCGTCCGTCCGTCCGTCCGTCCGTCCGTCCGTCCATCCATCCATCTATCTATCTATCTATCTATCTATCTATCTATCTATCTATCTATCTATCATGTCTCATCTATCTTTCATCAATATATCCCATCATTTTTATCTCCTTTGTGAAATATATGTGATATCAGAATATAGTTAAAACTTTTCATCTTTCAGAAATTTTTTATATGTTCTGAGAAAAGGTGAAAGATAACAACACAATAAAGGGAAACAGTTGTGTCTTGCAATCAGTCACATTTTACTTTCAAATGTATCCAAAATTTCTGATGGTTCTACTGAATTGTAGCTTGTGAATTTTTCTTATGTTATATTGTCTTCTAATATCAAAAACCTAGAAGTTAAGGAACATTTACAAAAGCATTTTTATAGTCAGACAATTTTGAAGAATTAAGCAAGTTATTATAAGACAATTAATATTAAAACATGTCATTGAATTCTAGGTTGTGCATCTCTTCAAATGTACCACATTGTTTTATCAAACTATGCTAACCTGTAGTAAACATAAGTTGGTAAATTGTGGCTTTCTATTCATTGCTACCACAAAATACTTTAATGAATCCTCCTAATTAAGGTATTTTGAATTCCCACATTTCAAGTGAATTAAAGAACTTTTCTTACAGATAATTCAGCTCACTCCCATGATTTTTTTCATTCTTATAAAATTATATATAAATTATAAAATATTATTTCCAAAATATGGAAATAAAACCTATGCCTTTGATAAGTTATAAAGGAGGTTAATTTTCTTAAATGCTTTGTTGTAATAATCTCAAAGGTGCAGTAGTTCACCTGAATATCTGTAATAAAAACATGTTATGAAAGATCAGAAAAGAACTCTACAGACATTGACAGTTTTATTTACTTCCATAATAAAAGATTTTCTAAAATAATATACAAATAGTATTTTACTGGATATTGATTTTACAAACAAAAAGTGGCTAATTTTGGATGGGCACCTTCCTTGTAAATTTTCATACACTGTACATAAAGTGGACAGGATCTACTTCAAGATCCAGCTGTTCCACTCTTTGACATATATAAACAATGCTTTATTCCTATTACAGGGATAATTGCCATATTCAACTATGCTCTATTCATAATAGCCAGTAACTGGAAACCACCTAGATTTCCAAGCCTGCATTAGCTAATAATAAAAAAAAAAGAACCTAAAATGAAGGAATATCCTAGATTTCAGATTATCAAAAAGTAACTTTAGTGTCTATTAGAGAGATGATGAAGAGGGCAACATTAAGGCAGCTTGACATTTAAAGCCTACACGGGCCGACTGTGATTAATAACAATGCATCAAAAGAGGAGTTAATTTCCTGCAGGCATGGAGGGGGAAGAGGCATAGCCTCTTGAGATACGGTAGTTTGGATGGGGAGAGGAATCTAATTGGAGAATTTTAGTTTTTGAGAATTTAGAAATAAATTTAGAGACCTATGAGCTGATTTATTGTTTACTTATGTAGTTGTGCCTGTGATCATAAATGAGATTATTGTCCGGTAGACTTTCAGGAAACAAGAGATACTATGAGCTGAAATAGATAGAGAAAAAAGATTCAAGAAAGAAAGCAAATGAGCCCCAAGTTAGTCCACTAACTCCGCCACTTTATAAGCTCAATAGGGAACATTTTCAGGAACGACTGCTCAGCAAAGGATAGCTCTGAGTTGGGAATGTGCATGGACACTAGTGTGGGAGGCTTTGGCAGCTCTGGAGAGAGTCTGACGGGGTGACAGAGAAGAAGGTCACTGACTTTGTAGTCTGGTTTCCATAGAGAGTGTATTAATCCCACATCAGTTAACTTGAGATATCACCTGTTGGGTGGGGACGCTCTATCAAATGCTCAGCAACCAGGAGCAAATCCATTTCCATTCTCATTAGTCTTTTTTCCCTTTATTTTAGTAACATTTGAATCTGAGTTTTCCTCATTATAACAATGAGGTCAGCAAGTTTGAAACTGCTTTTTTAGGGAAGGTAGTTAGATGATTTTAGTGCTATAGGTAAAATATACATTACTAGACCAAACCAGACATGTCTAGACCAAATCAGCAATCCTCTGACACAAAGCACATATATTTCCCTTCATCAGAAGCCATTAGTTAATCCTCCACATTTTAGAAAACATAGCAGAACCTCATTGCTTTCATTGGATTCATTCTGAAGATTATTTTGATTTTTTTTGTCAGCTAAAATGTGTCAGTCTCAGAGATGCTGGTCTTATTTCTAGTCACCCAGGCCTGTCCAGTATGTTATTTTGATTTTTGTTTTCTATGTCTGTTTTCATTATTTGCATAGCTAATGGTCTCCTCATCTCTTTAATTTTAAAGAAGTATTTGTGAGGTATTGCATATCTTTACCTGTTCTGTCTCTTACTGTGACAGGCTAAGGAGCGTTGTTCTTTTCAATAGCTATGGCCTCATGATTGTAGCTCTCCTGGTAGTCCTCATGCTTTATAAAACAATTTACTTCAGAGCCTCTGATGCTCTTTCACGGCACTATAAATTCATAACATTTGACATACAGGAAATTTTAATATTTTTTATAAAAACATATTGATTTGTGCATATCACAGAGGCTGGCCTATATTCCACAACTCTAAGAGGCTGTAATTTGAGACTATCTTGACATTTGTAATATCAATAGGATTATATTTGAATATAAAATAGGTACAATAACGTACTAGCTTTACTATTCTGAGAATTGTTTTTTGTGAAAGATTTGAATAAATCTGAAAGTACTCTGCAGAATTAACCAAAATACTTACGGGATATATAACTAGAATCTTATGAGGGAAAGTAGGGGGATGCGGTTTGGTTTATAGAAAAGATGTTGAGGATGCCGTGGCAACTATTTGAGTGGATCTGTATAGGTGATGGTTAGGACTTCCCTTTCATTTCCC
This sequence comes from Myodes glareolus, assembly GCF_982192425.1. Classification (NCBI taxonomy): domain Eukaryota; kingdom Metazoa; phylum Chordata; class Mammalia; order Rodentia; family Cricetidae; genus Myodes; species Myodes glareolus. Next base: position 36,716,104 of record NC_142041.1, on the reverse strand, counting down.
ATAATTCATTTCCAGAAGAGACAGAATAAGGAAAAAATTTTTAAAATGTAGTAATAATTTGACTAATATTATACAATGATTTTTATCTATGTATAGTTAAAAGCAGGCAAAATATCGCATTTAGGCTAAACTTAAAATAAGATTAAAGCCTTAGAACCAAGGAAGTTTTAGGGTGTGAGATGTTTACTGATTCAAAAATATGCATAACACTAAAAACAAGAATTAAACTATATATTAACATACATTGCTTGTCCCTTTTTACTCAAATTATAAGTAGTTTATTTTGTGCATAACAGCAAAAGCAATCAACAAATGAGCATATTATGGCCATATTCAGGGCACTTGTGTGAATTTAATTACCTACTATATAACAGGCAACCATTAACTCCACAGGCAATAAGTACCTAACAGGGATGATTTTAAAAAAAAGAACAGTAATAAAAAGTAGATTATAAACTGAAGTCCAACACACTGTTTTAAATCCAGTTTTTTATCGTTTGCAAAAGTATTTCACACTTTAAAACATTATATGTGTAAGCCCAGCTATATAATTGTTTCCTACCCATTACTACACAGTTTTCTTCTCCTAGAGCAATGGTTCTCAATCTGTATGTTGCAAACCCTTTGGCAAACCTCTGTCTCAAAAAATATTTACATTGTGATTCATAACAGTAGCAAAAATACAGTTATAAAGTAGCAACAAATATAATTTTATGGTTGGGGATCATCACAACATGAGTAATTGCATTAAAGGATCACAGTATTAGTAAGGTTGGGAATCACTATTCTATAGACTACTTGAAATATTAAGTTAAATTTCCTCATGATGTCATAGAATGAGCTTAGTAGTTATGTGTCTGTCCACTTTCCCAGCTCACCCCTATTTAATCTATGTTTCTCTTTAAGTCTATGTAGGTGTATCTTTCCCCTCCATTTTTTGCACTTCACTTTTTGGTGAAATGTGTTAGAGATAATTTTGTATGAGTAAATACTGTTATAAATTATTCTAAAGTATTAGGTGTGTGTTCTTTGAATTTTAAATTATACAATTCATTATTTAACTCACCAGTCAGTTCAGTCTCAGTCTTTCTTAGATAGTAGTAAAGAGAAACAGATCTACTTGTATTTGCATAACATGGTTAAAAGAATAACATTTGAGCAGATCCTGTTTCCCAGAATAGATTAATCAATTCTCTTTTTAAAGGGTGCAATAAAAAAAACATAGGGATGTTCTTCACAACCGATAATGTTATATTTGCATAATAGGTGTTCCAAAGTAAAATTTAGGTGAAATTTTATCATTTCATATAAAAAGTTTAGAACCATCAGTTGTGGTATAACTATGAAGTTTACCAATTGAAGATACAGCAAGATAAAGAATCCTGGGGTTACCTAAAACATGATGGATAGAAAGAACTTTAGTGTATATGTGAAATATAAGGCAGTTTGTGAAAGTTCTGTTCCTTTGTTTTTCTCTGACACTCAAATTCATGATGAGAAGACATTTAACTTGTCACATTCTGTCTTCATTGAAGACACTTCACATATACACTAAAGGATTCCATTTGCATATCAACTTTTGTAACAGTTTTGTAAAATGTTCTTAGAAGTTCTGTAGATTCACTCTAGCCATTTATGTGTTTTTCACATCAACGGTAAACCTTCTTCAGTGCTAAAGCAAGTGTCACATTGCCTGGAGGGCGGTTGGACAGAGATCCAGTCTGTGACTAGGAATAATATACAAGTGTGGTCGGTCACTCACTTTGAGGAAGCTTCTCTATGACTTTATGAACCATCTTGGTCCTAGGAATTGCACCCAAGACCTTTGCAAAAACAAGTACTCTTAACCACTGAACCATCTCTCCAACACCATGGCCCTGAACCTCAATGACTTTATGTCATTGGTAACCATAGCAGGAAAGAGGAAAGACCAATGGAAATTACCAGTGAACCACAGGGAAAGACACCAAGAGAGGAAAGGACTGAAAAATCCTAAGCAAAGAAACTAATGGTAATGGTAAATGACAAAAAGGTCATGGAACGTTCTCTATCAATCACCCCTCTACCCCTAAGAGAACTCATCACCACTCTCCAAAGACAGTGGGAGAATGGACAGAAATCTACAGTCCAACTACAGCTATCCATTAGGACTTACTTCAGATTGACAAATCGGTATAGGCCGAAAGAGAAAGTGGAGATGAACGGCAACTCTGCTGAATACCTTGAAGAGCATGACTTCCCCTCTTCCTAAATGCTAGTAATGCAGATATTAGACACACTGTTTCAAAGATAGAAGAAGTGTGTCCTAGTGTAACATGTTAAAATAAAATAAAGTTTGCTTATTGTTTTTCAAGTAATTCCTTCCTCATTTTACTGTTTTAAATAAGTTACAGTCAATCATAATTTTTCACTAAAATCACTGAACCTCAGCACATTGGACTAATAATCAAAAGGAAGTGATTCCTACTAACAGTAAAAATGAAACTAAGCTGTGATATGATCTGAGAGAAAAGGAAAGCCAGAAGCCAAAATTCACACAAGACCAGGTTCATCTGGCATGGCAATGAACTTCCTTCTGCTTTATAGATTCTGTTCTTTAGTTCTTAAAAAAAGTAATTTTCTATTAATTTGCCACCCTGTGTCTACATTATAAGGAAACCATCCTGCATACATGCTTAAGGATACATTCTGCGATACACCAGTGGGTGATTTTGTGTGAACACCATTACAGACTCTTAGACAATCTTAGATTCTTTAGCTTAAATGCTAAATGACAGCAGCTCCACACACATACACTGTTTCTTCTAGGGCCCTGATGCAGTAGACAAAACAGCACTAAATCTGATAATAAAGCAAACAAATATTTTGCAATATAATGATCCAATAAGCACAAGAGGCGTAAGCTGCTGCTGGCATAACAAGGCATACTGTTTCACAGCAAATGATACTTTTTAAAGAGGCGAAAGGACTCAAGTACAAAATCCCAACAAAAATATAAACAATATAGTGTGTTAGTCAGCTTTTCATCACCAAAACTGAAAACTTGAGACCATTAGTTTCAACAGGAGGAATGGCTGATTTTAGCTCGCAGATTGAGGATTCAGTCAATGGCATTCGATTAAGTACAACACCTTTTTGTGACACATGTACACATGTATCTTAAATGTTTGGCTTTTTAAAAGATACCCTCTTAACTGTTCAGTTTTATCTTTGACACCTTTACTCTTAAGCAGGGGATGCCACTTTGAAAGTTGGAATATTCTATTGAGGTATTTAATGCATGCCAGTAGTCAGTAGCAGATGAACATACTCAGAAGGAGCACAGACTCTAAATTAAAGAGAAATTTTAGAGATAATGGAGCTTTTTTCTTGTACATTAGTAGAAAGGTCACATGGCTTAAAAGGGTACAAAAAGTTAAAATTAGTAACACATACTGAAATGTAAGTACGTACCAGGCATTCCAGTCTTTGATGTAGGTGGTATTTCCCTGCCTAAGATAATAGCACACCAGTACTGGGATTAACAGCTTTATATGTAACATTGCTGCTGTATAGAAAGAGGAGTTGTTTGACAACTATTCCAGGATTGACTGGCAAGGGGAGAAGCTCCAGAATGTGCCAGGTGATGAAAATATGCCATTAGTAATAGAGTAAAAGCCTTTCAAACCTAGAAATATTTACTAATGTGTGAAGACCAAGTCAAAATAATTTGTGTGATGTATTATAGGGTAAAAGACACCCATTTGCATATAATTTCATGCTGTTATATGCATGTAACCAAGCTGGCTAATACAGGCTTCTTCGCAGGGGCTGTGACTGATGTGACCACAAAAGATGGGGAGATAACATTTTCTAAGAGACTATCATCCGTTGGTGGTTTGATAAAATCATTCATTCCGTCTTTGGGCATTAATTGATAAGTTGCTTTGTTCCTATCAGTGGTATGTCAGGCTATAGAACACTGAAGAAGAAGTCAGAGGCAATTGGCTGTAAAGCTTAAGTGTTGAGTAACCTGCATGTGTGTTAAATTTCACTCCTGTCTCGATGTCTGAGGATAGATTGCTGCTACCACAAAGCATGCTGTGGGGCTAAAGGAAAACATCATTTGAAGATTCAGTTCAGTTTTTCATATACAGTGAACTTAGTACCCTGATTTTTCCCCCTTTCCCTTCTTTCCAAATGATGAAGAAAGCATTAAGGGCCAACCACATAACTTATAAGTTGGGCTCAAAATGTATCTGAGATATTATTGATGTTGCTGAATTTAGGCTTCAATGTTTAAGTTACATATGAAGCTTGGAACTACATGCAAAGCTGATTGCATAATTTGAATCCTGTGCAATCAGAGATACTTTCATATGATGATCAGTTCAGCTCAGACAAGAGAAGACCGAGCAGGAGAACATGCATGACGAAAGTTTATGTTAGCATGTCAGTTGGTAGCCACAGTAGGACTGGATCATGTGACATAAGTTTTCCCTTGTGTCAGGCCATTAGTGGATCTCTGGAGGAGCATTTTCTTTGCCTGCTTTTGGTGTTTGCTCATTTATGTTCTTCCCCCCCAGCCCTCTCCCTTTATGAACATCGGAAACATTAAGTGAATTCCTGATAAATAACAAAAAAGGTGGATGATTACGGATGTAATGAAAGGCACAGATGATCAGATAATTCCACATCTTAAATTCCTGCCAACCAAAAAGTTTCGGGTCATGGAGTACTGGTTTCCTGCTGTGGGATGTCCCTAAGGAAGCTAGCTAAAATAAATGAAGGCTTAATTGGTACTTATATTTCTAACACAGCAACACTGAGTTCCCTTTAGGGAGGTTTTGTACAGAGGTTGTCTATCAAATCTTGACTTGAAAATAACTTCCAATTTTTAACCATGAAACTCACAGACAATAAGAAAAAGATAAGATATTGCTACCTTTGGTGCAGTTTTTTTAATAACATTAAAGAAAACAGAAAAGAGGTTTTATAAGGTGAGATCATAGTTCAATATTTCAATATTGAAAATATATACCAAACCATATGACATTTAGTGTGACTCATTAAGTCACTTGTCAAAGATAATCATCTTATGTGTGTATAAATTCTTAATGTGTCATGATAGTAAAAGTTTTGTTTGTTTTTTTATTTGTTTGTTCATTCATTCTCCCCCCTTCTTTTATTAAAAATAGATTTTCTATCTAGCAGTAGCCGCACACATCTTTAAACCCAACACTCAAGAGGCAAAGGCAGTTGGATCTCTGTGAGTTCAAGGCCTGCCTGGTCTACAAGAACTAGTTCCAGCACAGGTTTCAAAGGTTCAGAGAAACCCTGTCTCCAAAAACAAAAACAAGAAAATAGATTTTCTGTTCTCCCCCTCTTCCGTGAGGTTTTCAGAGCTCACAAGAGAGAAAACTGATGGAGACCTCCCAGTAATGTCTCTCACTCTGTATCATGTCCGGCTGCGGGATTCTGTATTTGTCCTGATCTGCGGGAGGGAGCTTCTCTGATGATGCTGAACAAGGCACTGGTATTTCAGTAAAGCACAATGTCACTAGAAGTCATTTATCACTGTATTTTTTTTTTTAAGACAAGTAACATTTCGTTTTATCCTAGGCCTCTTGGCTACCTCATCTCTGGTTGTCAGTGACCCAAGCAGTATTGGGTAGGGGTTCCACTGCATGGAGTGGGCCTAAGTGAAATCAGATATTGGTTGATTACTCTCACATGTTTAGTACCACCATTGCCCTAGCATATCTTACAGGCGAGATACCAATGAAGATCAAAGGGTTTGTGACCGGATTGCTGTTTACATTTAGCTATTGGTAGTGTGAAGAGTACCTTCATGTACAAAAGATGCTTGAAGACAGTAAATGTTTTAGATAATGAATTATTGTACCAAAAATTAAATATCAAGACAGTTTTATTGCTATAAGCATATTCTTTTGATCTCAGTTTCTCTTTCATAAGCAATTCTTATTTGCAGAGTCTTTAATGGTTGATCTTTTCTGTGTTAGAAGTGCTTTTTATTCTAATGTTATAGAACTCATTTTTGAAGTGAAATATGAAGAGAATTGTAACATGAAAAGGCCAGGCCTGCTTGTTGGAGTTTTTGTCCTGCCTGGTCCCCCAGCTGTTTAGTCCCAGAGAAAATAATCACACATAGATCTCCATAAGTTATAATGCTGATTGGCCCATTAGGTCAGGCTTCTTACTGGCTAACTCTCACATCTTGATTAACCCATTTTTCTGATCTATTTTAGCTATGTGGCTCAGTACCTTTTTCAGTGGGGCAGCTTACATCCTGCTGCTTCAGTGGTCTGGGCAGGAGTGGGAGGAGTGAACTGCCTCCTCCCCAGAATTCTCCTGCTCTCCTTGCATCATTTCCACTTCCTGTCTGGGTTTCCCGCCTATACCTCCTGCCTGGCCAATCAGCGTTTATTTAAAACATGACTGACTGAATACAGACAATTCTCCCGCACCAGAGAAAGTGAGAAATTGATAAATTTTAGAGTATCACTTTTAGAAGAACTTAGAAATCTAATATCCTTAGTCCTGACATATCAGTAATGACCTTTGGCCCTGAGTCTCATATTCTCTTCCAATTTCTCCTGCTCCTCACATGCTAGGTGAGGACTGTTGGAGGAATCAAGAAGCAAAGGGTCTAAATGGCAATGATGGTGGACAAGTAGGAGTCTGAGGGTCAAAGAGCATAGCTTCCAGTTTGCGTGAGTGTTTTTCACAGTGGAAACACGGACTCATGCCTACGTGAGATGTGTAGGGACACTGGCAGACATTTGAAAAGAAGCCATTCTCAAGTGGGTACCTTTAATGGCTCACTTCCAACATGGTAAAGACTGCTAAGATCTTGACATCATTAGTGGATGTTGAGACATCACAGTTTATGAGCATTGGTTAGTTTTGTCGTCATCTTGAATGAAAACATGATAGCAATAACTTAAATAGGAAAAAAATTCAACATGGGGAACATCTGGCAGAGGAAAGAACGGCACATCAGTGTTGTCTGGAATAAGAGAAAAGGCTGGGGGTGGGTAGTTTTCTCTTTTTCCTCTTCTATTCAGTCCAGGCTCTAGGTCTGTGAGATGGTACCATCTTCATTCAAGAGTTATCGTTTTCTCTTTAACCCTGTCCTAAAGTTCCCTCATGACACACAGAGAGATGTGCCTCTTCGCTATCATGGTAGAAGCAGCAAGGCACCTAAAATGAGTGAAAATAAGTGTTTCCATTTGGAAATGGTCAATAGACTAGTTATAATGGATAAATACTTTTTCTCTGCTTAGAGCAGGTAAGCTAAAAGTCAGAAGGAAAAGCCTCTGCTGTATAAATATCTATCTACAGAATAGCTGCACGTTTTGTAACTGTTCACTACCTTAATGGAACTGGTGAATTTTCTAAAGTGAGAATGATCAAGAAATAATATGACCCCCAAACTGTCTAGTCTGTGGTCCTCTTCTTTTAGCATTCTTTTCTCTACACATCTGTGGATATATTTATCCAAACTCTTGCTGTTGTGAAGACAAACAAAAGCAGCACCTAAGCATAGATATCATCAATTAGTTTTTATTAGGAATATTCTATAGAGAGCAAAAGTAAAGGTAGAAAAATGGTAGTTATAGAGTGGCCCCAAAACAATTTGGTCATCTTAGTCACTGGGTTGGATGGACAAGAGGTCCCACTGACTCCATATCGTGATCAATGATTCATTTATCAGATTGTTTTACTCAGGTCATTATATTTGCTCTGTGCTTTGAAACACCGACTAGTCACAAACAGGATATTCTCCAATTCCAAAAGGTGCATCCTAAGGAGCAGTCTCTGAGATTTGAATGAAAAGGTAGAGCTCACATTTTGGAGTTTAATGATGAATCTAGATGACAACTCTAATGCCTTCTTTACTGAAAGATATATAGGATATTAAACATTTCAAAAATTAAAGAATGTTATATAATTTTAGGCAAATAATAGTGAAATAAGAAATATTCATATTTAGTTATTAAAATATAAACCTTAACTCAGTTCTTTGAGATTCTATATTAGTTTCCTTTCAGGTATCTTTATGTATCTTTACCCTTCAGTGGTAAAATCAATGAGGAAGTTAAAGTTGGCAGAATTATTATCTTAGAGTCAGGAGCACTTAAAATAACTTTTGGAAGGATGTGGAACAAGAATTTCTTCTGGATGTTATATCATTGCAGTGCTCAAAGACACCATCGTCTCCTTTGTTAAAATAAAATTAAACTTCAATAAAATCAGTTTTTTCTCCCTTTTTTTAAGCTAATAAATAACAGTAGCTGCACGGAATCACCAGGGATCTGAAGCTGAATGAAAAGAGAACCTTTTCCAGACAATCTACGAATTGCAGTACTGTTCCTGGACATGAGCCCAGGTTGTCGGGGCTTGCTATATCTTCAGAAACCTGAGAGGGACAAGGTGGAGCCGGAAAACAGCTGTGAGACATAGAGTGCACAGGCAAGGTGAGGGGGGGTGACAAGCTCTACATGCAATGCAAATCACAGGAACTAGTAATTTGGAAGGCACTCCCACTTCTTCCCTTTTTCTCAGAAAGCAATGAGAGACTATAGGTGGTAAGTGCCTCTTGACCTTACTCAGGGTCCTTGAAGTCTGGATCTAAGCATGGGTCAATAAATCTTCAGTCCTAAATCTTTCCCAAGTTCAATAACAACAAGATACAAAAGAAAAAAATCATTTGTTGGTCCACTGTGAGGTAACTCAGTCTTAACAGGTATGATTGCTTCGAATTACAGCTCAGTGTTAAGGAAGACAGCCACTGAGTGAAGACCCTGATAGACATTGTGCGGCACAAGCAGAGTCTTGAATTGTTTTGAAATAAAATGAAATAAAAGTACCATGAATCTTTTGTTTCTAAAATTCTGGAAGATATATAATTATCTAGGATGGAAAGTCAAATACAAATCTATAAGAAAGTAATAAACACACTCCAAATCCACAGAAAGCACAATTATTATAAAACTACATTGAGATATTCAGTTATTGATCAGGATAAAACAAACATTATAAAAACTGCCATTTGAACCGGGCAGTGGTGGCACATGCCTTTAATCACTACGTGGGATGCAGAGGCAGGCAGATCTCTCTGAGTCTGAAGCCATCCTGGTCTATAAGAGCTAGTTCCAGGACAGGCTCCTAAGCTACAGAAAAACCCTGTCTTGAAAAACAACAACAAAAACAAAACAAAACAAAACAGCAACAACAAAAAAAAACAAACAAAAAAGCCCCTGCCATTTGAACTATGATAGAATTAAAGAGAAGTGACCAAGTAAAACAGCATCATATCAGAAATGAAAATCTAAAGTAAAAAAATAAAAAAGTCTTCTCAGCTTTAATGGTATAGTCTCTGATAATACAATGTACTGGATTTAATAATGGACAAATTAGATAAAAGGGCATAATTGCTGAACTTAAAAGCAAGACAGAAATTACCAAAACTTCTAAAGAGAAGGAAATAAACATTTAAAAAACGAACATCCTGCCACTGATTGATGGGTTGATGACAAGCAGCCTTATTGATATTTAAAAGGGAAAGCTTCATAAGAGGCTGTATGTCACCACTGGCTGCATTGAAGGAGATTTCAGATACTATTCTACCCTTTAGGTCTTGATTTGCTTCTCAGATTCTGTGATGTGAGCAGGTTCCTCCCCAGTGCTCGGGTGCTGTGATGTGTTGGATGCCACAGGCCCATTGAGGGAAAATGGCTCTGTACTAGATGTTTCAAGAGTATGAGATCAAATACACCTTTCTCACATATTTTGCTATAAGGAGACAGATACACTAAAAGCTTCCAAAGGTGAAGTCATCATCTTTCCCTATTTTATCTTATTGGTATCTATTGAAATTATCTAAGTTTATGTTCCACTGTGAATATTATATCTGGTAATGTGTTCTTTACTATGTTTGTCTTAATGCCAGTGTGATGTCATTTTGATTATGATGATTTTGTACTCTAACGTCAGATAGGATAATAATTGTAGCACTGTTTTCCTTTCTTATGATCACTTTGGCTTCTAGAATCTCTTGTGGTTCCATCGTAATTTCAGAATCATTGTGTTCATTTTTGTGAAAATGTGGTTTGGATTTTGATAGGAATTGCATTAACTGCCTAATGATCTGGGTAGTATGGACATCTTAGCTATATTAATAACATATTTTCCCATTTATTTCATCTTTTGGATTACATTCATCAGTGCTTTATGCTTTTCAATGGATACGCCTTCCATATCCTTAGGTAAATTTATTCTTAAACTCATCATTCTTTGATGCCATTGTAATTGAGATGATTATTCATTTGAACTTGCTTTATGTTGATTTTTGGATACTCCAATTCCCTAGTTGACTGAAAAGTACACAAAATACTTATCAATAGCCACTGATGGGAAGAAGCAAGAAGGGATTATAGAAAGTATATCAAATAGTGGAGGGAGTGGGAGGGTATTGGGAGGAGGAGAGGAAGTGGAAATTTTTATAAATAAATAAATAAGTAAATTTAAAAAAGAAAGTATATCAAATTAAATAATAAATTATTATAAAAGGAAAATCCTGGGAAGAAGTTTGCATGGGGATTTCTTTGGATGAAGTGGACAGCACTACATATTTATAGAAATATGCAATGTCTTTTTAGGAAAAGGAAATATTTATGGTTTTTTGACTAATTTTTCCAGACTCTAAAATCTCTAAAGAAAACTGATTACAAATTAAAGAATTTGGAGGGAGGATGCACCTCTTTCTCATCATTTTCCTGTCTCTCCTTATGTTACTTTCAAGAGCAGTAGAATACCTGGTGGCCAGGAGATCTCCAACGTTTAAGTAAACCTAAATATAAGTTTATTAGGTATTCTAATTCTCTTGTTGGTCCTAGACAGCTACAGTTTTCTCAGGAATATATTTGATGAGAAATATATTTGACATGGATTTTAAAACAGAGAAAATAATCTTTAAATCTCAAAACCCTCATGGATACAGGTGATGTACAGGTGAGGTGTGCGTTAGCAGCATGATATATTACCTGGCAAGTATGCAGTGCAGCTTTGGCGTGAGCCTCATAATAAAAGAATACTTTATCAGCTACTTCTTATTAGTCTTGTTTGTTTGTTTTATTTTAGAATTGCACTGATAATGGAAAGAGTGCTTGAACCATTTATGTCCCCATGCACATCTTCAACTGCCCATTGTCATCAAGGATATTTCAGGAGTAGTGAGACATTTGTTAGATATAAGAGAAGGAAGCTGGTGTCTGATCTGGGGGAGAGGTAGAGGAGATGTGGGAGAAGGGTTTTCCAATGCTCTCCCAAGGTGCTTTTTTCAATCCCTTGGTAGTCTCCATAATATTATAGGTTGCAGAGGTAAAAAATTTTGTCAAGGACAGGATTTTGAATATTTGGTATTTTACTAGGGAGTTTTATTCCAAAGAATATTAAATGTATTTGGTCATGTTTTTGTGGACCATGTTTGGAGGAGAAAAAATGATTGTCTGAGCATTCAAAATTCAGAATCTTTAAGTAAATATCAGTTAAGAATTGAACATTAGTGCCTGAGATACACTGTGAAAAGAGAAAAACCTCTAAGTGTGGGAGACTTAGACTCTGTCCACTATTCTTATCCATCAGATAACGAGACTAAGTGGGGCAGCACAGTCACTTGCCAGGATGAAGTCTCAGATCAAGGGGCAATGTCATCTTGAAAATCAATCCAGAGACAAGGTAGCAGAAAATGAAAGGCCACACATTACTATTTTCCAATCCATGTCAGAGTACCATGTTGTTTTGAATGATAAATGTAAGCTTCCATTGGATTATAAAATATTAACAGTTATAGTAATTGATTTTTCATGAGACATCCTATATTAGAATATGCAACATAAATAAGAATGTCAAGATATTTTAGAGGAATTTAAGATGTGTATGTGCCAACACAGGCAGGAGGAGTAGAATTATATTTTTCTGATAATAAAATAAAAATGTGCATTTCTTGTGCATCTGAGTTGTGATTACAAACTTCTCATGTTTCTTCCCACATGGGAAAAAGGAAGAATATGCTGCAGAAATTAGACTGCATTTCTGCTGGGGGGTCTCATCATGCTCTTTTAAAGTATGACATTTTTTGAGTTTCTTTTTCTTACTTGCACCTGTTTTCTCTATCTTAGTCTTATAATTTTCCAGCTTTGTAGTGAGCTTTTGTTCAGGTAACAATACTTGTGTGGTAATGATTTTACTCTGTTTGCTTGATTAGATATTATGAATATACCTTACATTTTTTTATGTAAGTTTTAACCATGTTTTAAAGGCTATGTCAAGGGTCCATATTCCAATGTCTGTGTGATGTGGGTGACCAAGGACCATTGTGTGTTGGGTAAGAGAAGTGCATCCCCTTTTACCCTCAGTAGATGGTTATGTTCATCTTGTAGTAGGTCTTCATGCTGCCTTCTTTGGTCAGTAATGATTAAGAGATGTGAAAGATGATGACATTCATTTTGAGAACAAATTTTTAAATAGGTTTTCAAGATCTGGCTGTGGTAAATGCATAAATATTTTCTGCTAGCAATCATAATTTCTTATCTGACATAAACAAAAATAATCAAGCTACTACCCATAGAACCATGAATATTAAGTACAGAATTAGAGATTAGAAGACAAATAGATTTTACAAGGAAAAAGAAACAGAAAAGCTATCTATGCACGGATGGGTAAAATTGAAGGGGATGATCATGTAGGGAGTTGGAAGGATATAAATGTAAGGAGGTAAGTGGAGGAGGAGTAAAAATTAAGGACCATTTGAGGGACAATATAGAAATCTAATACAATAGAAGTTTTCTAAAATATATTCATATATGAAATTGATCTAATTAAAAACCACCAAATAGTGGAAGAGACAACTCCCACAGAACATCTCATCACCATATGAAGTTTCCAGTACTGAGACTGAATTATACATAGTTACTTTGAATGCCATAGGAACCTCAAAACAACTCAGAATGCTATCAAGTTGCTGTCCACAAACTGACAGCAAGGCCCTATTGCTGAAGACAATACCTATATAATTCATTGAACATGGTAAGTTGAGCTGGTGCCTACAGAAAGCCATCAGTCCTACATTCTAGTGTCTTTGGTATAGGAAGGATATCTGAATACAAACAAAAGGGAAACAAAAACTGCAACCCATTCACAAACCCTTAAATTGCCAGTGGTATTCTGCCAGCAAGATAGGTTAGGGCAATGGTGACACAAAGCTTGTAGGAGTAACTAACCATTATTTGATTTGAATTAATGCCTACTCTGTAAGATGGACCCCATATGATATACTTGTTGGGTAACCGAAAGCAAGAGACTACATACACAAAGGATCTAGGGTTAACAAAATATTACTGTTCTAAAAAATGATATATAATGATATTTTGCTATACTTACAGACCATTGTTTTGATCAGCCTTCATCAGAGATTCCTTCTGTAGTAAATGGAAACAAATACAAAGAATCACAGCCATATATTATGCACAGAATGAAGACCATAGAACATTCACTCTAAATGGAATATGTTCATCAAATCTCTCCCTCAGGTTTTGGGGAACCCAGTGGAAGAGGAGGAAAAAAGTGTAGGAACCAGATGGGATAAAAGATACCAAGAAAATAGGCCCTCTAATTCATCAGAAGCAAAGCACGTATGAACTCACAGAGATTAAAGCAGCATGCAGAAGACATTCATGGGTCTGCAACAGATACTCTGCATTTATATTATATCTTCTGGACTAGTGTTTCTCTGGGATTTCTGGTTGTGAAATCAAGTGAAGCTCTGGTTCATGTGCCTTCTCTTCATCCTGCTTGCTTAAGTTGTCCAACTCTGATGTGATAGTTTTTGTATAATATAATAAAATATATTATATTTTATTTTTCTATATTTTATGATTTTCTTTCAGAAGCCTGTTCTTTTCTAATAAGAGATAGAAAAGAAGTGGATCTTGATGAGAGGGAAAAGAAAAGGAACAGGGAGAAGTACAGGGAATGGTTATCATAATCAGGATATATTATGTGAGAAAATCTGTTTTCAGTAAAAGAAAGAAATGTAAACTGTTATTGATTTATAGCATGGCTTCCAGTTCAGTGTTTTTATGGGATTCATCAAGAACTAGTGAGTCTCTAACTCTTGTGCTTCCTCTTGGGATTTTTTCCTTTTTTGGATTGTCATGTTCAACTCTGGTGTAATATTTTTTATTTTATTTTATTTTATGTTATTTTATTATCTTTTAGAAGCTTGTTTTTTTCTAATAAGAGACATAAAGTGTTATAGAGATGAATAATTTGATTTGGTATGAATCTTGATTTACTTATACAAATTTAAGTTATATGTATATTTTGTTATATGTATATTTCTGCTCTTGATTAAGGTATCATGTTTGTGTAGCTCATTTAAAAATGTAATATATAATTTAAAAAATACAGGTTAATAGACAACCATCTATAATAGTCAAGCTTGTAGTCATGTTAGTTCTAGAGATGGACCGAATGTATTTCAGATGGATAGGGATTCTTGAACTCCATCAAAGACTCCAGAAGGATACAATACTACCTAAGTAAACAGAAAGTATATTGTAAGCAATTTCCAAAACTCTAGAATTTACAGAGACATCTCGCTATCTGGACAGTCACCCAAAATTCTTCTGTATCTGTGGGGCATCCATCTTCAGCCTACAGGCCTATAGTATCCAGCAGACTTTTTCATCAAGCAGGAAATTCAAAGATAGGTTTGCCTATATTGGCAGTTTGCCAGTCACTTTCTTCTGTATCCTGCAGAATGTTTCACAGACTCTTTCATGAAGCAGGAAGTCCAAGGGACTGTTTGTTTTGTTACATGTAGTTTGGCTATGTTAAAGTTAAAGACTTTTTGTTTAAACAGAAAAGGGGAAATGGTGTAAGAGGATTTTCTGTCTCTGTGTTGCATTCATTGGTTAATAAACGAAGTGCTTTGGACCTATGGCATAACTGTAGGGGAACAGAACTAGGTGGGGGAAAACTAAACAGAATGCTGGGAGGATGAAGGCAGGGAGAGAGAGAGAGAAAGAGAGAGAGAGAGAGAGAGAGAGAGAGAGAGAGAGAGAGAGAGATGCCATTGTTCAGCCAGAGTCAGATATGCTGAATCTTTGGCCATAAGCCACTGCCATGTGGTGATATACAGATTAATAGAAACTAGTTGAATTAATATAAGAGTTAACCAATAAGAAGCTAAAGCTAATGGGCCAAGAAGTGTTTTAATTAATACAGTTTCTATGTGATTATTGCTAGTCTAAGTTAGCTGGGCAGCTGGGATGGACAAGCTGCCTCCTTCAACAATAAAGGGAGAGAGTATGGATAGAAAGTTATTTGTGTGTGGTGCGGAGGGAGAGAACTGGGAGGAATAGAAGGAAGGGAAATGATAATTAAGACGTAAAATGTGATAAAAGAAATCTTTTTAAATAAAAGAAAAATGTAAAACACTATTGATTTATTTGAATTGCATCTCAAAGAAACTCAAGTTATCTATAATATTAACTGATAAACTCAGGATCTTACATGTATCCTTCTGGTGTTGGAGAATTGTCTGTAATCTGTCAATCATATTTTAAATAAATGTTGATTGGCCAGGCAGGAAGTATAGGTGGGAAAATCAGACAGGAAGTAGAGGTGATGCAATGAGAACAGGAGAATTCTGGGAAGGAAGAAGCTCCCTCCGTCACACCTGCCCAGATCACCAAAGAAGCAACATGTGAGCTGACAGCTGAAAAAGGTACCAAGCCATATGGCTAACATAGATAAGAATAATGGGTTAATATAAGCTATAAGCGTTAATAAGTAGCCTGACCTAATGGGCCAGTCAGTTTATAACCTAATGTAGTTACAGATGGCGCCCACGTGGATAACTGAATCCACAGAAAACTTGGGAAAGGATAGAGTAAAGCATGTTTTCTTGGTGGCAGCAATTTCTTGGGTCTGCTCTGCTTGCTAGAGGCAAGCAAGCACTCTCATTTAAGAGAAGCTTCCTGACTCAGCTTTAGCTGCAAAACCCTGCAGCTCATTAAGAGGTCCTGTCATGAAACACTTAAACGGTGTTGGTGAAAAGCTGAACGCTTGCTTTTTGCCTTTCAGCCATAGCAGGAAAAAAGCTGTGCTGTTTTAAAATGCTGGCTTTCTGGGCTGTCCTGCCAGGACAAACTCTGACTCTTTCAGGAAGGCAGTCCAAATGAGTGTGGTCTGTGAGCAGAATGATGCAGCTTACTTGCTGCAGGGACCTTGAAACACTGTAGAGTTGTGACGATAAAAATGGCTCTAATGACACCTCTGCCATGAAGCTGGAAAGTTAAGGAATGGGCTGGATCTAGCTGTCAAAGCCATGGCTTTCATCCTCTCCTTAAAGACTCATGTATGTCATAAAAAGAGAGATATACAGTAAAAAGAGATTCAAAGAAGAAAGAAAAAACCTCTAAATGGTTTACAGTGTGTTAAAAATATATGCAGGCTAAAGGTTAAAGTCATTAAAAATAAAAAAGAAAGAAAGAGAGAAGTAGGGTGTGGTGGTACACACCTTTAATCCCAATGCCTGGGAGGTAGAGACAGACAGATCTCTGTGAGTTCAAGGTGTTGTAGCAAACACCTTTAATCCCAGCACTGGGGAGGCTGAGACAGAGGAATCTCTGTGAGTTCAAGGACAGCCTGGTCTACAAATTTATTCCAGGACAAAGATATATACAGAGAACCTGTCTCAAAAAGCCAAAAGTTAAAAATAAAAATAAAAAAATAGATGTTGAAATAAAGCCACATAAAGATGGAAAATACACAGAGAGTCTTGATACTGTATGTTATTATACTCTCTTTGAATTGTTTGAATGCTGAGGAAGGAGCAACAGCTGCTAAAAGACTTTTGTTTATAAATGCTGCTGAACTAACCCAAGATAGGTATTTTGAAAATACCTTGGCTTCAAAACTGAAGTCAAAAGGTATGTTACTTTGGAGAAGAAATTTTGCTTTTGTTTCCACAGGAAATGAGAGGCTGTGGATTCATTCTGAATTAAGAAAAATCAGGTTCAATCATGGAAGACCACCTGAGAAATCTCTGATAGGAACAGATGGCCTGGATACAGAGTTCTCCATCCAAAACAGATTCAGGATTGCTGCCTGCGGTGATCAAGACTTACAGGATACTTCAGTCAGGACTTGATGATAATTTTCTTTAGTTCCCCATAAGATTATCAGCGCCCCCAACCAGCAGGAAGTAGCCTGAAATACTATGCCCACATTCCCAACAAATGTACTATGGGTATTTTCCTTTGTTTAAAAAAAAAAAGAGGGAAATGATGCGGGAGAATTGTCTGTAATCTGTCAATCATATTTTAAATAAATGCTGAATGGCCAGGCAGGAAGTATAGGCAGGAAAACCAGACAGGAAGTAGAGGTGATGTGATGAGAACAGGAGAATTCTGGGAAACAGGAAGCTCCCTCGCCATTCCTGCCCAGACCACCAAAGAAGCAACATGTGAGCTGCCACACTGAGAAGGGTACTGAGACGTGTGGCTAACATAGATAACAATAATGGATTAATATAAGTTCCAAGGACTAATAAGAAGCCTGACCTAATAGGCCAATCAGTTTATAATCTTATGGAGTCCTGTGTGTAATTTTCTTTTTGGGGCATGCCAGCTGTGGGGTACCAGGCGGGACAGATACCCAAACAAGCAGGCCCCTTCATGTTACATCCTTCTTGGAGCATTCTAGCATAAGTGCAACAATGGAGTGATATTAGTTATATTATTTAGATGTATTTTTAAAGGAGCGGTCTCTTTAAACATAAATGCTATGTAATGAATACTTTTCTTTGAACTTTTATGTAAGTTTTATAGAATTAAAAAATTTATTAGTTAAAAATGAGTTTATTAAAGATTTAGAAAATATACTTAAAGATATCTCATGCTTTTAACATTCCATACACAGAAAATATAAGGTTGGCAAATTAATATTTCAAAGGGTAAGTCTATACTTTAATAAATATATGAGTAGAAAATAACTGAGAAGAAAATCATTATTTTCAGATGTTTATCAATAAAAACAAAGAACCAGAAATTGATTTAAAAACCTGAAAGATCAGAGAACCAGAAGCAGCCACCAGTTGCTTCCTACCTGTCTCCTTCCTACATCCCAAAGGGATCAGACCCTGTCTACATTCCACCTTATCTCTTCCAGTCTCCTCCTCCCAAGGGAGATTAAAGGTGAGACTGGAGTGCTGGGATTAAAGGTTTGTGCCACCACTGCCCTACTTCAACAGTTAATTAGTGGCTAGTTCCATCCTCATAACACAAACAAAATATCACACAACTGGTGGGTTTGTACATTATAATTTTCAGTTTATAAATTGTGTTAATATCATCTTTTCAAAGCTATTGTTTAGACTGAATGCCATACCACTTTCTAAGCCCCTTAGAGTGCCTGGAAGTCAGGATGGGTTCAATAGATATAGTTAATCTTATTTTCATTATTGTTCATGAACAGAATATGAAGATTAGAGAAAGATTATATGGGTGGTGAAAATACAAAACTCATAAATATTTTCATGAATATCTATCTATCTATCATATATGTATGTATGTACATATCTATCTATCTATTTATCTATCTACCTATCTATACATGTATATGGGATTTGTTAGAATAACTTACAGGCTCTTACAGGCTATGGTCCAACTAATCCTAAAGTAGTTTTAATGTAATTGGCACCCGTAAACTCATAGGGAGTCACACTACTGGGAGTTGTGATTTTTTTTTTTTGAGCTGGTTTGGCCTTGTAGGAGGAAGTGTGACTGTGGAGGTGGACTTTGAAGTCTCCTATGCTCAGATTGCCCAGGGTCTTAGTTTACTTCCTGTTGCTTGCATATCAGTGACTAAAACTCTGAGCTTCTTCTCCAGGAACACGTCTGCCTGCGTGCCACCATGAGACATCACAATGATAACGGCCTGCAGCTATGAAAGTGTAAGCCAATTGTTAAATACTTCCTTTCGAAGAGCTTCCATGGTGTCTCTTTGCAACAGTAGAAAACCTAAGACAAATGGAAATTCCAATAATCCAGAAGTTTCTCAGTCCCATTAGACTGGAGGTCTCAGCTGGTCTTCAGTAGATGCTGGAATACTGAAGAAGTAAGCTCTTATACCATTGAACCATTGAAGCAATGGACTAACAAGCATGGTAACAGCAAGCAGGCATAGAGAAAAGCTTCCTACTTCTATCTTATATAGGTTTCTAGCAGAAGGTGTGGCCTAGATTAAAGGTATATTTTCCTGCCTCAAGATCCAGATCAAAGGCCTGTATGTGTCTTCCTACCTCAAAGATCCAGACTAGAAGTGGATCCTCTCATTTCAAATCAAGAAAAAAAAATATCTTACAGATCTGCTCTCTATTTCTGGTTTGCAGTTCATTCCAGATATAGCCAAGCTGACAAACATGAATAACCATGACAAACTTTATTATATGATATGCATTATATGATTGGACAAACATAAATCCTATCAGTGTCTTTGAATCCTGTTCAATGGATAGATTTATAATTTACAAATTGAAAATTTACGGAAAGAGATTTTGGGTTACTGACCTTCCAAGCATCACTTCTTCCGTGGAATACACTGAGAAACATGGCTTTTGTCAGAAAGGAAGAGGCGTTGAATAGATGAAAGAAGAAAATTATTGGTGAACTGCCACCACCATGAGACTCCTCCTTGACTGAACATGCTGAGATGTTTCTCCCACTGATGCCCAAAACATCAAAAAGAATATTTTCTATCTTCTACCCAGGACAGGTAATTAACTATTCTGACCTTGCAGCTACTCCCTGATGTGATTATATGTTTGTATCCTTCACCATTCTCATTTTTTTATCTCTTCTCCTTCTATTGTTGTTTAACTTGATAATATTTTTGCTCCAATTAATTCTTAAATCTTTTTAAGTATTAATTCAATTATGAGAATCTTACTGTCTCCCATAATGAGAATTTAAGAAATTCTTGACTGTTTGTGAAGCACCAAGATCTCTTGGTATCCCAGCAATCTTACAGCTCTAACACTCATTCCTGTCTTTTTGCACAGACCTGACTGTGATGAAAGCGTTGATCAGGACTGAGCCCGTATGGCGCTGACAGACACAGCAAGGAATGGGAAAAGACAACAACTTGTGAACACAGGTTTTTCTTCAGGGATTCTGTGTGAGTGTAGTGTGGTGATAGAGCAGTCATATAGCATGCAAGAAGTTTGGTTCACAGTGTGAACAACAAACAAAAAAAGCAGAAAAAGCAGCAGACAGGTTTTATTTCTGATACAAACTTGAAGAAGTTACTATTCAATTTCCAATTTTGCATTCTGCTCTGAAACTGTTTCCAAATGTTATCTGTCAAGATTGGGTTTAAAAGGGAGGAAACAGTCAAGAGCTAAAGCTAGTAAATGAAATTATTCTAAGACGTCCACAGAGATGTAATTTTGTATGAGAGGGCAAGTGTTTCCTCTCCAAAATTTCCTAAGCCCAGGAGCATGGCTACTGAAAATGTAACTACAAAATCTCCGCCTTGTCATCCTGAGTTATGATATTGATTTTTCAAATGATGAAAATTGCACACACTGGCTCTCTAAGGTGAACATATGTGAGGTGCTCACTGTAAATCAGGTGGATGAGAATTCTGTCAGTGGGAATGATGCCAGAAGTTCATCACCAGGGTGACAAGTGACTGTGGAGACGTATATCTAGCTCTTAGAGTTTATTTATATATTTATTTTAATTACATACTCTCTTAGTTAGGTTTTTTATGGATGTGAAGAGATTCTGTGACCATGACAACTCCTTTTTTTTCCGTTATTTTTTTTTTGAGAGGTGTTCTTTGTATAGCTTTGTAACCTGTCCTGCTACTCTCTCTGTAGCCCATGCTTGCCTTGAACTCATAGAGATATACCTACTTCTGCTTCCTGAGTGCTTGGATTAGAAGCATGAGCCACCACTGCCTGCTAATCATGCAAATCTTATGAAGGAAAACATTTAATTGGGGCTGGCTTACAGTTACAGATGTTTATGTTATTATCATAGCAGGAAGTACGGTAGTGTGCAGGCAGACATGTCACTGGAGAAGTAGCTGAGATGTCTCCATCTGAATCCTCAGGCAGCAGGAAGAAACTAAGACACTAAGCCTCACTAGAGTTCTGAGACCCCAAATTTGTCCCCCATAACATACCTCCTACAATAGGAACACAACTACTCCAACAAGCTCTTATCTCTTAATAATGCCACTTCCTAAGGGTATAGAGGGGCCATTTTATTCAAATCATCACACCTAATTTTGAACTTTTGTTTTACTATGTAGTTCTGGCTCGTACTGAACTCACAAATATCTACCTGCTTCTACAAAGAACAAATGTTATGTTTTCTTTTCTCAGATTTTTTTCTGTAAGGTCCTGTAAATGTAGACTAAAATGACCTAGAATTTAAGAACCTCCTATATCAGGCTGTGTAGGACTGGGATTGTCATGTGTGCCCTTCTTCACCCTGTGTCTAGGATTACAGATATACCCTCCTGCACCTGTGTCTGGGATTATAGGTGTACCCTCTTGCACCCTGTGTCTAGGATTACAGGTGTGATCTCCTGTACTCTGTGTCTAGGATTACAGGTGTAACCTTCTTCACCTTGTGTCTAGGATTGCAAGTGTGCCCTCCTGCACCCGTGTCTAGTATTACAAGTGTTCCCTCTTGCACCCTGTGTCTAGGATTGCAAGTGTGATCTCCTGTAAGCTGTGTCTAGGATTACAAGTGTGCCTTCCTGCACCTGTGTCTAGGATTACATATGTGCCCTCCTGTATCCTGTGTCTAGGAGAATAGGTGACCCTTCCTGCACCCTGTGTCTAGGAGTGCAGGTGTACCCTTGTACCCTGTGTCTAGGATTACAGGTGTGCCCTCCTGCACCCTGTGTCTAGGTTTACAAGTGTGCCTTCCTGCACCCTGTGTCTAGGATTACAGGTGTGCTCTGTAGTGTGGAGATTACAGGTGTTCTCTCTAGTACCCTGTGTTTAGGATTACAGATACAGCTCTCACTTCTCAGTTACTCTGTGAGAAAAGCAGTTTCAAGGATCCTTTTGAAGTCCATGCAAGAGTCAAGAGGAGAAATAATGCGACTTGTACAACCCATCTTTCATGGGTATAACTTTCCTGTCATTAATTGTAGACAGATTCTCACATAATATCTATGTTTTGGCTGTTGTTTTGTTTTTGTGAGGAAGCAGATATAGAATAGTCATCCAAATATCCCATGTTTTATGGTAAATGTAAATTTCAGTGAATTTGTCAAATACATGGAGAAGAGGGAGCTTGTGCTGTCCTTATGATAGTAGTCAATAAGGCTGCTCCCTAAGTTGGTGATCCCTTCAAGAACAACTACAACTGAAGCAGAATGGCCAGAAAATAACTTAAAATTGAATCTGTTTGGGAAGGAACTACAGCCTCTGCTTAAATCCTCCAAGGTATTGTTTACCCAAAAGGAATATTAATGTGGGATTCCCTTCTGTATGCTGCAAATACTGTAATTGGTGATTAAAGAAACTGTCTTGGCCTGTTGATAGGGCAGAACTTAGGTAGATGGGGAAGACTGAATTAAATGCTGGGAAAAAGAAGGTAGAGTCAAGGGAGAAGTGATGTAACCCTGCCAGAGACAGATACACGAACTTTACCTGATAAGCCACAGTCATGTGACAATACACAGATTGCTAGAAATGGGTTAAATTAATATGTAAGAGCTAGCCATTAAAAAGCTAGAGCTAATGGTCCAAGCAGTGATTTAAAGAGTATAGTTTCTGTGTGATTATTTTTGGTCTAAGTGGCTGGGAATAAATGAGCAGCCCTTTTTACAACAGAATATTCTCACCATCGAGCCACAATTTAAAGTAAATATAAATTAGATATTAGATCATGGAATAAGGTTTCTATGAATAGTGCAGAATAAAAATTATTGCAATTGTTCTCTCTTCATCCCTCTTTGGAGTAAAGCTGGGATGGCAGATGGCAGAGATATACAATAAATACACAAGACTATCTAGTTAAAGAAGTACAAAGGAACCTGTACTTGTAGGGGATTGGAAGGTACCCAATATACAGCTGTGTGGGAAACTGGTCTTTAAGAAGCATATACAAAGGTGATTAAACAAGCCAGGATCACAATATGGGAAATACATGTGGGAGAAAAAGGAGAGGGAAACTGGGAAGATGGCCATGTTACCTTGATTCAGAGTGGAGGAGCGACATGAAAGGGCTTGGGGAAAATGCTGCAATGAGTTCTAAGGCCTAGGGAATATTTATATTTATAAGATGAAAGAGTTTCTTTTAGCATTATAACCCAACTGAAATGGGTGCACTATTGCAGTATGTGTAAGTCTAAACAAAAATAGGGTCGTCAATAAATAATTGACCAAACTTATAGGAGTAAAAATGTGGAATTTTTAAGGAGCTGCATATGAAAACACAGCAATATGGTACTGTGCTTCACTGGGGAGAATTTGCTGAAATGGGCAGGAAGTCAATGTATTCTAAAAATATGAAGACTCTGAAGCCTGTTTACATTATGAAAGGAATGTAAAATATTCCATCGAACCTAAAGAACAGCCTGGTAGTTCAGTTCTCAAATGTTAAATATCTACTTCTGAGTATATACACTAAAGAGAAATGACAACATGTCCACACAAAAGCTTGTAACATACACGTTAGCATAGTTACATCATTTACAATATAGAGAGAAAATATTTCAGCCTTTAAGTTGTGGAGATTACTTGAAGTGATGACAAGTAAGTTTGTGAATTATACTATAAAGAACCTTTTTTCATAATAAAGTGTGCATAAAATAGGTGAAATTCAGAGCTGTGATGTATTTGGGGAATATGTTTTAAATTGGTTGAGGATTTTATTTGGGACCCCTTTAATAAAAATACACTGTTGTTACGGAGTAAGTCCAGGCTAAAATGGACTGATTGGATTGTAGAAACCCAAAGCACAAATTATGTGGGACTCTGGAGATGATTGGCACAGAAAGTTCCCCTAGCTTTGCTGCTAGCAGGGTCACTTGTTAGGCAGGGAGATAGCGTATTAAGAGGGAATGATGTCAAATAATCCCACAGTCTACAGATGAGGCATTCAGGGAATTTTATGTAAGGAACTGCAAAGTGGATATTTTAACTTTGTGAATCATAGGATCTGTAAGACAACATTTCATCTCTATAATTGTATTGGGAAAGAACCGCAGACAGCATGAAACTTAATGTATGCAAACAGTGATCAAGTCTCATTAATAAACAGGAAGTTGGTTGGAATTTGATTGTCGTTCAAACTCAAGTCCAAAGATAATCATGTCCCAAGAATTCAGTTCCTTTGGGATGAAACCTAAACCTCTTAATACAAGATCTTAACATGTGATGCTCTCTTGTCCACCATAGCATGTGGTGTCTGTTCCTAAGGCTGTTAAGCTTTAATCCCAAAGCCTTTTTCTCTATCTAGAAAGGCTGTGTTTCCCACTTCAGTGAATCTTCTAATTCATCTTTTTCATTGCTGTTCAAATGGCTCATCCTTCCCCCACTCAGTTCTCAGTTCAAATATAACTTTCACTTAAGAATGTCAGATATTCAAAATACTGATGAATATTTTGCATATCACCATAGAGCCTTCATCTGGCGATGGATGGAGATAGAGACAGAGACCCACATTGGAACACTGGACTTAATTCCCTAGGTCTAAATGAGAAGCAGAAGGAGGGAGAACATGAGCAAGGAAGTCAGGATCAGAGGGAACCTTCATCCGAAGATGGATGGAGATAGAGACAGAGACCCACATTGGAGCACTGGACTGAGCCCCCAAGGTCCAAATGAGGAGTAAAAGGAGGGAGAACATGGACAAGGAAGACAGGACCGCGAGGGGTGCGTTCACCCACTGATACAAGGGGACTGATCTAATGAGAGTTCACCAAGGCCAACAGGCCTGGAACTGAACGAGCATGTGATCAAACCGGATTCTCTGAATGTGGCAGACATGGGGACTGTCTGAGAAGCCATTGATAATGGCACTGGAACTTGTTTCCTCTGCATATACTGGATTTTTGGGATCCTAGTCTGTTTAGGTGCTCACATTCCTAGACCTGGAGGGAGGGGGGAGGAACTTGAACTTCCCACAGGGCAGGAAACCCTGACTGCTCTTAGGGCTGGAGAGGGAGGAGGAGAGGGAGTGGGGGGAGTGGGAGGGTATTGGGAGGAGGGGCGGAAGTGGAAATTTTTATAAATTAATAAAAAAAGAATGTCAGATATTGCCGGGCAGTAGTGGCACACACCTTTAATCTTAGCACTCAGGAGACAGAGGCAGACAGATCTCTGTGAGTTCGGGGCCAGCCTCATCTACAAGAGCTGGTTTCAGAACAGGCTACAAAGCTACAGAGAAACCCAGTCTCAGAAAAACAAACAAGCAGAAAAAGAATGTCAGATATTCTGTCTTTTTCATTAAACACCACATTTCCTTCTAATCTCCTCAGTCTAACACGTTTCCTATGTAGGTTTGCCAGCACCTATTATCTTTTGAAGTAATTTGCTAATTTGGGAATTTCTAAAGTAACGATCTAGTAAGAAAGTATTCAGATTTAGACAAATAAGCTTGGAATGCAATGCAACATCTCTAAGCCTCATTTTCCTGATATATAAAATAGGCTTTATGATATTGGCCTCAAATATTTCTCATAAGGATTAAATGATACAGTATATAAGACACAGTTAAAGTAGCTGGAACTCAGGAAGTACTAACTGAAAGGCAGATACCATACATGTTAGTTAGCACCATCACCATTGCTAATAGCAGCAATGGCAATGTTTTTCTAGAACTTACTCTACAGTGTGGTATTGGATGACAGGAACACAAGTACTTAGAGATGTTAGAGAGACTGACAAGAAAACATTATCTATGACACTATATCTAATCACTGAAACTTACCTTCCAATGTCTATAATTATCAATACTCCTTATAGAATTTCTGCAGGGTCAGGAATTAGAATTGAGCTTAATTAGGCGACTTTTTTTTTTCTGGACTTGGGGTATATTTGGAACTAATCAATGGCAGTGAAGGATCATTATTAACAATGAGAGTCAGTGAGAGACACAATGAATTTGAATTGGAACCTGGGTGATTGCTGAGTCTCAGCTTGCTTGTTGGTGAGGACATTTCTGTATGGACCTTAGTGTCTTCTCCTTAATTGTGGTAACTCAGGTCTTCCCACAAGATGACAACTCTACTTTATAGTACTTCAGCTTACTACTCATATATAGATATAGACAGATGATACAGATATAGCCATATATAGAGGAGGGGATAAAAAGAATAAAGAAGATAAAACAAATTAGAGGAGAAAGGAGATGGTGTGTGTGTGATGCAGTGTTGTATGTACATGTAGATGCCTTCAAAGGCCAGATGAAGGCTCTTGGAACTAGAGTTACAGGAGGTTGCAAAGGTGCCTGTTGTGGTTCTGGGGTCTAAACTCCAGTCCTCAGAAAGAGCAATAAGTTCTCTTAACTACTGAGCCATCTCTATAGCCCTAGCATAAACCGTTTTAATGTTTTATTTTAAGACATGATAAAATGCCCATTTTCTACGTTTTACTGAAACAGACATAAGAAGTTCTTTTTTACCGGGTTAGTTAGTGCTGGGGCTTCATACCACACAGGCTTCTTTTTAGGGTGCCTTGAAAAGCATTGTGATAGCTCATCAATCTTTGCCAGATACAATATACTGATGAGCCATAATATATAGATTCCTTTCACAGATTTGAGACAGAAAAAAGAAGCAGATTCAGTGTCATACTCCTTTCCCCGACTTTCTTATTTCCATTCACCTATCAGGATCGCTGTTGCTTCCGCACCTTTGGTGATGAATGCTATGTGATTGATTCAGCAGAGAAGAGGAGGTTTTCTATGAAAATTTTTGAGATGAATTTGAGTACTCAAAAATTTCTGGAAAATGAATCAAATTTATTTTATCTGAGAGCTCTGGTGTTTGCTATTTATAAGAGAGATTAAGGGAAAAAGTCCTTATTGATGGAGACCTATAGAATGTAGTCAGTTAATTGTATCTACAGATAACAGTGAAAACGTTTTAGACATTTTCTGATTGTTGAACACAGAAACATATTATTTTGTTTCTGCAAGACAGTTAGTTCATTTGTCTGCTTTCCCTCCCTCCCCTTCCCTCTTTCCCCTTGTCTCTCCCCTCCTCTCCTCTCCTCTCCTCTCCTCTCCTCTCCTCTCCTCTCCTCTCCTCTCCTCTCCTCTCCTCTCCTTTCCTCTCCTCTCCTCTCCTCTCCTCTCCTCTTCTCTCACTGTGCCCTGCTCCTGGCCGCCCTAATTCTAATTTTCCATCCTTCCTTTCATTTCCCTCCTTCCTTTTTCTTCCTTCATCTACTTTTCCTTACTCCCTGTTCTTCTGAAACCATCTATGCTCGTGGTTCCTGGATTATTTTGTCCTTGCCAACCAATTTGCATATTTTCCCTGTTACTTCAAATATATTTTGCTAGATTTCCATATATATATTTCCCTTGGTGAAATGTGTTTTAAAAAGATTTTGTCCATGTTTTCAATTCTTTACTTAGGATTGAGGAATGAGTTTTATGAAGCATCCAAATAATTTCTCTGTTGTTCCTCAATTACCTTATTAACAGGAAGATTTTAGTGCTATGGCTTGCATAATACATTTTCATTACCATGCTGTCTGAGAGACTAATTTCGATCTACATGGCCAAGGTAGAACACTGTCAACCAGTGTCAAAGTAAGATGGAATTGTCGACTATAAACTATAGGCTTAATTGATGCTCCACTTACTCAGCTGAGAGTACCTAAAGCCTGACAAGATAACGGACATATGTGGAGCTAATATACATGGGAGTAAGATATCAGGCACATGTGAAGGCAATATGCA
This sequence comes from Myodes glareolus, assembly GCF_982192425.1. NCBI lineage: Eukaryota > Metazoa > Chordata > Mammalia > Rodentia > Cricetidae > Myodes > Myodes glareolus. Next base: position 36,688,091 of record NC_142041.1, on the reverse strand, counting down.
TAGGAGTAAGATATAGGGCACTTGTGGAGGTAACCTACAGGACAGATGTGGAGGAAATGTGTTGAGTAGGACAAGTTGGACCCATTTTCCATTCTCTGTGAACTATCAGATTATTTAATTATTAAAATTTTAATAACAAAATTGAAAGAAAGAGTAAGACCACATAAAAGAGAAGTTCTACATCAAAGCAACTTGTGCTGCAAATAATAACTATATTGTCTATGGAATTATTTTAAATCATAAAATTCTAATAGATTAAATATTAAGGAGCAAGAAATATTGAAATACTTGTGAAATCGTTAAAGTCTTGTTAAATGACATGATAAATGATTACATTTCATTTCATGGAAGATTTAAACAACAGTAAAACTCAAATTCATGTAGCTATGAGTATATGGGAGGAATTTGAAATGCAGTGGAAAATCCATAGAATAGTACCAGTAACAGAAAATAACAGGGTACTTCAATACTTGTTTCGTCAGTTTACCGTGTATAAAACAACCGATGTGACCTGTTTTTCTCACTAGTAATTAAGTAGAACCTACTGCCTGTAAGTTTGACAGTGTTCATATTTCACAGTAGGGCTGAAAATGAGTCATTTTTTAACAGTTGCTTAAAACTAAAAGGAAATCAAATAGCCCATTATATTTTCATTTTATAAACACAATTGGCTTAAACACTGAACAATAATTCTTTAAAGTCCAAAATGAACCAGGCAATGGTGGTAAATGCCTTTAATCCCAGCACTTGGGAAGCAGAGGCAGGCAGATCTCTGAGTCTGAGGACAGCCTGGTCTACAGAGCAAGCTCCAGGATGACCAAGAAAACAGAGAAACCTGTCTTGAAACAAAACAAAACAAAAACAAAAACTAAGGAAACAAACAAAATCTGAAATGTCTAAAATCTTAATAAGTGAGATTGCATTGGTGACATGAATTGTTATTGGAAACGTCTGTGGCTTGAGTCAAACCTCCAACTGAAATTCATACAACCCACTCTTTCCTTCCTACATCGGTATTCCCTGATATTAAGGAGCAAGCACATCTGATTCTTTTCCGTGTTTGCAAAACAACTGTAAACTTCAAGCAACCTTTAAAATGTAATTGGAGTTTACAAATTAGCATTCCTCGCATATTTTAAAATGTTATTTATTTATTTATGGAACTTCTAGTGTCTCCGAAGACAACTGCTAAGTCCCAGTAACAAAACAGCTGTCCCAGCATTTCCAATTTACGTGAGGCTGGGGAATACTGACTACGTCAAGGAAAAAGATTCATTATTTAATTATATCAATAATTTCCTAGCGCAGCCTGAACAACTGACAATATATTTTGTGGCTGATATACATCATAAATGACAAAGCAAAAACAGAAGAGAAAGTGAGAAATGAGTGATCTGTTTCCTTGGTTACTTAACATCATTTTAAAACACTTGTTTTTTCTATTAGGAAACTCTAACACTAATTTGAATAACAAGTGAATATTACAGCTAGAGAGATACGATGCAATGTTCATATTGGAATAATAGCTTCCACTTCTTAAATCTACAAACTGATACTTCTCTCTAAAATCTTGTATGTCAGATGAATACATTGCCCGCTTAAAATAATAAAAGAGGAAACACTTATATCTACATATTTATATTTACATATGAACCTGTTTGTTATGAAATCCTAAGGAACATAAAGCTAAATTTTCCAAGTTAATAAGTGAATTTAGCTGACCACATGATTCCTGGTGAGCAAATAATCAAGCTGTGAACTCCACAATGCTTACTTTAACATTTTGTAAACAATCATTTGAGTCTTTTGAACATATTCATTTCTCCACTTTAAAATCCTCCCTAGAATACCTCCTTCTCCACTCTCTCAACTTTGAATCACTTTTTCCTTTTTTTCAAAAGCTTTATTGGAAAAAAAATCAGCACCAACATTACGTAGCAAGCTATGTCCACAGTTCTGTCACTTGATTAAATCAATATTTTAGTTACTCTGCTACATTCTAGTGCTTGTTCATAGGCAAGTTCAAATTTTTACTTATTTTGTGATAGAAAAATTTCATGTGTTACATTTCATATTTTCATTTAACATTATTTTATTTTCCCATCTAACTACAACTTTCCAATTCCTTGCACCTTCCACCTTAAATATTATAAATTCCATCATATTATTCTATGGTTACCTGACAAACATGTGTCTATATTTGTAGAATTTTAACTTCTTTTTCTTCCACAGCTTCAGATATATCAAATATGTCTTGGTCATTTTACCTCATTACTCTCATCCCCCCCATTATGATGGAATCATTTATTCTTTCTATGAAGCTCTTATTCTATTTTTATATTCTCTAATGTTTGTTTGTTTTGTGATCCACTGAATTAAATTGCAGCATCTTAGTTCTGATAATGAAATAGTTAATTATCAGAACATAGGCCAACTAACAGTGACTACCCCACTGATAAAATTATCCCCTCTCCCCATTTGTGGCTTTTGACATTTTAAAGTCTGTAATAACAAATATTTTACTGAAACTTGCTTTCTATAGCTATCCTTAATACTTCTTAACTACATTATAATGTTTTATAGTTGTATGTCTTTCACAGTAGGAATGAATGCACTAGGATTGCTTTTAATTTTTCTCTCTACATATATTTTTTGCTATAACAAAAAAAACTGCAAACACCTTGTCATGGATTAATAACGACTTACCTGAAGAATGTACTTGTTATCAGTAAAAAACCTTACTACTAGCCCCCACCTCCAATGACAACTGTCCAAAGACCTAGGGTAAAACCAAATACTACTTGTCTTAAAATAATGATAAAGTGACTTCTAATGATATTCTGCTATACTCATAGATCAGAGAAGCTTCCCCTTGCAGCATATGGAAATAAAAGCAGAGACCCACAGTCACAGATTATGTAAAAATGGAGACCTTGGTTCTAAATTCATGTGAAATCCCTCACCTCAGAATTCAAAGAATTTTGTTAAAATGTAGATAGAAACTTTATTTAATTATATCAGAGCCAGAGAAGGAAGAGGACACCAGGATATAAAGGTTCTCTATAACAACTGAGAAAAGCTCATATGAACTCATAAACTGAAGCAGTAAGAACAGGGACTGCCTGGGTCTGCCCCTGCCCCAGGTTTTCTCTGTATATGTTAAGGCTACCAGTTTAGAGTATTTATGGGACTTCTGAGTGTGTGAACGAGTTGGTCTCTTACTCCTGTGCCTTCTCTTGAGCCCTTTCCTTTCTCTTGGTTTGACTTTTCCAACTCTGATGTGATTGCTTTTGTTTTATCTAATGATATTTTATTTTTGTTATGTCTTTATTGCTATTTCTTAGAATCCTGTTCTTTTCTATGAGAGACAGAAAGGCAGTGGATCTTGATGGGAGGGGAGGTGGGAGGAACTGGGAGGAGTAGAGGGAGAGGTAAGTGTAATCATGATATGTTGTATAACTTTGTTGTTGTTGCTGTAGTTTCTAATCCATCTCGTACAACTTGTGCTGCTTGTATATTTTTGAAAGTGTGACTTTTCTACTCTTAGGAAATACTGACTCTTGCTCCCCCAGCAGCTATCAATTGACAATAGCCACTCAGATAAGGGTGAGCCATTTTTGTCTTTGTTATCTGTGTTGGGATTGGTCTGACTAGATTAGACACAAGTCTTGTGCCTGCTATCACAACTATTCATATGTGCAATGGCCTTGCTCTAGCCAGGAAACACTGCTTCATCCTCCAGTTCGGGTTCTTACATGTCATTTTTCCCTTCTTAAATGATTCCGGAGCTTTGAGAAGAGGTTTGTTATAGATACCACATTCAGGGTTGAGCCTTAGTGAATCTCTTACTCTCAGCACAATTGTCAGTTTAGGTTTCTGTGCTAATCACTATCTACAGCCAATGGGAGTTTCTCTGATAGGGTTGAAAGATTCATTAATTTACTAGTATAAATATAAATCATTAAGAGTTGGTTTAATGCTTTATCAAGTTATCATAATAATTGTAGTAATTCTACCATAGATTCTGTGACCACAGGTTCTTCATCACATTATGATACTGTTTATGGGTTTCATGTTTTTAGAATTGGGCTTAAATACATTGTGAAGTGATTGATTACTCTTAAGATGGTTATGACATTATTATACTAAATGGGCTTGTCTTACTAGGCTCTTCGTTTCTGTTGCTCACAGGGTTTACCACTGGGTAAGATTGATGACTACTTTTCTTTTCTAAGAACCCATATAGCACATTCAAGCACTACAAAAGGTATCTGATGGGAATGAAGCACCCAGGTGAGCAACAGCTTGAATACTTCACGTTCAGAGATTCATGTATGTTTTATTTTTGGGAATAGAATCTTTTAGGGTTATGTTCTGGAGATAATCAATAGCCTCTAATGATTGAGGGTCTTTAAGAACTCACAAACTAAGATCTTCTAAAAAAGCAGCCCAATCCAGACAAGTTAGATTTATCTAACTACCTATATCTATATTTATATACTATAAAATATATACAAACATATATATATATATATATATGTGTGTGTGTGTGTGTGTGTGTGTGTGTGTGTGTGTGTGTGTGTACAGCTAGAGAGTCAGCTACAGTACTATTGTTTAACTCTAAAGCCGTGCAAGCTGAGAGAATGGAACCTAAAAGAAGGCCGACTAAAGTCTCATACAGTGGCCAACTTTTTTCAGAGCATCAGACAACTTATACGCGGGTTAAGAAGATTCACCTTAGTAAAGTTTTCATGAGGTCAAGCTGTTTACAATCACAAGGAAAAGATGCATATGGCAAAAATAAGTTCTTCCATACAGGCATAAAACAATAGCCAGTTGTAATGAACATTCTGAAGTAAACTCACTCTTATCCACTACACCTGGGAAGAACTCAAAAACACATTCCAGGAACAATTATGTGTATTTGAAGAAACTGTGGTCTCAATATTCTCATCTTGTTTTCTTGGAGTGTTCTCAGAAGCACTCAGAATTTCCCTCCCAGGAATCCATTCTCAACTCTTTTCTGACGTTTCCCCCTTTTTATTTTTAAATAGCAGACTATCCAGAGTAGTTCTGATTTGAGATATTGTAGATAAATTTAATTTTCATTCTGCAACTTTCCACAGGATGGAAATCCCTTTGGCCTTTTATAAACATTGTGTCCTGAAGTGAGTTGTGGATTAAAAATAGGTGCCAAATTAACTCATGAATTCTCTTTCATTATTAATCAAACTTCCTTAATATCATTGTTTTTATTTTAATTAATTAATTTATTTGTTGCATGTGTGTATGGTGTGTATACTTACATCTACGTTTTCGAATTCATGCATACATTATTCTGTTGTGACACTAGTGTGGAGGTCAGAAAACAAATTTAGGCATTGACGTTGCCTTCTGTCTTAAGGCAGCTTTTCTCTGTGTTTTGCTGTGTATTTCAGGCTAGCAGCAGAGGGGTTTCTGGAGATTCTTCCCTCTCTACCTCCCATATCACCATAGAATCACTGGTACAGATACAGACATACACTACTTTATGGGTTCTGAGGGGTAGAACTAAGGTCCTAATACTTGTATGGTTATGCTTTGCTCCCTGAGCCCTCTCCCAGCCGTAAAAGTTAATACTTTTAATATATTTTTATTATTTTTTTTAATTTGCATATGTCTATATATTAAATGTATACTATATTTACAGATATTTTATACATGTGTTTTTATACCTTCATGCATGCATGGGTATATATTTTGAGATCACTTTTTTAAGTATACACATATTTTTTTCTAGAAGTTTGAAAAAATTTACAGATATACCTTTCATTGCTTAACATTTCACTATATACTACCCTTATCAAGTCTATTTCCTTACCATAGAAAAAGTATCAATAATAGTAAACCTAACTTGATACAATATTATTACTCAAACTAACTCATTGCTACATAATAAATCCAACTATTTTTTGCATCTCTCCTTTTCTTTTTCTTTTTATTATTTCTGGATTTTTATTTTTTCAGACTCCTTACTTTAGATTTTCCTGAGTTTTAAAGTGATTATGTAGACACTTGGACTTAGTACAATTCACTGCAATCGGTACTTGATTTCCACTAATTCTAATGTAACTTGGTCAATTCTATGTTTTTCCTCTGGTAAAATGTCAGTGTCTTATAAGAAAGTCATAAATACATGTTTTTCATCATACCTTTGCCAAATGTTTTAGGTCATAGTTCATTTATTACAAAGTGGATGCTCACTGTTCATTTTCTAATACAATTATTTCTCCCATATTATCTGGTTTGAAGAAAGGAATAATTTCCCCTCTTCCATTATTTGTAACTCTCTGGAACTGAATTCTTATTCAATGGATTATCTATAATCTGCTGTTGACCTGTCTTCTTTTTTTCCTAATGCACATCACTGCTTTTATTTTCTCTTTCAATCTTCACTATACGTACATGTTATTAAGGCAGCTGGAGTATTGCGGTCTGGTTGATATCAGGACATCAGTCTTAGAACCTCACTTGCTTTGGATTCTAAGATATTAAGAGCTCCTACAGTGTATAGTATGGCGCAAAGATAGATTATGTATTCTAGAGGCAAAATAATAAATATCTCATAATCCCTGTTAACCTAAAAATTAATAAATGCCAATGCAGACTATATTAAGAAAAAATGCAATTGGCTCCGACTATTCGGGAATATATTAGAACTCTGATGAGGCGTGCTTTTGTTAGGGATCTGTTCAGGCTCTGATGCCCTTGAAGTGATGCCAATGAAATTTAAATGTATACAAAGAAACAAAAGTAAGTCCTCGATGTATAGTGCTAATTGTCACTATTCTTCGGTGACTTAGATGAAAAAGTGACTTTAAAATGGCTTCAAGTGACTAGAATAAAAAGCAGTACAGAAGTATCCAGATATATGGATGTGGCAGGGTTTTCTCCTTCTGTGTATCCACTTTCTGTTTGTTCAAGGAGTAGAGATCTAAAGAATAGATTCAGGTCTTAGATACGTGGAATAGAAATTTATTAGGTGACAATATATTTTCTACTGAGAATTTCATAATTAAGTAGTATTTAAAAATGGCATTTTCATGAGAACATGATTTTTGATTAATGAACCATTTACTCTGATCAATTTACTAAACCTAATGTTTTTTTATTTTTTTTTTTTTGTATGTGGTTTTAAAGCTTTGCTTTTTCAGGCTAACCTAGCAGACACTTCTCTTAATACATACTCAATGTCTTCAGCCAACATGGCTGGCCTGAAATGAATATCTGTGAGAATCCATTGTAGAGACACTGTTGTGCCTCTGCTGTATCCAAGCCTTGCTCCTGGCATCCAGGACAGTAGCCCAGTAACTTGTGGATGTCAGTCAGAGCCATGCCTGGATTTATGTCTTCAAAATATTTACAATATTGGAGTGGGGTTTTGGCATGTCAATGATAAGATATACTGACTAGTATAATTTTTGGTTGCTAACTCTATAAACAAAATATTCAAGCTGATCTAAACAGCCAAAAAGCAGATTATGCACAGAAAATCTGGCCAGGTGACTGGTTTGCTGACTATGGACATATTCAGCCTGACTCAAAATTATATGTTTTCAAGTTTCTGAAAATCGCCCTGAGGACCAATTTCCACACATCTCACACATTTTTCCTTATTAAGTTGTTAAGAAATTTTGAAGTTTGTGCTTTAAAATGATGGAGAGCATTTTACAAGGTAGATATTCCTCACAGTTCTAATTTTGTCACCGAGGAGGAACTGGGTGTCTAGGAAAAGGGCTTTATGTTGAAAGGTAAATGCTTCATTTGCATATGCTAAGAGGCATTTTAGGGAGTCAGAAAGCTCTGAGGAAAAGCTGAGGATCAGGCTGCATTTTCTTTGGGGTAGAAGATTGTGGGGGAGGCCTGACCATTGAGGTGGGAAAGTAGAAGACAGGGTTGAGTTGATATAGTTATGTGCACAGTCTAAGACAAGATAGAAGATTTATGTTGAAGACTGTGACACCTAATGGTTAGGGTAGGGAAATGCAAGGAGAAATGACAGTATGGGGAAGGCAAGTGAGGAAGGACTGAGGTTTCTGTCAATTGCTAGATTTGACATTCCCAACTTACCTGCATTTACTTTATAGAGTGCAAACTTTTAAAAAGTAATTTTCTACCTTTCATGTATAAGAAACTAGGAGAGCCAACTAGTTCAATCTTTACCACAATACAGTGACTTGAAAATCCCAACCTTAGGGGGGAGAATATTAGATCCTTACTCCTGGCACATCTAGATACAAGTTTTCCAAGTTGACACAGTGTCTGCCCCAGTTTCAGGGATTGCAAATAAACATTTGGAAAGGCTGCTCCAGGTATATTTTTGCTTTAGTTTGTTCAGTGTCGTAGGAAGAGAGGACTCCCCACCACACACACAGCACACCACTGAAATGACTTCTGATCTTCATGTAATTCTACTAAAGTAATATCAAGGATCTCCCATCCAACCTCTTTTCCATAATCTGCTTAATCTTGAAAACTGTAATGGGTGATTCAATTTTGTTTTATACCTGAACGCCATGGGGAAAAAGCTTTCAATTTTCAATTCACTAATGATAAGAGGATTTTCATTGTCTTTAGCAGGAAAGCAGATAACAATTTCTTTTTTTTTTTTAGTAATTTTATTAAATTATAAAAAGTTTCCATTTACGCCCCTCCTCCCAACGCCCTCCCACTCCCCCCCTCCCTCTCCTCCTCCCTCTTTGTCCCCAATGGAAGTCAGGGTCTCCTGCCCTGTGGGAAGTCCAAGTTCCTCCCCCCTCACTCCAGGTCCAGGAAGGTGAGCATCCAAACAGACTGGATCCCAAAAATCCAGTATATGCAGAGGAAACCAGTCCCAGTGTCATTGTCAATGGCTTCTCGGAAAGACTGCAGGCCAGCCACATTCAGAAAATCCGGCCACATTCAGAGAATCTGGTTGGATCACATGCTCGTTCAGTCACGGTCCATCTGGCCTTGGTAAACTCTCATTAGATCCGACCCCTTGTATCAGTGGGTGATAGTATCCCTCGCAGTCCTTCTACCAGAACTTCCAGGAAGAACAATTTCTTCATTGATTTTATTGAGCAATATATTTTTCTCTGCTTCCCTCCTATCCTCTCCCCCCACCTTCAACCTTCTCCCATGCTACCAATTTATCCAGATCTTATCTTTTTTATATTTCCCATGTAGATTAGATCCATGTTTGCTTTTCTTAAGGTCCTCATTGTTGTCTAGATTCTCTGGGATTGTGATTTGTAGGCTGGATTTCCTTGCTTTATGTTTAAAAACCATTTATGAGTGAGAACATATGATAATTGTCTTTCTGGGTCTGGGTTACCTCATTCAAAATGATGTTTTCGAGCTCCATCAATTTGCCTGCAAATTTCAAGATCGTCATTTTTTTTTCTGCTGTGTAGTACTCCATTGTTTAAATGTACTACATTTTCCTTATCCATTCTTTTGTCAAGGGGCATTTAGGCTGTTGCAGCTTTTGGCTAAGACAAACAATGCTGCTATGAACATGGTTGAGCACATTTCCTTGCGGTATGATTGAGTATTCTTTGGATATGTACCCAAAAGTGGTATGGCTGGGTCTTGAGGAAGGTTGTTTTCTAATTTATGAGAAACCGCCACTCTGATATAAAAAAGGGGCTGTACCAGCTTGCACTCCCACCAGCAATGCAGGAGCGTTCCCTTTTACCCCACAGCTTCTCCAGCATAAGTTGTCATCAGTGTTTTTGATCTTGACCATGCAGATAACAAATTTTCCTATTTTTCACACTGAAACTCTTGTCTTCAACATTCCTTGATATAAAGACTGAATCAGACAGAGTTCTTGTGAGCAAAAGAAAGTATTTCAGCAGGAGAGAAAATTTGTGTTAAGCAGACTTGGAAATTGGTCACAATCCAATAGAGCATCAAAAATCTTGAACATATCAGAAAATAACTGTCTGGGCTTCCACAAATAGTATCATGGGAATTTGAACAATAAGAAACTTTAAAAAAATTGAAATATCTATTTTTGTATACTTAGTTTAAAGTTCATTTTTAGGGTCTGGAGAGACGGTTGCATGGCTAAGAGCTCGGGCTGTTCTTTCCTAGAATATGTGTTCAGTTTCCAGCACCCCTGTCAGGTGTCTTAAAAGTCTGAAACTCCAACTCTAAGGGATCCAATGCCTCTGAACACCATAGGCAGTTTAATTCATATACAGATACACATATGCAGACATACATACCTACACAAAAAATTAAAACATTAAAAGTCAATCTTTAAATAGTCCTTCCAGGAGATTATAATGAACAATGCAGCAAGATCCATTTATTATACTTACAGTCAGCATCATCCATACAAAAGCAAAGGCTATAGACAATACTTGGGGTCATTTCCATCATTTTTTTTAAACAAAAACAAGAAGGCCTGCATTTCATGAAGTTTATATCTGACATAATTTTGCAAATATCAATAATGTATATGTGGGTATAACAAATATATGTGTGGTAGTTACTATATTTCTGAAAAGATAGTAATTGGTTTTGAGTTTAATCGGTGTGATAGGTTGTATATATTGGAATTTGACAACGTAGAAACACCCGAGAAATGGGTTTCAGGTATATATGTGTGGACAATTGTTTTAATTATCTTTGGTATACTAAGCCCCAACTTAATTAGGGCTGGTGCCTTGGTAGGAAATCCTAGTCTGTATAAATGAATGGGAAGTGACAAGCAGAATGAATTCATGATTTTAAACCACTTTTCTAAGAAAAAGTCAAATTCCATATCAGTTTTCTCAGAACACAGTAGATTTTAAAGGGAAGTGATCCTGTTGAGGTATGATGCTAGGAAGTCATAAGAGAATTCTACTCCATAGAATATATAAAGTCAATAATTTACATAAGCATGATCATCGTCAAGTTCTAAAGAAACTATTTATTTACCACTTCCTATTTCTACTTAAAATATTTTTTTCATGCAATACATTTTGAATATAGTCTCTCCTCCCCAACTCCTCCCAGAGTACAAATGAATGGGAACATACTATGACATCATTTTTTTTTTACAGCTAAGCTATCCATCCTCGGGTATTTTGTTTTGTCAGCACAAACTGATTATCTTGAAAACTTTCCCCATGAAAGGCACAGCGTCTGTGAATACTTGCTTTTGCGCAGACTAATCCCTCGTTGGTGAATTAATACCAAATTTAGTTTGTTTCTGCACACCTCCAAAATATGTTGGTTTATGGGAGAGGCTTGAAGGCGAGGGGAGAGGCAGAGAAGGAAGCAGAGAAAAATATATAGTTCGATAAAATACATATATTACATTCAGAGAGTCCGATTTGATCACATGCTCCATCAGTCTCAGTCCAGCTGGCCTTGGTGAGCTCCCACTAGATCAGTCCCAATGTCTCGGTAGGTGGACACACCCCTCGCAGTCCTGACTTCCTTGCTCATGTTCTCCTTCATTCTGCTCCTCATTTGGACCTTGGGAACTCAGTCCAGTGCTCCAGTGGCTGTCAATGAGGGCTGACTGAGAAGCCAAGGACAATAGCACTGGGTTTTGATTATACTGCATGGACTGGCTTTGTGGGAGTCTGGTTTGTTTGGATGCTCACCTTCCTAGAACTGGATGGAGAGGGGAGGACCTTGGACTTCCCACATTGCAGGAAACCCTGACTGCTCTTAGGACTGAAGAGGGAGGGGGAGGCGGAATGGGGCAAATGGGAGGGAAATGGGAAATGGGAGGTGGGGATGAGGTGGAAATTTTAAATAAATAAATAAATACATATATTACTATATATATACTCTACGTATTTGTTTTACTAAGCCTCATTCAAATGTGATCTTATTCATTGATCTTACAGACAGTTTGATTTCTCTTATGCACTAAGCACACATTTCATACACAAATGTACATACTGGCCAAACATTCACACATGTAAAGTAAAAGTAAAGTCAATTTAAAATAAAAGGAAGAGTTGAAAGCCTGGGTATACATGATTGTAGTTCTAAGGTTTGGGTAGTTGTCAGTACAATCAATACATGAGAAATGGAAGTCTGAGAATCTTTTACTTTAGCATGCCAGAATTAGTAAATTTTTTTTTTAAAAAAAAAAACTGTAACAAAGCTAAGTACAACAGGAAGGAAATCTCTGAGCACAATGTAAGTAGAAAGAAGAGATCTATGGACTTGTTTGTGTTCTTATTATTTAAACATTGTTTTAAGTTTAATTAGTAGGGAAATATACCAGTTGAGATGGCTACTCTTAGCGGTCAGTTTACTACATTTGAATTTAATTGAGACCAATATGATGAGCATACTTATGAGGATTTTTTTTCTTGATTGAGGTGGGAAGAACAGCCCTAAATACAGACCTTTTGAAGAGGGAAGACTCACCTTAAATCTGGGCCACACATTCTGAAAGCAGGCTGTATGGAAGGCAAGAATGTCCTAAGTTTGTCCTTTGTTCCTACTTGCCCTCATTCTTCCTGGTAAGTTCATACCTTCACTTCTGTTAGAGCCTGCTGTGGGAAAATGGTCTGTCCCTGTCACTTGTATTTTAATAAAATGCTGATTTGTCAGTAGTCAGGCAGGAAATATAGGCAGGGCAACCAGGCAGGAAGTAGAGGTGGGGCAATGAGAACAGCAGAATTCTGGGAGGGAAAAAAGCAGTCTGCAGTTGTCACCCAGAGACAGAAGAAGCAAGATGTGAATGCCTTGCTGAAAAAGGTACCAACCCATGTGGCTAACGCAGATAAAAATTATGGGCTAAAATGAGTTATAAGAGTTAATAAGAATCCTGAGCTAATCGACCAATCAGGCTTCTGTTTGTTTATTTGAGTCTAAATGGCTGCGGGACTGGGCAGGACAGAAATCTCTGTCAACAAGAGAATACTTCAGAATTTTAGCACATACTGAAAATCAGGTGAGACAACCTGTCTTGTGGACAGAATGTCTCCTGGATGCTTGGAATTTCCCATCAGGAGATAGCAAGTCTTAGACTAGTGATACCACAGTCAGTAATCCACTCTAATAAATGATATGTGTGTGTGTGTGTATTCATGTATGACCAGTTTATTTTACCTCATATTGCCTTTAATTCCTTTCAATGAACTATACCTAAATTGTGAGACAGGATAAACTTTTCCCGACATAACTTACTTTTCTGCTTTTCTAAGTGCTTTCTACAGTAACAGTGAAAGAAGACAAGAAAATTAATTTGGGGTCCTAATCTATAATTTCATCAAACCCTGATCCATGAACCACTTTATTCCTTGTGATTAAGCCTCAATTAGAACAAAACTCAATATAATCTAACTTCAAACAAATAAAGATTTTTAAAAAGTTCTCTCTCTCTCTCTCTCTCTCTCTCTCTCTCTCTTTCTCTCTCTCTCTCTGTGGGGGTGTGTGTGTGAAAACTTTAAGTTGGGTCTTTAACTTAATCTAGAGCTCACTGTTCTTTCTAACTAGGCTACTTGGCATGTTTTATGTAACCCTTCTCTGTCTCCCATATCTTGGATCCCAGAAGTGCCATAGTACCCATCTAGCTTTTATGTGGGTTCTGAACGTACAGCCCCTAGTTCTCATTCTTGGTAATCAAGTGTTTTAATGAATAAACACTCTTTCCAGACCAGGAAAGATTTTTTATTCAGCAAAAGAACAAATCTGTCAACACGTTCAGTTTCCAAAGATAACATTTCAGTGGGTTTTGTATCAAATTACAATGACTCTGTATGACATTTTATGTTACTCCTGGCAAGATTTTGATTGTATGTGAATGGTCACTTGTTCTTCACTTTTTTGATCTATTTTAATTTCAGACAGGACAAATGTTCTCCTCTATAGTCTCTTTGCACAGAAATTAATTACATTCCACTTAATTATTTGAACACCAGCTAATATTTAATGAGTACCCAGTGGCGACAAAGCACTGCAATAAGCATTCTCATTTTAAAATGTCTATTTATTCCCAGCTTCAGCTCCTTTTTAAGATGCTGGGATTCTTAGCATTTTTTCACAATATGCAAAGTATAATAGTTCTCTTGTGAAGAATTAGCACTTTCTAAAATATCCCAGAAACCAAAGAAAAAGAATTATCTTATCTTTGAATATTAATAACTCACATATGAGATTTAGCAGAAAGAAGTGTTATATGTCTGTTTCTCAGCACTCAGAATAGTTCCTGCTAATGAACAATAAATAGAACAAAGTTTGCTTAATGTTTTTGAGACATGTCCGTTGTCTAGAACACTAATGATGAAGCCTTGTGTGGGGTGAAGTTTACCAATACACAGTAGAAGGAAATCAAAGTAGAAAGAGAGGTCATGGGCTAAAATAAATGTCTTAAATCTGAAGATATTTTTAGTGAAAAGGGACAGGCAAGTCCAGGACCAATTAAGGCTATAGATCTTCTCTTATTGATGAACTGTCGAATTTTCTTATTGGTGTAAGTGTTGAGTCAAGGAGTTACATTCAAAATGATAGATTTCATTTAATTCTATGAATGATACTGCTGCTATGATCATTCACATAGGTGTTTCAGATTAAATTAGGTAAATTACAAATGTAAAATCATTATAATAGTTATCATTTCTCAAATGTAATTTCAAGATCGGAGAAACTCTGAGAAAAGATACAGTGACTTGTGCATCTAGAAAAAAGCATGAGCATTGGAGGATTTAGCTTAATACTGTAAATTTTTAAGTAACCAAAAATAATCTACTAAGTTTTGGTTCAAACCTTTAAATTTAGGTGATTACCATTAAGTTAAATATAATTTTGGGGTGATTACAGATGCCTCTTTGACACTACTTTTCCAACATTTATATTTTTCATAAGTCTCTTGTTTATTGTTGCAAAAGCAGTAATAACCTGATGTGTTCTAATGCATCAGCTTTAAGAAAAAAAATTCAGAAATCATTGTGCCCACCTCTGGCCAGAGACAAATGAACACTTAGTCAATAATTGGTTCAGATAACAAGTTCAGCTGCCTATTACAAGAATACTTGCAAATGAGGCATGAAGAAACTTAAAATTCTAAAATAATATTAGTAATTTAAAAATATTTTATACTTACTTAATTCTTCTTAATAGGGCACGATATATACTTATTGCATTGGCAATCCGATTTGCCTGAAAAAAATTGGAAAAGAAACAAAACATTAAGTGTGAACAAAAATTGTTATTGTGTTTTAATGCTGCATAAAACTATCAATTTTGTAACAACTTGAATTAACAATATTCAAAATAAAATATGTTGATATATAAGTAGCAACATTATTCAATAGTCTAATTTTGTAAACTGAAAATTCTAGGTGAGAAACCTTTATCCTAATATGACTCGGTTGAGTTTATCTCTTTATTGACACTGGAAGACTGCCTTTGACCTAGTTCCAAACTCAGCCACAAAGTTAAAGATGTATGCTGTAGGAAAACCTGCAGCTCTAGCAGGTCTTCCTATATTTTCCTTTGCTCTCTTGTTTCGTGCCTGTGGCAGTTTTTCTAAGATATTTTATCATGTCCTTCTTGAAATTCATCCCTGTTACATACAGGAAAAACTATACTCACAATAACATCGTAAGGATATGCTCTCTTTTATTTTCTCAATTTTAGTTTTTAAAATTTATTTTCAAATTCTGTGCATTTTTATAGTCCAATTTGTTTACATCCATCTCTCGCTTCCTCCTTCCAACTCTGATTCTTTACTCCCACTCCCTCCCAAATACATTTCCTCGGCTCTTTTTGTCATTAGTGGTAACTCCCGAATTCTATTAGTGTAACCTATATGTGTATGGTTGTGCGGCCATTCACTGAGGTGTGAGTAACCCATTAACAGCTGTGTCCTCAAAGGAAAGTGACGTTTCTACCATCAACAACCATCTATAGTTGTTAGCTCCTCTTTTAAATGTGAGTTCTCAGGATACTTCTCCCTTTATTGTTGACATTTGTTATAATTGTGTGTAGTGCAAGTGCAAACAATCACAGGTGTGGTGAGTCAATATGGTCAAGAGTGATGTGATGTCTTTTAAATATGCAGCTGACGGGAAAGAAGGCCTTTAATTCCTCTTTTTATGGTTTTTAATTTGTTTTTGAAAATTTTATACACAAATACTGTATTTATACCACCTCTGTCCATACTTTCTACCTCCAGCTCTTCTCATGTACATATTCCTCCACTACCTTTTGACTTCATGGATAATTTTTTTAAACTCCTTTTATTATTGTTGTCACACATAAAACACATACACACAGTTTGTAAACTTACATATGAAACAACCTGTTATGACCATTTAGTGTTTTGTGTGTGTGTATAGTGTGCTTGTGTATGTGTGTGCATGCACCACAATATTTGTGTTTAGGACTGACCAATTAAGGTCATATAATCTATTAGAGATCCCAGCCTGTAGAGTACTTTTTATATCTCTCTTAAAAGATATTAATTGTCTATATTTCATATCTAGTGGTGAGTCCTTGTGAGACCTCCCTCATCCATTGGAATATTGACTGTTGTTCTCATGTTGCTAGCCCTCAATTTTTAGTCTTTGTTCTCATCTTTCAGATTAGTTTCAGGTTAAATCAAAAGTTATACTCTAAAGACACAATGATTTTTTCAGTCGATAAATGCTAGAAGTGTGCTATAGTCATTATTTAGCTAGTATTGAAGGTTTTACTTATAATCACAAATCAATGATTCTCTTTTGAATAGTGAAATAATCCCTGCTTGAACAAAGGATTTCTTCTTGTGTGTGTTGGAACAAATCTTATGCATCACCAGGTTGAAACTGGTGGGGAATTATCATGCTTACTATGCCTCCCTCCTAAATGTTTTCAATTCTATATTTCCCATAGAATAGTTTTTATCTATTTTGATTTTTGAATTTTGAGCAACATGTTTCACATATGCACAAACATATATTTTTATTCATGTAATTATACATATGTATAACTATGGAAGAGTCAGGCAGGAAGAGATGAGTAGAACACTCATAAATTTTACGTTGTCCCACACTGCACCAATTTCTCTCATTTTGGATTTCCTTGAGGTGAGGTGGGATTGTCTTTTTTCTATTCAAGGGAAAATGAACTAAGGTTCACAATGTTGTCATCTACTAGGGATGGTACCATGTGCCATTTTCAATTAAGAAGCCTCAGTCTTCCTGTGCTGGCTAATTTTTGTCAGCTTGACACAAACTAAAGTCAACAAGGAAAAGACTGTTCACCAAGAGATTGCTTATTTGATCTTAGGTTATAGATTCTGTGGGGGCATATTCTTGATTAATGATTAATGAGAAGGCAAGCCTACTATGAGTGATGCTGTTCTTGAGAAAGCCAACTGAGCAAACCATAGAGAGTACGACTGTAAGCATCATTCCTCCAGGTCTCTATGTCAGTCCCTGCTTTGAGTTCCTGTCTGAGATTCCCTAGATGATAGTTTGCAACAGGTAAGGTATCAAACCTTTTTCTCCTTAGGAGGATTTTGGTCAGTGTTTTGTAACAGCTACAGAAACCAAACTAGGACAGTGACACAGCTCCAAAATAGTGGGAATCTAAGTCCATCGGTTTTAATATTTTTTTAAAAAAATTAAGGTACTGGTCATTAGAAATCAGTCTGACATTAATTGAGCAAGGGGCAAATTTCTATTTTGTTGAGCTGCATAATTGAAAAAATGATGTGTTCTACTACATTCTTTCTTTTGAATAGTATCTATGCTGTTAGATCTATTTGGCCATGCTAATCTGCCTCTTACAGCATCTGCCCAGAAGTCCAGGGGAAAAATGGAAACCTTCTTAATCCTAGATTCTCAAAGTACTCTCTTCAAGTTCAGGGACAACACATGGATGACATCTTGATTGCTTACTAAATGTTAGTCCATATTTACTTACAAAACATGAGGTTAATTTTAAAAGACACCCTAAATTCATCCTATCAGAAGAAAACTTCAGTGTCAGAGTACTAAGGGATGTCTCTGTGCTTCATTTGCTCTTGGTTGAGAATAATGAGAATATAAACATTAGGGAATGTTTTTATAAGGCAACATCATAAATCAAATTTCTCAAGACATTATTTATATAGGTACTGATGTCAACAATAATGTAAAAGAAGCATTTTGAAATTAAAATAATAGTTACATTTGAATAGCCTTTCCTATGCAGTCAACGTTTAAAAATTCATAACACAACTATAGTATTGGTTTAAAAGGTTTTACACTGAGATGAACATGTAAGGATAACTTTTTAAAGATTTAAGGTGTGCACAGAACAGAGTAATAAATTTATTTCAACTTTTTGTGCCTTTTTGTCAAATGTGGTCACTAAAAGTTCTACACGCATATGCCTCACCCAGGCCCCAGGAATAAATAGATAAATAAATAGATAAATAAATACTTTAAAATATCTCTTTGATAATTAGTTAAAATAACAAAGTCAGTATTAGACATATAGTCGATGCTCAGTAAGTATAGCAATTTCAAACAGACTATACATGTTCAACAGGCTGTCCACTATTTCCTAGTGTACACAATATCTACGTATACTTGTTTTTCTGTACTATGGGAAAATAAAATCAAAATGAATCATACATAGAAAAGCAGGTCTACTTTCACTTGTCAACATTGACAAATTATCTGTTTCTCCTTTTTTTATGATTTAAGATTTTGCATGCAGTATATTTCAATGTATATTTTTCTTTCTCCCAACTTTCTCGGATAATCTCCACCTATCAACCAATACAAGTTCATCTTCTTTGTCTCCTCATAAAAAGAATATCAAAATAAAATTAAAATCAGAATAAACAAATAGAAATAATGAAAACAAAAATTACCAAACAAAACAAAAAGTGCGCACACACATGTGCACACACATACACACACACACACACACACACACACACACAACATGGAGTCTGTTTTTTATTGGTCAACTATTCCTGCCATGGAATCTCCCTGGAGTATGTTTTATATACCCACTATCACTCCACTGGATTATGCTAATGTTCCCTTTCCCATCATCAATGACAAATAGCTTCTTGGTTGGACGTGGAAGTTTGTTCCACTTCCAGTTGGTACTGATTGGCATTTTATCAAACTTGAACCTGTGTAAACCTTCAGTATAAAGCCACAAACTATTTATTTCATGTGCATTCAGCCCTATTTTAGCAGATGATCTTATACACATGGATTCACACAGACTTTCATAAACACACAACCACTCATATTATGTTTGTTTTTACTTTTTTCAATAGCTGAATATGTTGATTCCCTGACAGCATCTTCCTTTTCTTGCTTAGCTAAGTCCTTTTAGAACAGCAAGGCCTAAGTTCGTCTTTGCGAAACAGTCTGTCCCTGGATCCTTCTGTGGGTGCTTCAGCTCTTCCTTTCTCATTTATAATGTTTTGTTTGGTCAACTTTAGTATATACATTTTCTGATGTGATTCAGCTGACTGAGATATTGAGATTTTAGTATTAATACCACGACTGAAATTTTTCTTTGTTCTATTGAAATGTAACTGAGTTTTTGATAAGGTGAAGTTACATCGGTATGTTAAAACTCTGATCATAAATGCTTTACAATATATAAAATACACACTAGTTTGTACTTTTATACTACAGAATTTATGACAATATGCAATATGAAGCAATATACTGGCGCCTTAACAATGGTTTTGACTTTTCTAACCATCTGATTCAGTGGAATTTAAACATCTCACTCTTACTTTCCAAATTATGGACAACACAAGTTGATAATGAAATCAATTAAGGACTTAAATAACCCAAACCATTTCAATGAGTTAGGTATGAAGTGAATTGCAGAGCTAATGTGAACTTCATGTGCATAGAAAACTGTTCATTTAGTATTCCCTAATGATTCAGAAAATTTGAAAAGGGCAGATTTTAATGTTAGCATTTTTAGTAATAGATTCTATTTTTCAAGCACTGACTATCTAAAGGTAGATGGTGAAGCTTTTTAATCTGAAAGATTTTCTTAGATCCTCTCTAATTATAGGAAAATGTCATTTCTCTTCTTCGCAGATCTTTATTGTGTTCACAAAACTCACTGTAGGAATGTGTTAATTTGTTTCATCTCCTGCAGACAAGATTGAGAAGTGAAGAATATTCTATAAAAATGGACAAAAGGTTCTAAGTAGAATTATTGATTTCCATTTTAGACCTTGAGTCCCTGCAATTATATTCATTCACTCAACCATAAAAAGCTTTTTGAGGCATGCTTAGGAAGAATTTCTTGGAATTTAACATGAATTCATCTCACTGTAGAGCTCTTCTAAGATGTAATCCAATAGCTGAGTAAAATACACATGCATGTCTGTGACACAAAGACAGATAGGTGCTACTAATATTGGAAAATGAAAAACATTCTTTTAACAAGAGAAAAAAGAAACAGCATTTAGAGTATGCCTGTGAAGACCCGAATTTGGATAAAAGAGAACACACAGAACAGCTAGACATAAAACATAATTGGAGAATAACTAAGTTTTCTTTTACTTATTTTTTCCATGAAATGCTTTTAAAAATAAAAAAGCATTATGTTTAACTAAATTAAACTTCTTGGCAGATACAGAACACAGCACCTAAACTATGAAAGCATTTTCACACTTTCAAGTACATTTAGTGCGTTAACCAACATGAGCCATATGCTGAGAATAAAGAAATCTGAAGACATTTCAGAGGGTAGTGTCTGCTCTCTGACCGTATTACTAAAATACAGAAAACTATGTCTCAAGAAAGAAACCAAAATCCTCACATTTTTAGAAGGTAGAAAACCTCATTTTAAATAACTTGGAAACTACCAGGGAAAGCCGATCACTAGGAAGTATTTTGGTCTGAACTATAACTAAAACAACTTGTGTGAAAGTTTATATTGCATGGAGAGAGAGAGAAAGAATTGCCCATGATACAGAAGAGAACCCTGGCAACAAATGATTTAGGTATCATTCCCAAGATAGTGCAAAATAACAACAAACAAAATGTACAGAAAGTAGCCAAATATGAATCAAGAAGTCCTAATACAGAGATTTATATACAATATAGAAGTTTATGAAAAGTAGATATTATAATTTTAAAAGGATAAAATGATTGGCAAGACTCTTTTTACAAAAGAAAAGAAAGAAGAAAGTCAATCTTCTGATTATTTCCCATTAGGAAAAGTAATTTTTATAAAAGTCCCAATGATTGAAACATTTAAAAACTCTTAAATCAGGTATATTTTGTTTGTTAGTAAAGAAAGGCCAGGTAACCAGGTAGTGGTGGCATATGCCTTTAATCCCAACCCTTGGAAGGCAAGGACTAGTGGTTCTCCATGG
Organism: Myodes glareolus; assembly: GCF_982192425.1. Lineage (NCBI taxonomy): Eukaryota > Metazoa > Chordata > Mammalia > Rodentia > Cricetidae > Myodes > Myodes glareolus. The sequence goes on along the minus strand of NC_142041.1, from coordinate 36,666,763 downwards.
GTGTGAAACCAACCAGATTTATCTAGTGAGTTCCACGATAGGCTCCAAAGCTATAGAGAAACCTGTCTCGGAAAAAAAGAAAGATAAAGTCCATGTGAAACTTTTTAAACTTAAAATTTAGTTTTTATACACTGTGTGTGTTTAGTGCATGTGTACCAAGCATATGTTATAGTGTACACATGTAGGTCAGTGGATAACCTATACGACATCATTATGTTTCTTATAGGAATTAAAGTTTGCTTGTCTGACATATTGGCAGGCTCCTTTTCCAGCTGACCTACCTTGCTTGCTCCGTAAAATAGGATATTTAAAAAAATAACCAAGTTTGGCAAAAAGAAAATTGGAAAGAATCTAAAATTTAACATTGAAGATCTAAAATATTAAACTCCACAAGGGAAGATAAATATTACACAGAATGCAAGGACTTAACTATATTCATGAGTTTGAAGAATAAATACTATGATAATATAATTTCCACTAATTGGTGTGTTTATACAAAGCAATTCTTATACAAATATTTAAGCTTGACTTTTGATGGAATTTAGAAAGCTAGTTTTACATTTTATATCAAAGTCAGTCAGAGCAACAATAATAAAGACACTATTGGGAATAAGAGGAAAAACGCATACTGCCAAATTCCTTTGAGCATTTTGCAGTGATAATAATTAATCATAATTAATGAGATATTATACTTTGTTCAGATAGGAAGATCAAAGAACAAACAATCTGGAAAATGTTTTATTGGTTTTTGGCAAAAGATAGTTATGATCAATGAATCATATCAATATTTTCTTTTTCCTGTTTAATTAATTAATTAGTTAATTAATTAAATTTTCTCAACCCAATCACAGTTTCCTCGCCCTCTCTTCTGTCTTCCCAGTTACTCACCCAATGTCCCCACCCCCATTCATTCCCCTTTCTTTCTATTCAGAGAAGTGTAGTCATTCCATGTATGTCATCCAGTAAAGGCATATCAAGTTGCAGTAGATTAGGCACCTCCTCTCCTACTAAGGCTGGATGAGCTACCCAATAAGGTGAAAAAAGTTCCCCAAAAGTTGTAACATAGTCAGAGACATTCCCTACTCCTCATGAGCTCCACAGGAAGATCAAGTTATACAACTCTATGTGCAGATGGTCTAGGTCAGTCCCATTAAAAGTTCTCTGGTTAGTGGTTGAGTCTCTGTGAGTCCCTATGATTCAAGGTTCATTGATTCTGTGGGTTTCCTGTGGTGTCCTTGGCCATTGTGGCTCCCAAATTCCTTCGTTCCCCTCTTCCACTGGATACCTCAAAGTATGCCTAATGTTTGGCTGTTGAAACTTTGTTTCTGTTTTCATCAAATACTGAGTGAAGCCTCTCTGATAAGTGGATAGGCAACGATCTACGTTTATAGCGGAATATTTTTAGGAATCCCTTCATTGACTTCTTTTCATTTTTCCCAGTCGCATCTGGTTCTATCCTAGGTCTCTGTTCTGTCCAGCCTCTGGGTCTTAGCTGTCCAGGCATTGTCAGGGGTAGGCTCCCTCTCATAGCTGTGGCCTCAAGCTGGATCAGTCATTGGTATGACACTCCCATAATTTCAGCACCAACTTTGTCCCAGCATATTTTGTAGACAGGACAAATTGTATGTCGGAGGTTGTGTAACTGGAAAAGATTCCCAATCCCTTGGCTGGAAGTCTTTCTTGGCTACAAGACATAGGAGGTTCAGACTCTGAATCAACCTCTTGTAGGAGTCTTAGCTAGGATCATCCTTATAGATTCCTTGGAGTTTCCATTGTACAGGATTTCTAGCTCATCCCAGAGATGCCCTGATAACAGTTGTCCTTCCAAGTACTTTCTCCCTCCATCCTCCCTTCACCTGATCCCTCCTGTTGCCATGTCAATTCCAGCATTCAGACTTCTTCTTTTCCATACCACCCACCTGTGATTTCTATTCTATTTCTCCTTCGCAGTGAGATTCATATGTCCCCTTTGAGCCTTCTTTGTTACTTAGCAATTTTGGATCAGTGGATTGAAGTATGACCATCCTTTACTTTAACGCTAATATCCACTTATAAGTGAGTATGTACTGTGGAGGCCCACAGAAGTGAATCTGTCCCACCTTGACTAAAAGTCAGAGAGTTCAAACCTATTCTTACTTCTTCAAGGTTATACGACAGGATGCTTGACTTAAGGTGTGACTACATGATGTCTTGTTTAGATAGCAGACAAAAAGATATTTTGACCTATGATGTGGTTACTCGATGGTTTGAGTTGATTTATTCTTTATATCATGGTACAGAAGTCTTTTGACTTCCCCCTTTCAGATTAGAGTATTCTTATGAACTTGGAGTAACAAATAGGATGGATCACAGTATTCACTGGATTCCTTCTCAGCTCTATCTGTTGTCTCTCAATTTCTTTCCTCAATCTTCACTCCTTCCTCCAAGTATGGAAGGACAAGACTATTGGACTAAAGAACATACCATAATTATCTTTCTGAGTCTGGGTTACCTCACACAGGATGGTCTTTTTCTAGTTCCACCCATGTGCTGGCAAATTTCATAATGTCATTATTTTTAACAGATATGTGGTACTTTACTGTATAAAAACACCGCATTTTCTTTTTTCCATTCTTTGATTGATATACATCTAAATTGTTTTCAGTTTCTGGCTATTATTAAGAAAGCTGCTATGAACATACCTGAGCAAGCGTCTTTGTGACCTAGAGCATTTTTGGAGCATATTCCCTGAACTATCATAGCTGGCTCTTGATGTAGGCCAATTCAAATTTTATGAAAAACTGCCATATTAATTTTCAAAGTGACTGTACACAATTTCAATTCTACTAGCCATGGATGAATGTTTCCCTTGCTGCACATTCTCACCAGCATAAGCTGTCACTTCTGTTTTTGATCTTAGCCATTCTGACAGGTATAAGATGGAATCTCAGAGTTGTTTTGATTTGCATTTTGTTGATGGTTAAGGATGTTGAACATTTCTTGAAGTGTTTTCCATTTCCAGCCTTTTGAAATTTTGCTATTGAGAATTTTCTACTTAGATATGTATTTAATTTTTTAATGGAATGATTTGGGTTTTGTGATGTGTAGTATATTTAGCTCTTTTTATATTTTTGAAATTATCCCTCTGTTGGATCTGGGGTTAGGGAAGATCTTTTCCTATTCTGTAGCTCACTGTTTTGTCCTTTTGATAGTGTCCTCTGCCTTACAGAAGACTTTCCAATTCAGGAGATACCTTATATTAACTGTTGATCTTTAGTGCCTTTGTGATTGGTGTTCTCTTTAGGAAGTTGTGTCCTGTGCCAATGTATTCAAGGATATCCCCCACTTTATCTTCTATCAGGTTCTGTATATCTGGTTTTATGTTGAGGGCTTTGATCCACTTGGATTTGAGTTTTGTGCAGGGTGAGAGATACAAATCTATTTGTATTCTTCTACTTTCATGCCTTTGGGTTTGGATCACAGATATTAAGATTTTTAATGTCCTCTATGTGGATTTTCCTTTAATGAACCTGAAATGTCCTCCTCCATCTCTTGATTAATTTTGATTGGAAGATGATTTTATTAGATAATGGAATGGATACACACGCTTGCTTCTTAGGCACATTTTTTTTGAAAATCATTTTCTAACCCTTTACTCTGAGGTAATATCTATCTTTGGTTTTGAGGTATGTCTCTTGAATGTAGCAAAAGTGTGAGTTATATTTTCATATCCATTCTGCTTGTTCTACTGGTGAATAAATCCAATTGATATTTAGAGATATAGATAGCCTATGATTGTTAATTCCTTTTATTTGTTGTTTTGGTTGGTGGCTGTGTGTGTGTGTGTGTGTGTGTGTGTGTGTGTGTTGCCCTTCTTTGGGTTTTGCTAGTGGGAGGTTATTCTTTGCCTCTATTTTCGTTGATATTACTAGCCTCCTTGGGTTGGTGTTTTCTTCTAGTACTTCCTGTAGGACTGGATTTAAACTCATATTTGTCATGAAATATCATGTTTTCTCCATTCACAGGAATTGGACGTTTTGTTGGGTATAGACTGAATTGGCATATATGATCTCTGAGAGTCTTCAAGACATCTGCCCAGGCTCTTTTAGAATCATAATTGAGAAGTCTGGTGTCAGTTTTATAGGTCTTCCCTTATATGTTACTTTTCCTTTTATCTTCGAGCCTTTATATTTTTTGTTCTATATATTTAGTTTTTGAATTTTAGGTGGCATAGGGACTTTTTGTTCTGGTTCAGTCTGTTTGATTTTCTCTAGGCTTCTTGTACCTTTATAAGCATGTCCCTCTTTAGGTTAGGAAGTTTTGCTTCTATGATTTTTGTTGGATATATTTTCTTGGACTTTGAGATGAGCTTCTTCCCCTTCTTTTATTCCAATTATTCTTAGGTTTTATTTTTCAGTGTCCCAGATTTCTTGAATGTTTTGTGCGAGAAATTTTTTAGACTTAACATTTTCTTTGACCAATGAATCTATTTCCTCTACCATATCTTCAACATATGAGATTCTCTCTTCAGTCTCTTGTATTCTGTTGGTGATACTTGCATCTGTAGTTCCTGTTTGCTGACTCAGATTTTCCATTTCTAGGATTTCCTCAGTTTGAGTTGTCTTTATTCCCTCTATTTCCATTTTCAAGTCTTGAACTATTTCCTTCACTTTTCTGGTTGTTTTTCTTTGTTTTCTTGGCATTCTTTAAGGAATTTATTTATTTTCTCTCTTTCTTTGGTTTTTTTTTTCCTCAATTTCTTTAAGAAATTTTTTTACTTTCTGTTTTCAAAAAAAAAACCTCTGTCATTCTCATAAAGTTGTTTTTAAAGTCATTTTCTTGTCCTTCATCTTCCTATGGTTGTTCAGGTCTTACTGAACGCTATCTGTGCTCTTGTGGTGCCACATTATCCTTTCTGTCATTTATTGTGTTCTTATACAGCTATTTTGGGATCTGGGTTTGACATGATTATAAGTCTAGGTGTTGATTCCTAAATTTGTCTTTAGTGGACAACGTTTTGTTTCTTAGTTTCGATTTCCTCTCTGGTATTCTGGCCTAAGTAGCCAGGGGTTCTGATGATTAGAAAGTATTCAGGTCCCTTAGGGTGCCGCCAGTGAGGTTTTGCAACATTTAAGACCTCTAAGCTGCTGGGACCAATGTTGCCTCTGTGGTTTTGGGTAACTGCTTAGGTTTTGGTATTCCAAGCAGAATGTGTTTTCCAATACAGCAGAAATCTTTTGTAGTGGTTTTGGGCAGGGATATGGAGCTCATGGTAGGGGCTTCAAATACGGGATGTTGGGTAGGCTTTAATGAGTGTTAACTAGCATTGGGTGGTGTCTTACTTTGGATTTCTAGATTCAGCTTGGCCTCAGGTAAAGCAAACATGTCAATATTTTCAGTGTTGGTTAAAGTTAATCAACATCCATAAATTAAAACTATCAATTTGATTCCTTAATTTTCAAGGGATCTATACTAGATTTATTTTGAGTAAGAATCATATAGTCTAACACTTAAACTGGAACAGTTGTAAAGAAAAACTATTGGTAATAAAACTGGAAATAATTAAGACAGCTGGGGACATTGAATAGAAAACAGAAGTGTATTACATATAAAATATAGATTTGAATGTATAAAGGAACCACAAGGCACTCAGAAGATAACACAATACCCTAACAACCTTGAAAGAGACAATCAAACATTCAGAACATAGCACAGTATCCTGAAGACCTTGAAGCAGACAATAATTTCTAAGGACAAATACCTCATGAATATACAGACTTTTCTACAAATTAAAATACACCACTCAAGACCGGAGGTTGCAGTTAAGTGGCAGAGTACTTGCATGTGGTAGTCCTCAGCATTGAAAATATGAGTCAGCCTTTAAGAAAAAATGAGATTAAAATGACAAATAGCTCATATTCAAAAGTATAAGAAAAAATTACATCATAGAATAGAAAAAAAATTGAAAAAGCAAGAATAAACCAAACCCTGTTCAAAAGATGGCTCCCATCATTTCATAGGTTATGGTTCTATTAGGAGGTATGGCTTTGGTTTAATAGGTATTGCCATGTTGGAGGAAGTGTATTACTGTGGAGTTGGGCTTTGAGGTTTCTTGTGCATAGGACACAGCCCCGTTTCTCAGTAAGTTCCTGCTGCTTGCAAGATGGAACTCTCAACTGTTTCCTTAGCATCATGCCTGCCTGCATGCCTCCAAGCTTCATGCCATGATGATAATGGACTGAACTTTAACTTTAAGTGAGCCACCCCAATCAAATGTTTTCATTGGTAAGAGTTGCCATGGGTATGATGTCTCTTCATAGCAATAAAAGCTCTAATTAATATATCTAAACTCTAGTAAGTTTTAAAAGTTTAAATAAATTATTTATACATTTTGCATTTTTATCTATTTTTATAGATTTATTTATTATTTAGATTTAGATTTATACATTTTACCAATGTTAAACCCAAAAGAAAACAAGAACATTAACAGACCCATAATAAGAAAGAACATTGAAATGAAAAGACAAAGCCTGCTAACTAAAAATTCACTCAGACCCAGAAGGGCATATAGTAGAATTCTTCCAGACAGTTAAAGAGTATCTACAGTACACTCGTCCATGGAGACAGAAGGGAGTACTTCTGAATTTCTTCTCCAAAACCAATATTACTCAAAATACACACACACACACACACACACACACACACACACAAACGCATACACACACACTACAAAAATTAAAAATCCAAACAAACAAAAAATTCAGAAAATAAAATAAACAAACAAACACATATAAAGATACAACAATTGAAAAGAAGACTCCAGACCTAACTTTCTGATCAACATAGATGCAAAAATTCTTGATAAACAGCTTTCAAACTAGATCAACAAGTACATTTCAAAACCATCAACTATGATCAAATAGCTTTATTCGGAGATGCAAAGATATTTCTACACATTTAAGTCAAAAAGTATCATAAATCATAAAAATGTAATTAAAGACACAAATAACACAAACATCACAAAAGATACAGAAAAAACTTATACACAATTCAACATGTCTTCACGATAAAATCCCTAGAGAGAACAGGACAGGAGGAAACATTTCTCACCATAATATATGCTCTTTATGATAAACCCACAGACAACACAGTCCTAAATGTTGAACACTTCTAACCAATCCATTAAAACAAGAAATTATAGGCTGCATATTATCTTTATTCCGTTTCAATACAGTGCTTGATGTATTAGCCAGAGCAATGATACAGTAGAGGGAAAATAGAGCCATTCAAATTGGAAAGGAAGTGAAAGTATAATTATTTGTACATGCTATGGATAAGGGAGCCAAAGAATTTCCACCGGAACAGTAACAAAATGATTTGCACTTTCAAGCAAAATATAAAATCAATTTCTAACACTTTCTATCTACTAACAACAGACACATACACAGTGAGGAAAATGTCATAGCAACTCTCTCACCACCATATGAAAACAATTAGTAATAAACTTGGGAAGGAGACGAAAGTGCTATGCAAGAAAAACTGAAATCGCAGAAGAAAGAGATCAACGAAAGACATTGAGAAGATGGAAGACCCTTCATGCTCATGGATTGGTAGAATAAATATTGTGAAAATGACTATCCTACCAAAATCAATTTACAGAAGCAATGAAATTCTAATTAACCTCCCATGAAATTTTTCAGAGTAGGGAAATCCCTCCTAAACTTTGTTTAGAACCACAAACCAGCTGGGATAGTCAATGCAGTTCTGTGCTAAATGAAGAATTCTGGTGACATTACAATCTGTATTTAAAGCCACAGTAAAGAAGCAGCATGATGCTGGCACAAAGAGAGATTTGTGCATTATTGGAACAAAAGAGAAGACTCATGCATTATGCTTGATAAAATTTCCTAAAATGTATACCAGGTACAAGAGACAAATTTTTCAAAAAATGTTGCTGGAGAAACTGGATATCCACATATAACTGAATGAAATTAGATTTGCATCTCTAACTCTGTACAATAACCGTTACCTGACTAGTCTTTTGCTAAATATATATATATATATATATATATATATATATGTATATGTGTGTGTATACATATATATAGTACATATATATGTAATTTCTGATTTTATCTCTGTTAAGTGTATGTGTTCATGAGTATATGTCTCTTGTGTCATTATTATTATTATTTTTATTTACCTGTTTATTTTCTAAAGAGAGAGTGAATAAAGGCATGAATATGTTGATGCAAGGATAGCGAGGTGGGGAGGATCTGGGAGGAGATGAGCAAGGGGAGAAATCTTGATCAGAATGTACTCTATGAAAAATATTTTCAATAAAAAGACATCAACACATGAATGAACATTAAAACCATTAAAATGTATGAGAAGCAGTTAACAGCCACATTAAAGGATGCTCAAATCAACATGTTCTGTCTGCTAAGCTTGAATCCAAATTGAAATACCCCTGCAAATACATAGAATGATTATTATTTTAAACACAAAAAATAAAAATAATTATTACATATGTGGTGATATGAAAGACAGTATAGAATGCTCTCTGAGTTATAAAATTTTACATATTTTTAAAAAATATTTATTTATTTTAAAGTTGGGTATATGATCAATATATCAAACTAAGTATATACCAGAAAGAAAGACTATATATGTGTAAGCATCAACACACAGGCATGGCTGCAACATCACTTAGAAAAGATAATGAGTAGGTGGGGTCATGTAAAATACTGATGTATCTACAGCACAGAACCTTGAAATTGTCACTCTAGGAGAACTAATGTAGACATCTAGACCACCATATATTAGGTACTATTCCTCATGGTTTTTCTAACAGCAAACTTATGAATGTAAATAGTGTGTTTGTGTATGTCAGGGTCTAGGAATGAGAAGCAGTATGAACCTCAAATGAACCTCAGAGCTTCTTCTTCAGTATAGAAATATTCTAAAATTAAAATTGCTGGTAGAGGTAGAACACCATAAATGTTCTAGAAGTCAATTATGTCCTTAAAACTCATTAATACAAAACATGATAACTACAATTTAATGATGCAGATTAAAATGAAGCCATCTGTTTCAGGTTATGCCTTATAAATGTTTGTGATTTTTTTCACGTATTTCAAAAGAAGAAGGTGGTTGATATTTTTTTAAATAATATGAATCTTTCCTGTATTTCGAAATTTGTTGTTTATATAACCACATTCTTACATATTCTGAATTTGAGCTTTTTCACTCATGAGATTTTAAAGATGACAATTAATGGTGTAATGTGTCCCATTGTTAACTGAAAAGAAAACCAGTCCCCCATACCACATTAGGATGGACTTTAATAATTAGCAGCATGTGTGCACCCTAATTTAATAATCTTTTTGATTCCCCAGTAGGCTTTGTTTAGGTAAGTTCTCCACTAAGTTGGAATGAATATATTTGTAGAAACAAATTCAGGCAACTTTATTGTTTTACTTCAGCTTATCTAGTGCGTTGTTGGTTTTTATCTACATATTAGGTTATTATTCAAGAATGAGTATTAAAATATTTAGCTTCAGATTATAGATTCAAGTATATCTTTTCAATTTATGGGATTGATGTCATCATTTTAAGTATCAAAATACTCATTTTCTTCATTATTTAGGATATTCTTCTCTTTAGTGATATTTACTACGAAGACTGTGTGATGTGGTGCATGACTCCTGACTCAAGCTGACTAATGGTAACAGGGTATCTCTTTCTTGTCCCTAGGTACGTTTTTGACCCTTATACTTGGCTCAGTGGGTAAAGGTGTCTGTCTCCAAGCTTAAAGACCTAGGACTGGAAGAGATGAGAGAACTTATGCATGCAAGTTGTCTTTCAAACTTCATTTGAGTAGCACACACACATAAAGCAACACACACACCCACACAAATCACAAAGATATAAGGGAAAACTTAATATGTATATTTGAGAAAGCATATATAATGGAAAACATAATATGTATATTTGAGAAAGCATATTTGTAGCTATATTTTACCTGACTGCCCAAATTCTGAATGCACAGCACCGAATGTAGAATTTCCAACATTGTATTAATGGGATTATTGATATTAAGGTCTCTAAATCTAATAACATGCTATTTCTTATTTATTGCATTAATTCCTTTTTTCATAAATAAATAAACTGTTACTTTTTTTGATACTTTTGGACTCAAACAAAATATATTGTATTCCGGAACAAAATTCCTTTTTTTCCCGTTCATGTATGTGCACAGCTTCTCCCAAGACTTTTATCCAGCATTATATTGATACATATGATTCAAATGATAATCTACATTGACATATCATAATCATTCAAAATCCATAGTCATATTCTCCCATTCTAAGTTTTAGTAAAGGGATCATGGGATGTGCTTAATATTATTGTATTATATAGACGAATTTCACTGCCCTAAAATCTGTGCTGTGCTAGTCATCCTATTTGCTCTCAATACCTAAAAGCCAGACAGCATATTTCTATCTTTGTATTTTAACATTTTTTACAACAAGTTCTTGACACCATAGTTTGTAGGCTTCTTGGATAAACTCTTAATTAGTCACCTCAGTATGCATTTCTCCACAGTTCAGCTCTTTGAGCTTTGGTGACACAATTATTTTAAATACTGATTATATTTTATTCCATTTTCTGGATAAGTCGTATTTTATTTACTGAAGGACACACTGATTGACTCCAAGTTTAGTCAATTATGGGTAAGGTGTTAGACAAGTTGTTAATTCATTTGTATAAATACTAGTGAGTGAGGATTCAGTGGGAAGACATTCAGTTTTATGAGAAACAGACAAATTGTCTTGCAGAATGGCTGTACCCTTTGGATTCATAGTACCAGTGAAAAGGTGTTCTTTGGTTTGTTTGCTTGCTTTTTTGATTTTATTGAATTAACCATTTTTCTTCACTCTCCTCTCTTCCTCTCCTCTTCCCTTGTATCCTCTCCTGTGACCCCCCCCACACTCCCAATTTGCTCAGGATATGTTGTCTTTTTCACCTGCCTATGTAGATCCATGTATGTCTTTCTCTCTTTGGGTCCTCTTTGTTGTTTAGCTTCTCTGAGGTTGTGGTCTATAGGCTGGTTTTTCTCTGCTTTTTGTCTAAAAGCCACTTATGAGAGTATACATATTATATCTGTCCTTCTGTCACTCAATATGTTTTATTTTCTAGATTCATCTATTTGTTTACAAATTTCAAGATATTATTCCTTTTTGCTGTAATACTCCATTCCTTGGTTGAAGGGCATCTAGGTTATTTCCAGGTTCTGGTTATTACAAATAATGCTGCTATGAACATAGTTTATCACATGTCCTTTAGTGTGATTGAGTGTCTTTTGGGTATATAGCAGTATTGCTGGATTTTGATGTGGATTGTTTACTGGATTATACTTCAATGCCTTTATAATGCTGTTAGTACACTTGAAATGAGCTAGAATTTCTCCTGTGCTATCTATAGGTAACTTTTGTGATGTCTGTAAAGCATTTGATTGAGAATTTTGGAATATTGTATGTAGGGAAACTGTTTGCATACATATATCCTGTTGTTCCAAAGCCATTTATCAGGAAGACTGTGTGTTTCATCTGGCTTATTTGTCCCTTTGATATGATCAACTTTTTAATTATGCTTTAATTTATTTATTTGTGTGGGACTTTCTAGACTCTACACCAATCTATTTCTTGTCTGTGTTATCGGTACCATAACATATTATCATTGATATAACTATATAGTAAATTTTGATACCAGTAATCAACTTTCTTTAAATATTGTCATTTACAATTTTTGGTTGGTTTAGTGAATCTTTTCAATTTCTGAATAAACTATCAAATTAGTTGGTTATTATCCTCAAAAATCTTAATTTAGCGATCATTGAACCTATAGATGAAGCTGTGAAGGACAAAACCTTTCTATTTATAACCATTCACTATTTCCAAATTTAATTAACTAACCTTTATGAACTAGTTTTATATAGATACCACATATGTTTTATTTCTGTATTAAGTACTAATGAAATAATATTGCTTTTCTAATTTCAATTTTGTACTTTTTATTGATTATATAAAAGAAAGAAATTTACTCTTTTGTGAGAAAAAACATTAACTGTAGCCAGCTATGAGAACCTAGTATTGTTTTTCTCATGCACTGTTATTTTCTAAACCTTGAGTAGTTTGTCTGCAGTTTTGCTGTGATCAGTAATTTACTCAATATTGAAAAGGGATCCTAAGGAGGCCTGTGGGGTTCCTGTCTGCACAGATCTCTTATCTTTGTTGTTGTATTTGTAAACTCTGTCTGCCCTGATCTCCCTTGACTTTAAATCCATATCCTAATACCATATAGTCTCTAGGACTCTTTATTACTACATTTTATCTTAGAAAATCTCAATAGATAATCATCTGCATAATAATCACTTGAATAATAATGCTCAAATTGTTTGATTCCCTCACCTCAGAGACTATTTTTTTCTTGTTCAATGTTAAAGTTATTAATCACTTTTAAATGTAATTCTTTCCTTCCCTTCTTATGCTCCATTTCTTCTTCCTTTTCTTTCTCTCCTGACATTTTTCCTTCTTGGTTTTCTTTTTAACCTAGAAATAGAAAAACTCCAAATATCAGGTTTTAGAATTACTATATCAGGAGACATTACACAGTAAAATATGTTGATTTTTTAAAAATTCATTGTTTCCTATGTACTTTTCATTCATTGGATTACATTATTGAGTCACTATTATATTTGCTATTTTCATACTTTTCTAAATATTTGTACTTATATTTAGTAATTACATTAAAAATTTCTAGTTAACAGCAATATAGTGTGATTCTGGAAGATAAATTCATGTTATGGGCATGCATGTTAAAAATGCTTAAAAATCTAAATGGAAATCTCATTAACATGTTATGTTTAGTCAGTTGCTCAAGTATTATTTTTCATGTTCATTTATAACACAATATTATTTAACTGACTGCTGTCAAAATAGGCTTCCATAAACTGTTAATAATCTATAGAATCTTCTGATTAAACTATGCAACAGGCTAGCTTCCCTGCCAGCCATCCCAGGTTCCATCCAGAGGGCCTTCGGAGTGGTGAGTTGATTTGGGCCCGCGGCAGGGGCACGGCGAGGGGGACCTAGGACTTTCCCCGACCCCATAGACTCCCAGGTCAGCCTGCTCTGCTGGCTCCTCCCTGCTAGCTTCCCCGCCAGCCATCCCAGCTTCCATCCAGAGGGCCTTCGGAGTGGTGAGTTGATTTGGGCCCGCGGCAGGGGCCCGGGGAGGGGAAGCTAGGACTTTCCCTGACCCCATAGACTCCCAGGTCAGCCTGCTCTTCTGGCTCCACCCTGCTAGCTTCCCCGCCAGCCATCCCAGCTTCCATCCAGAGGGTCTTCGAAGTGGTGAGTTGATTCGGGCCCGCGGCAGGGTCCCGGCGAGGAGGAGCTAGGACTTTCACCGACCCCATAGACTCCCAGGTCAGCCTGTAGTGCTGTTTCCACCCTGCTAGGCTCTCCCGCCTGCCATCCCAGCTTCCATCCAGGTACAAATTTCTGTATTTCTCCCCTCCCACTGAGGCCATAAAATTTCCCCAGTTCAGCTGCCTTGCACACTGGGCCTGCTCTGTAGGGGCATCCCGGAAAGAGGGAGTACCTGTGCTTCAATACCCTGCCTGGGGAAAGGTAGGCATTCTATCAGTGAACTCCCTGCCCAACAAGGGAACCTGACCCGATTCCAGAAGTTCCAATAGAGAGCATTTGATCGAAGAGATGGGCAGACGCCAAGGCAAGACCTCCTCCAACAATCTGAAAAACAACATGAAAATATCAGATCCGAACGACCCTACAACAGAAGGATTTGAACACTCTAACCCAGATGAAGTGGAAAAAAGTGCCATTATGAAAGCAATAGAGTCCCTTAAACAGGATATGAATAACTCCCTTAAGGAACTGGTCGAGAAGTATAACAAAAAGTTTGAAGAAATGAGTATAGAAATGGATGAGAAATATAACAAAAAGTTTGAAGAAATAAGTAAATCCGTGAGTGATACCCTGAGAAACCAAGAAAAAACAATCAAACAAGTAAAGGAAACAGTCCAAGAATTGAAAACTGAAATGGAGGCAATGAAGAAAACACAAAACGAGAACCGGCTGAATATGGAAAACCTAGGTAAACGAACGGAGACTACAGAATCAAGCATAACCAATAGAATACAAGAGATAGAAGAACGAATCTCAGATTCTGAAGATACCATAGAGAAAATAAATGCTCTGGTCAGAGAAAACGGCAAATCCAACAAATTCTCTTCACAAAACATTCAGGAAATCTGGGACACAATGACACAATAAAAAAACCAAATCTAAGAATAATAGGGATTGAAGAAGGAGAAGAACTGCAGATCAAAGGCCCAGAAAATATATTCAACAAAATTATAGAAGAAAACTTTCCCAACCTAAAGAACGATATTCCTATGAAGGTTCAAGAAGCATACAGAACACCGAATAAATTGGATCAGAAAAAAACATCCCCGCGCCATATAATAATCAAAGCACAAAACATAAATATTAAAGAAAAAATTTTAAGAGCTGCAAAGGAAAAAGGTCAAGTAACTTATAAAGGTAAACCTATCAGGCTTACACCGGATTTCTCTATGGAAACCATGAAAGCCAGAAGATCCTGGATAGAGGTACTGCAGAAACTAAGAGACCATGGATGCAAACCCAGGCTAATATACCCAGCCAAGCTATTGTTCACTATCAATGGAGAAAACAAAATATTCCAGGATAAAAACAAATTTAAACAATACGTAGCTACTAATCCAGCCTTACAGAGAATATTAGAAGGAAAATCACTACCGATGGAATCCAACATTCCCAACACGGCCTACAATAACTCGAACATCTAGCGACCATTCACAAGCACAAATCAAAGAAGAAAAACACATACACTCTACTACCTAAAAAAAAAAAATTGACCTGAGTCAACAACCACTGGTCATTAATATCACTTAATATCAATGGACTCAATTCACCTATAAAGAGGCACAGACTTAGAGATTGGATACGATAACAGGATCCAACATTCTGCTGTTTACAAGAAACACACCTCAACCACAAAGAAAGACACTTACTCAGAGTAAAGGGTTGGGAAAAGGTTTTCCAAGCAAATGGACCTAAGAAACAAGCGGGCGTGGCCATTCTAATATCTAACAAAATCGACTTCAAACTAAAATCAATCAGAAGAAATGGAGATGGACATTTCATACTCATAACTGGAACAATTCATCAGGAGGAAGTCTCAATCCTGAATATCTATGCTCCTAATATAAAGCCTCGCACTTATGTAAAAGAAACTCTTCTAGAACTCAAGGCGGTCATCAAACCACACACACTAATAGTAGGAGACTTCAACACTCCTCTCTCACCAATGGACAGGTCAATCAGACAGAAACCAAACAGCGAATTGAGAGACCTATTGGAGGTATTGAATCAAATGGACTTAACAGACATCTATAGAACACTCCACCCAAATAGGAAAGAATATACCTTTTTCTCTGCAGCTCATGGAACCTTCTCGAAAATTGACCACATACTTGGTAACAAAACAAACTTCCACAGATACAAAAAAATATTAGTAACCACTTGTGTCTTGTCAGATCACCATGGACTAAAATTAGAATTCAACAACAATGCTCCCCCCAGGAAGTCAACAAATTCATGGAAACTGAAAGTCAACTACTAAATCACCCCTGGGTCAAGGAAGAAATAAAGAAAGAAATTAAACTCTTCCTTGAATTTAATGAAAATAAAGACACAACATACTCAAACCTATGGGACACTATGAAAGCAGTGCTAAGAGGAAAGTTCATAGCACTGAGTGCCCAATTAAAGAAAGCACTGAAAGCACACATTGGAGACTTAACAGCACACTTAAAAGCTCTAGAAAAAAAAGAAGCTGATTCACCCAGGAGGTCTAGAAGACTGGAAATAATCAAACTGAGGGCTGAAATCAACAAAATAGAAACAGAGAAAACAATCCAAAGAATCAATGAATCAAAAAGCTGGTTCTTGGAGAAAATCAACAAGATTGACAAACCCCTATCCAAGTTAATCAAACGGCAGAGAGAGAATATGCAAATTAATAAGATCAGAAATGAAAAGGGGGACATAACCACAGACACAGAGGAAATTCAGAGAATCATTAGATCTTACTATGAAAGTTTATATGCCACAAAGTTGGAAAATGTAAAAGAAATGGACATTTTTTTAGATAAGTACCATATACCAAAGTTTAACCAAGAACAGGTGAACAATCTAAATAGACCTGTTAGTCGCGAAGAGTTAGAAGCTGTTATCAAAAATCTCCCTACCAAAAAAAGCCCAGGACCAGATGGTTTCAATGCAGAATTCTACCAGAACTTCCAGGAAGAGCTAATACCTATACTCCTTAACGTATTCCACAATATAGAAACAGAAGAGTCATTGCCTAACTCCTTTTATGAAGCTACAGTTACCCTAATACCAAAACCACACAAAGACACAACCAAGAAAGAGAATTACAGGCCAATCTCACTCATGAACATCGACGCGAAAATTCTCAATAAAATACTGGCAAACCGAATCCAAGAGCACATTAGAAAAATTATCCATTATGATCGAGTCGGCTTCATTCCAGAGATGCAGGGCTGGTTCAACATACGCAAATCTATCAATGTAATCCATCATATAAATAAACTGAAAGAAAAAAACCATATGATCATCTCACTAGATGCTGAAAAAGCATTTGACAAAATTCAACACCCATTTATGATAAAGGTGTTGGAGAGACTGGGGATACAAGGATCATACCTAAATATAATAAAAGCAATATACAGCAAGCCGACAGCTAACATCAAACTGAATGGAGAGAAACTCAAAGCCTTTCCACTAAAATCAGGAACGCGACAAGGCTGTCCACTCTCTCCATACCTCTTCAATATAGTGCTTGAAGTTCTAGCAATAGCAATAAGACAACATAAGGAGTTCAAGGGGATTCGTATTGGAAAGGATGAAGTTAAACTTTCGTTATTTGCTGACGATATGATAGTTTACATAAGTGACCCCAAAAACTCTACCAAAGAACTCCTACAGCTGATAAACACCTTTAGTAACGTGGCAGGATACAAGATCAACTCCAAAAAGTCAGTGGCCCTCCTATACACAAAGGATAAAGAAGCAGAGAGGGAAATCAGAGAAGCATCACCTTTCATGATAGCCACAAATAGCATAAAATATCTTGGGGTTACTCTAACCAAGGAATTGAAAGACCTATTTGACAAGAACTTTAAGTCTTTGAAGAAAGAAATTGAGGAGGATACCAGAAAATGGAAAGACCTCCCCTGCTCTTGGATTGGGAGAATCAACATAGTAAAAATGTCAATTCTACCAAAAGCAATCTATAGATTCAATGCAATCCCCATCAAAATCCCATCAAACTTCTTCACAGACCTTGAGAGAACAATAATCAAGTTTATATGGCAAAACAAAAAACCCAGGATAGCCAAAACAATCTTATACAATAAAAGAACTTCTGGAGGCATTACCATCCCTGACTTCAAACTCTATTGCAGAGCTACAGTATTGAAAACAGCTTGGTATTGGCATAAGAACAGAGACGTCGACCTATGGAATCGAATAGAAGACCCAGATATTAAACCACAAACTTATGAACACCTAATTTTCGACAAGGGAGCTAAAGGTATACAATGGAAGAAGGAAAGTATCTTTAACAAATGGTGCTGGCATAACTGGATGTCAACCTGTAAAAAAATGAAAGTAGATCCATATCTATCACCATGCACAAAAATCAAGTCCAAATGGATTAAAGATATCCACATTAATCCGTCCACTTTGAACCTGATAGAAGAGAAAGTGGGAAGTAGTCTACAAGATTTAGGCACAGGAGGCCTCTTCCTAAGTAGGACCCCAGCAGCACAGACAATAAGAGAAACAATGAATAAATGGGATCTACTGAAACTGGGAAGCTTCTGTAAAGCAAAGGACACTGTCAGTAAGACAAAAAGGCTGCCTTCTGACTGGGAGAAGATCTTCACCAACCCCTCATCAGACAAAGGTCTGATCTCCAAAATATACAAAGAACTCAAGAAACTAGGCACTAAAACTCTAATTAACCCAATTAAAAAATGGGGTACTGAACTTAACAGAGAATTCACAACAGATGAACTTCGAATGGTCAGAAGACACTTAAGGTCATGCTCAACCTCCTTAGCGATCAGGGAAATGCAAATCAAAACCACTTTGAGATACCATCTTACACCTGTCAGAATAGCTAAAGTCAAAAACACCAATGATAGCCTATGCTGGAGAGGATGTGGGGTGAAGGGAACACTCATCCATTGTTGGTGGGAATGCAAACTCGTGCAGCCACTGTGGAAATCAGTGTGGCGGTTTCTCAGGAAACTGGGAGTCAACCTCCCTCAGGACCCAGCAATTCCACTCTTGGGAATATACCCTAGAGATTCCCGAACATACTACAAAAGCATTTGTTCTACTATGTTCATAGCAGCACTATTTGTAATAGCCAGAACCTGGAAGTAGCCTAGGTGCCCCTCAATAGAAGAATGGTTAAAAAAGGTGTGGAACATATACACCTTAGAGTTTTACTCAGCGGTAAAAAACAATGACATCTTGAATTATGCATACAAATGGATGGAAATAGAAAACGCTTTACTGAGTGAGGTAAGCCAGACCCAAAAAGAGGAACACGGTATGTATTCACTCATAAGTGGATTCTAACCATAATTAAAGGTCTTTGAGCCTATTATTCGTGATCCTAGAGAAGCTAAATAAGAAGATGAACCTGATGAAGATTATTTAGCTATCCACCAGGAGGTAGGAAATAGACAAGAGTCCCAGGTAACCTCGGGTGCATGGGGGGGTGGGAGGGTCGATGGAAGGGGAGAGGGTTAGAGAGAAGGGAGTAGGGGAGGAACGGGGAAAGCTTGGTGGCCTGGGATTGGGGGGGGAGGAAGGATGAATATGGGATCAGGGAAGAATATATTTCAACTAAGGGAGCCATTTTAGGGTTTACAGGAGACTTGATTATATATGGGATTCCAGGTCCAAGGAGAGATCCCCCAGATTGCTCTCTGGACAGAGGAGAGGGTGCCTGAATCGGCCATGGCCCATGACCATACTGATGTATATTTTGCTTATCACCATAGATCCTTCATCTGGCGAAGGACGGCGATACAGTCGGAGACCCACATTGGAGCACCGGACTGAGTCCCCCGAGATCCAAATGAGGAGCAGAAGGAGGAAGAACATGAAAAACGAAATCAGTACTGCGAGGGATGCTATCACCCACTGATACAAGGGGACTGATCTGATGAGAGTTTACCAAGGCCAGTTGGACTGGGACTGAACGAGAACGTGATCTAACCAGATTCTCGGAATTTGGCCGGATTCTATGACTGTGGCTGGCCCGAAGTCTTTCTGAAAAGCCATTGACTATGACACTGGGACCTGTTTCCTCTACATATACTGGATTTGGGGGATCCAGTCTGTTTGGACACTCACCTTCCTGGACCTGGAGGGAGGGGGAAGGAACTGGAACTTCCCACAGGGCAGGAAACCCTGACTGCCCTGGGGGACGAAGAGGGAGGAGGAGGGGGAGTGGGGGGAGTGGGAGGGTGTTGGGAGGGGGGGGCGGAAATGGAAACTTTTATAATTTATTAAAATTTACTTTAAAAAAAAGAAAAAAAAAACAGTATCTGACATAGAATAAATATTTAAAGTTCTCTTAATTAACTTGTCATAAATAAAATATATTTGGCAAAATTTAAAAAAAAAAGGCTTCTAGTATTCATTGTCATTCCTCATAATCCCTTCTTTTCTTTTTCCCTGCCTTTCTATTTCTTTCCTCTTTTAATCCTAGCTTCCTCCTTCTCTCCTTCTCTCCTTTATCGCTATGTTCCTAGTTTCCCTTCCTTGAACTATATCCTCTTCCCACTCTGGTTCCTGAATAGCTACTTAACCTCGGTTATCTTTCTGATTGGAACATACATAAACTAAAAGTTCACATCCACATATAGGAAAAACAGGCAGGATTTGTCTTTTGGGGGTCTAGATTACCACACTTAGGATGGTTCCATCCATTTGTCAGCAGATTTTGTTTGTCTTAGCACTGGAAAAATATCCCACTGTGTAAATGTGCCGTGTAGTTATTATTCTTTCATCAGTTGATACTTTTTTCTAATTTCTGCCAATTATTAGTAGAGCACTAATGAACATGGATAAGCAAGTATCTCCTTAATAAGATGTAGAACCCTTTGGGTATATATCCAAGAACGCTATAACTTGATTTTAAGGTAGATCTACTCTCAGCTTCCTGAGGTACCACCACACTGATTTCTAGAATGGCCCTACTAATTTTCTTTTCCATGAGCAATGAATAAGTATTCCCCTTTGATTGCATACTCACAGCATGTGCTATGATTTCTTTACTGTTTTTGGTCATTGTGACTGGGATAAGATGAAATCTCACAGTGGTTTTGTTTTGCATTTTCCTAATGGTAAAGGATGTTGAACATTTTAAACCTTATTTCTTAAACACTTTACTTTTTATCTTTGGAGAACTCTGTTCTAGACCCCATTTTTAATGGGGTTATTTTTCCTTATGTTCATTTTTTTTTAGTTCTTTGTGTATTCTTTATACGAATTCTCTGTTAGATGTGTAAGTGGTATTTTCCTCATTCCATTGGCAACTGCTTTCTTTGAATGCTGGTGTCCTTTTGAGCTGTGGCGACGTGCACAAGAAATGCACAGGATGAAAACAGAAAAAATCCCAGCACTAAGAAGAGAGACTAGATACAATGTCTGCACCTAACCAAGGAGTTATTTACAATTGATACCTGCTGGAAAAAGGAAAGAACATTTTCTTCAATGCTGTGTCACTGGACATACCAACTACACTCCAGGATAAACCTGATGTCCAATAGGTTTTGGCAAGCACAAAATGGACTCTGTATTTGTGTGTGTCTGTGTGTGTGTGTGTGTGGGTGTGCAAGCACATGTGCACTTTTTTGATGGGGGTAATTTTTGTCTTATTCCTTTTTTTCTTTATATTTTTGAGAGAGAGAGAGAGAGAGAGAGAGAGAGAGAGAGAGAGAGAGAGAACATGAAGTTTTTCCAGGGAAAAGTTGAGGGATAGGAAAGACTATGATCAAAATACATTGTATATAGCAATAATTTTAATTAAAACATTAAAAGCTTAATGTAAATGGAAAAAAAATAAACTATGCAACACACACTACTTTATCTGTGACAACTTAGTAAGTCTGTGGCAGAAATAAGTGCATTTATTTTCAATATGCATAATGCATTGGGTTGAAGTATTAAGGGAATCTTCAATTGTATTTTAACACTCAATTGTATTTTAACACACAAAATTTTTTCCAACAATTTTTTAATTTTTTATTAAAAATTTCCACCTCCTCCCATTTCCTTCTCCCTCCTCCCTCCCCCTCCCCTCCCTCTCCAGTCCAAAGAGCAGTCAGGATTCCCTGCCCTGTGGGAAGTCCAAGGTCCTCCCTGCTCCATCCAGGTCTAGAAAGGTGTGCATTCAAACAGACTAGGCTCCCACAAAGCCAGTACATGCAGTAGAATCAAAACCCAATGCCATTGTCCTTGGCTTCTCATTCAGCTCTCATTGTCAGCCACTTTCAGAGACTCCGGTTTGATCACATGCTCCATCAGTCCCAGTCCAGCTGGCCTTGGTGCGCTTTCATTAGATCAGCCCTGCCGTCTCAGTGGATGGGTGACTTCCTTGCTCATGTTCTCCCTCCTTCTTCTCCTCATTTGGACCTTGGGAGCTCAGTCCAGTGCTCCAATGTGGGTCTCTGTCACTATCTCCATCCATCGCCAGATGAAGGTTCTATGGTAATATGCAAGATATTCATCAGTGTGGCTATAGGATAGAGCCAGTTCTGGCACCATCTCCTCAGCAGCCCAAGGAATAAGCTGGGGACATCTCTTTGGACACCCGGGAACCCCTCTAGAGTCAAGTCTCTTGCCAACCCTAAAATAGCTCCCTTGATTTAGATATATACTTCCCTACTCCCATATTCACCCTTCCTCCATCCGAACCGTCCCATTCGCCCAAGCTCTTCCCATCCTCCCCTTCTCACTTTTCTCTCCCTCACTCCCCTTACCCCCACCCAACCCCCACCCCCAATCTCCCAATTTTTGCCTGGCAATCTTATCTACTTCTAATATCCAGGAGGATAACTATATATTTTTCTTTGCGTTTACCTTCTTATTTATCTTCTCTAGGATCACGAATTAGAGGCTCAATGTCCTTTAATTATGGCTAGAATCCACTTATGAGTGAGTACATATCATATTCATCTTTTTGGGTCTGGGTTACCTCACTCAGGATAGTGTTTTCTCTTTCCATCCATTTGCATGCAAAATTCAAGATGTCATTGTTTTTTACCGCTGAGTAGTACTCTAATGTGTATATATTCTACACTTTCTTTATCCATTCTTCCACTGAGGGGCATCTAGGTTGTTTCCAGGTTCTGGCTATTACAAATAAAGCAACTATGAACATAATTGAACAAATGCTTTTGTAGTATGATAGGGCATCTCTTGGATATATTCTCAAGAGTGGTATTGCTGGATCCTGGGGTAGGTTGATCCTGAATTTTCTGAGAAACCGCCACACTGATTTCCAACATTTGTAGCTGGGTTGGTGTTTGCTTTTCTCTTTTGATAGTATGAAGAGAACCTTCTAGTATCATGAATACTGGTAACTAAAGGTAGAGTCCCTATGAAAACATGAGTTTGACTTCTCTGTGATCAATGAGCTCTGTATGTCATTTTCAACAACGGGGCCTTGTCATCAGTTCATGGACATCAACTAATAGCCTTGGCAATAGACTAGGTTATTTGGAGGTTCCCAGGAGAACCCCTTGATTAGGTCAATCGTAATACATTCCTATTACTGAAAGTTCATTTGGTGAAGAAGGATGTCTATCTGAGGCTCCATCTCCCCTATTGTTTGGCAATTCAACTTAGATCACATTCATGTGTATATGGGGGCTGTGTGGGGGTGTATGGGTGTGTGTTATGGACCGGCTCAGGGGAGCCACTCAGACCGTAAGGGAATCAGGGCGAAGGCACAGGAGAAATCAGGATACGGCGGAGGAAATTGACAGACAGTCACTCTCAATGTATTTTTGAAAATGCTACTGTGATTTATTTACTTCAGTGCAGGATTATATATTTTTTACAATCAAAGAACTTGACAAAGGCATACATCATCAAATCATAGAACAGAAAAGAATAGCATAAAACAGTTTACAAAAAGAATCTTTGAAGATGCTTTGACTTGGGTACAAGGACTTCTGCTCTCTCACACTTTGCAAAACAAACTCTCTCCTCTTGCCTTCATGGAGATCACTGCCCTTGAGCTAGACCATCTTTATCAGCTTGCAGGTGGCTGGTTGGTTTGAGCTAAGTGATCTTGTGTGCCTGGGTGAGAAAGAAAAAGGCTACTATCTCCCTGGGAAAGCTTTCTGCTAGGAAATTTCTAATACATAGTCTTGAATCTCTCTGAAGTTTACTTTATATCACTAACTTCAACTCTCCTTCTTTCTCAATTCTCAGGCTCAGATATTGTCAGCTTAGGTTAAGTCTTTTTCTTCCCACAAGAAAGGTTTCATAGGCCTTCTATTTACAACTGTACATATTTCTCAGGCAAATGCCTAAGGCTTCTAAGGTTTTTCTTAGTAAAATTAACTCCTTTTGTTCCACATCATCAAGGAATTGTCCTAATGATGATTCTGCCAATTCCCAGAACTGGCTACTTTTTTAAGGTTTTAATTAATAGTGGAGTAGAATTCAAATCCTCAGCAGTCTTGTTTATATCCACAACTGCCTGAAATAGTCTGATCTGTTAGCAATATGCAAGAATCACAAAGAACACATAAACAAGGGAAAAGACAGACATATAGCACCAAGTACAGTCAGGTCGAGTCAGTACAAATGGCGACTCAGGTGGCATGACACCACAACTGATTGCCACAGGGCAGCCAGGGACTCAACTCCAAGGAGCACCAATCCCCATCCTCCGGCAACACTTGCCCATCCAGTCAGCATTTCTGCTACATAGGCGAGACAGCCGTGGATGTAGCAGGTGTGTGTTATAGGAAGTTTTTACTGTATTCAGTTTCCATACAGCGCCTCAAATGGCTCTTAGTTTTAGCTTTTCCTGTCCCATATCCCATCTCTTTCCCCTTCTTCTCCCTGTTTGATCCTTTACTTCTAGTCCCTACCTTATGTATTTACATTTATTTATTGTATTTCCTCTTCCTAAGGAAATCCATCCTTCCTCCATAGTCCCTTTCTCTCTGCCTAAGCTCTTCTTGTAGGAGTTATATCTTACTTATCAATTTCTAAGTCTTCCAAGAGAAAATGTTGTAAGTTAAAACTACTAACTACAACTTGTAATGTAATTACAAATAAATGTAATTATTTATCCAGGTCAAATGCATAAATATTCATATCAAATCCATTTAATGGCATTTAGTGTATAGAAATAAAATAAATTCATGTTATCTATTTCTGATTAACTGTACTGGGCATGTATTTATATGTTTTGTGAATGACATTTGTTACTAACATATATATATATATATATAATGGCTCAGCTTTTTCATTTATAACAAAATCTTTCAGCTGCACATTACAGAAAAATTCCTTACTGCTTTATTTTATAAGTTTTGCAAGAGGATATTACAATAAATAAATTAATTTTATTTTACTTACTCAGTTATATTTATCTCATCTCAAGAGTTTATCAGCTGCAGACATGTATTATTGACTGATGTAATCAGCATATTACATGATATATCTCTAGGTGTTAAAATAAATATACTCAACAGTTAAGTTAAACTTTTTTTTTCATAATTGTTAAAAACAATTTATTTGTGACTTTTCCAAATGCTATCAGGAACAATAGACATATGTGCTGATCAATATAATGTTTTGCCACCTTGAAGGTATAGTTGAAAGCAATGAAGGTGTCTCAGCAATTGGTCAGACCATATCCACTGCAAGCTACACCAAGAAAAAGTGTAGAATCATTGGGAAGATACTTACTTATGAAAAATTTATCTCCAGACGGCCGGTTTCAATCAACTTCACATTCCTACACTTAGTTCTCCTGGTTCTCAATGGCTACTGCAGCAGTGATTAAAGACTTATTTTAATATAATATTTTGCTCAAGTTATTAGTAGACATTCATGCCATCCATATGATAATGGAGTTTTTATCAGGTGTTGTGATGGGAAGTTATGTAGTCATGCAGGCTTCAATCATACTTTTACAAAAAGATGTGGGATGCAAGGCAAATCAAAATTCATGCATGCAGCCCTCCAATCTATAGTTTATGAAACATTAAAAAAATGAAGCTAATGTAAGATGTTATATAAAAGCCACATATATTTTTTTCCTTTTTTTTTCAAAGTTTATTAAAATACAAAAATCTCCATTTCCGCCCCTCCTCCCAACACCCTCCCACTTCCCCCACCCCCTCCCCTCCTCCCTCTCCATCCCCAATAACAGTCAGGGTCTCCCGCCTGCCCTCTGGGTAGTTCAAGCTCCTCCCCCCTCCCTCCAGGTCCAGGAAGGTGAGCATCCAAACAGACTGGATCCCAAAAATCCAGTATATGCAGAGGAAACAAGTCCCAGTGTCATTGTCAATGGCTTTTCAGGAAGACTCCAGGCCAGCCTCATTCAGAGAATCTGGCTGGATTACATGCTCGCTCAGTCCCAGACAACTGGCCTTGGTGAACTCTCATTAGATCAGTCCCCTTGTATCAGTGGGTGATCGCACCCCTCATGGGAGTGATTTCCTTTTTCATGTTCTTCCTCCTTCTGCTCCTCGTTTGGACCTTTGGGGACTCAGTCCAGTGCTCCAATGTGGGTCTCCGTCTGTATCGCCATCCCTCGTCAAATGAAGGTTCACTCTGATCTTGGCTTCCTTGCTCACGTTTTCTTTCCTTCTGCTTCTCGTTTGGACCTAGGGAGTTAAGTCCAGTGTTCCAATGTGGGTCTCTGTCTCTATCTCCATCCATCGCCAGATGAAGGTTCTATGGTGATAAGCAAAATCTTCATCAGTATGGTTATAGGCCAAGGCCGGTTCAGGCACCCTCTCCTCTGTCCAGAGAACAATCTGAGGATCTCTCCTTGGACCTGGGATCCCATTTATAATCAAGTCTCTAGTAAACCCTAAACTGACTCCCTTAGTTGAGATATATTCTTCCCTGATCCCATATCCATCCTTCCTCCCTCACCCCCTCCCAGTCCCCCGAGCATTCCCCATTCCTCCCCTGCTCCCTTCCTCCTAACCCTCTCCCCTTCCAGCAACCCTCCCCGCACAAACACCCGAGGTTACCTGGGACTCTTGTCTATTTCCAAACTCCAGGAGGAAAACTACCTGAATTTTCTTTAGGTTCACCCTCCTATCCAGGTTCTCTAGGATCACGAATAATAGGCTGAAAGACCTTTAATTATGACTAGAATCCACTTATGAGTGAATACATACCATATTCCTCGTTTTGGGTCTGGCTTACCTGACTCAGTAAAGAGTTTTTTTTTCTTTTCTTTTTTTTAAACTATTTTTTTAATTTTTTATTTTTTATTTAATTTTTACTGGGAACCCCTCCAGATTCAAGTCTCTTGCAAATCCTAATTGGCTCCCTTGGCTGAGATATAAACCTCCCTGCTCCCACAACCATCCTTCCCCCTCCCCCCTCCCATTCCCCCAAACCATCCCCAATCCTCCCCCTCTCCCCTCTCCCTGACCATCTTCCCTTACTTCCACTCCCCCACCCACCATGCACCCAAGTTTACCTGGCAATCTTGCCAAGTTCCACTAACCAGGAGGATAACTATATGATTTTCTTCAGGTTCACCTTCTTATTTAGCTTCTCTAGGATCACAAATTCTAGACTCAAAGACCTTTAACTATGGCTAGAAACCACTTATGAGTGAGTACATACCATATTCCTCTTTTTGGGTCTGGGTTACCTCACTCAGTAAAGTGTTTTCTATTTCTATCCATTTGCATGCAAAATTCAAGATGTCATTCTTTTTTACCGCTGAGTAAAACTCTAATGTATATATGTTCCACACCTTCTTTAACCACTCTTCTATTGAGGAGCACCTAGGTTGTTTCCATGTTCTGGCTATTACAAATAGTGCAGCTATGAACATAGTTGAACAAATATTTTTGTAATATGATAGGGCATCTCTTGGGTATATTCCCAAGATTGGAATTGCTGGGTCCTGAGGGAGGTTGACTCCCAGTTTCCTGAGAAACCGCCACACTGATTTCCATAGTGGCTGCACGAGTTTGCATTCCCACCAACAATGGATGAGTGTTCCCCTCACTCCACATCCTCTCCAGCATAGGCTATCATTGGTGTTTTTGACTTTAGCTATTCTGACAGGTGTAAGATGGTATCTCAAAGTGGTTTTGATTTGCATTTCCCTGATCGCTAAGGAGGTTGAGCATGACCTTAAGTGTCTTCTGACCATTCGAAGTTCTACTGTTGAGAATTCTCTGTTCAGTTCAGTACCCCATTTTTTAATTGGGTTAATTAGAGTTTTAGTGTCTAGTTTCTTGAGTTCTTTGTATATTTTGCGGATCAGACCTTTGTCTGATGAGGGGTTGGTGAAGATCTTCTCCCAGTCAGAAGGCAGCCTTTTTGTCTTACTGACAGTGTCCTTTGCTTTACAGAAGCTTCTCAGATTCAGTAGGTCCCATTTATTCATTGTTTCTCTTATTGTCTGTGCTACTGGGGTCCTACTTAGGAAGTGACCTCCTGTGCCTATAACTTGTAGATTACTTCCCACTTTCTCTTCTATCAGGTTCAAAGTGGACAGATTAATGTTGATGTCTTTAATCCATTTGGACTTGAGTTTTGTGCATGGTGATAGATATGGATATACTTTCATTCTTCTACAGGTTGACAGCCAGTTATGCCAGCACCATTTGTTAAAGATGCTTTCCTTCTTCCATTGTATACCTTTAGCTCCTTTGTCGGAAATTAGGTGTTCATAGGTTTGAGGGTTAATATCTGGGTCTTCTATTCGATTCCATAGGTCGACTTCTCTGTTCTTATGCCAATACCAAGCTGTTTTCAATACTGTAGCTCTGCAATAGAGTTTGAAGTCAGGGATGGTAATGCCTCCAGAAGTTCTTTTATTGTATAAGATTGTTTTGGCTATCCTGGGTTTTTTGTTTTGCCATATAAACTTGATTATTGTTCTCTCAAGGTCTGTGAAGAAGTTTGATGGGATTTTGATGGGGATTGCATTGAATCTATAGATTGCTTTTGGTAGAATTGACATTTTTACTATGTTGATTCTCCCAATCCAAGAGCAGGGGAGGTCTTTCCATTTTCTGGTATCCTCCTCAATTTCTTTCTTCAAAGACTTAAAGTTCTTGTCAAATAGGTCTTTCAATTCCTTGGTTAGAGTAACCCCAAGATATTTTATGCTGTTTGTGGCTATCATGAAAGTTGATGTTTCTCTGATTTCCCTCTCTGCTTCTTTATCCTTAGTGTATAGGAGGGCCACTCATTTTTTGGAGTTGATCTTGTATCCTGCCACGTTACTAAAGGTGTTTATCAGCTGTAGGAGTTCTTTGGTAGAGTTTTTGGGATCACTTATGTATACTATCATATCGTCAGCAAATAACGAAAGTTTAACTTCATCCTTTCCAATTCGAATCCCCTTGATCTCCTTATGTTGTCTTATTGCTATTGCTAGAACATCAAGCACTATATTGAAGAGGTATGGAGAGAGTGGACAGCCTTGTCGTGTTCCTGATTTTAGTGGAAAGGCTTTGAGTTTCTCTCCATTCAGTTTGATGTTAGCTGTCGGCTTGCTGTATATTGCTTTTATTATATTTAGGTATGATCCTTGTATCCCCAGTCTCTCCAACACCTTTATCATAAATGGGTGTTGAATTTTGTCAAATGCTTTTTCAGCATCTAGTGAGATGATCATATGGTTTTTTCTTTCAGTTTCTTTATATGATGGATTACATTGATAGATTTGCATATGTTGAACCAGCCCTGCATCTCTGGGATGAAGCAAACTTGATCATAATGGATAATTTTTCTAATGTATTCTTGGATTCGGTTTGTCAGTATTTTATTGAGTGTTTTTTTGTCAATGTTCATGAGGGATATTGGTCTGTAATTCTCTTTCCTGGTTGTGTTTTTGTGTGGTTTTGGTATCAGGGTAACTGTAGCTTCATAAAAAGACTTTGGCAATGATTCTTCTGTTTCTATATTGTGAAATACATTAAGGAGTATAGGTATTAGCTCTTCCTGGAAGTTCCAGTAGAATTCTGCATTGAAACCATCTGGGCCTGGGCTTTTTTTGGTAGGGAGATTTTTAATAACAGCTTCTAGTTCTTCACGACTGACAGGTCTATTTAGATTGTTCACCTGGTCTTGGTTCAACTTTGGTATATGGTACTTATCTAAAAAAATGTCTATTTCTTTTTTAGACAACTTTGTGGCATATAAATTTTCGTAGTAAGATCTAATAATTCTCTGAATTTCCTCTGTGTCTGTGGTTATGTCCCCCTTTTCATTTCTGATCTTATTAATTTGCATGTTCTCTCTCTGCCGTTTGATTAGTTTGGATAGGGCCTTGTCGATCTTGTTGATTTTCTCCAAGAACCAGCTTTTTGATTCATTGATTCTTTGGATTGTTTTCTGTGTTTCTATTTTGTTGATTTCAGCCCTCAGTTTGATTATTTCCAGTCTTCTACTCCTTCTGGGTGAATCAGCTTCTTTTTTTTCGAGAGCTTTCAAGTGTGCTGTTAAGTCTCCAATGTGTGCTTTCTCCGTTTTCTTTAATTGGGCACTTAGTGCTATGAACTTTCCTCTTAGCACTGCTTTCATAGTGTCCCATAGGTTTGAGTATGTTGTGTCTTTATTTTCATTAAGTTCAAGGAAGACTTTAATTTCTTTATTTATTTCTTCCTTGTCCCAGGGGTAATTCGTAGTTGACTGTTCTACTTCCATGAGTTTGTTGACTTTCTGGCGGTAGCATTTCATGAATTTGTTGGCTTCCTGGGGGGTAGCACTGTTGTTGAATTCTAACTTTAATCAATGGTGGTCTGACAAGACACAGGTGGTTACTAATATTTTTTTGTATCTGTGGAAGTTTGCTTTGTTACCCAGTATGTGGTCAATTTTCGAGAAGGTTCCATGAGCTGCAGAGAAGAAGGTATATTTTTTTCTATTTGTGTGGAATGTTCTATAGATGTCTGTTAAGTCCATTTGATTCAATACCTCCAATAATTCTCTTATTTCTCTGTCAGGTTTCTGTCTGATTGACCTGTCCATTGGTGAGAGAGGAGTGTTGAAGTCTCCTACTTTTAGTGTGTGTGGTTTGATGACTGCCTTGAGTTCTAGAAGTGTTTCTTTTACATAAGTGCGAGGCTTTATATTAGGAGCGTAGATATTCAGGATTGAGACTTCCTCCTGATGAATTGTTCCTGTTATGAGTATAAAATGTCCATCCCCATCTCTTCTGATTGATTTTAGTTTGAAGTCAATTTTGTTGGAGATTAGAATGGCCACACCTGCTTGTTTCTTAGGTCTGTTTGCTTGAAAAACCTTTTCCCAAACCTTTACTCTGAGTAGAAGTCTGTCTTTGTGGTTGAGGTGTGTTTCTTGTAAACAGCAGAATGTTGGATCCTGTTTTCGTATCCAGTCTCTTAGTCTGTGCCTTTTTATAAGTGAATTGAGTCCATTAATATTAAGTGATATTAATGACCAGTAATTGTTGACTCCGGTTATTATTATTTTTTGTTTGTTTGATTAATAGAGTTTGTATGTGTCCCTTCTTTGAGTTAAGCTCGTGAAGGGTTGCTAGATGTCTGAGTTATTGTAAGCAGTGTTGGCAATGTTGGACTCCTTGGGTTGCGATTTTCCTTCTATTACTTTCTGTAAGGCTGGGTTTGCGGCTGCGAATTGTTTAAATTTGTTCTTATCCTGGAATATTTTGTTTTCTCCATTGATAGTGCATGATAGCTTGGCTGGGTATAGTAGTCTGGGCTTGCATCCATGGTCTCTTAGTTTCTGCAGTACCTCTATCCAGGACCTTCTGGCTTTCATGGTTTCCATAGAGAAGTCCAGTGTAAGTCTGATAGGTTTACCTTTATAAGTTACTTGCCCTTTTTCCTTTGCAGCTCTTAATATTCTTTCTTTAATCTGTATGTTTTGTGTTTTGATTATTATATGGCGAGGGGATTTTTTTTTTTTTTTGATCAAGCCTATTCGGTGTTCTGTATGCTTCTTGAACCTTCATAGGAATATCATTCTTTAGATTGGGAAAGTTTTCTTCTATAATTTTGTTGAATATATTTTCTGGTCTTTTGATCTGCAGTTCTCCTTCTTCAATTCCTATTATTCTTAGATTTGGTTTTTTTATTGTGTCCCAGATTTCTTGAATGTTTTGTGATGAGCATTTGTTAGATTTGCTGTTTTCTTTGATCAGAGCATTTATTTTCTCTATGGTATCTTAGGACTCTGAGATTCGTTCTTCCATCTCTTGTATCCTATTGGTTATGCTTGATTCTGTAGTCTCTGTTCGTTTACCTAGATTTTCCATATCCAGCCGGCCCTCATTTTGTGTTTTCTTCATTGCCTCCATTTCAGTTTTCAATTCTTGAACTGTTTCCATTACCTGTTTGATTGTTTTTTCTTGGTTTCCCAGTGTATCATTCATGGATTTACTCATTTCTTCGATCTTTTTGTTATATTTTTCATCCATTTCTTTACTCATTTCTTCAATCTTTTTGTTATACTTCTCACCTAGTTCTTTAAGGGAGTTATTCATATCCTGTTTAAGGGACTCTCTTGCTTTCATAATGGCATTTTTTCCCACTTCTTCTGAATTAAGAGGTTCAAGTCCTTCTATTGTAGGGTCATTGGGTTCTGGTGTTTTCATGTTGTTTTTTAGATTGTTGGAGGAGTTCTTGCCTTGGCGTCTGCCCATCTCTTCCTTCAAATGCTCTCTACTGGATCTTCTAGTACCAGGTCAGGTTCCCTTGTTGGGCAGGGACTTCACTGACAGAAGGCCTACCTTTCCTCAGGCAGTCTGTTGATACACAGGCACTCCCTACTACTGGCTTGCACTCACAACCCAGGCCCAGCGAGCAAGGGAGTTGCTCTGGGGAGATCTTGTGGCCCCAGAGGGAAGGGGGGAAGAGAGGAAGGTGTACCTGGATAAAGTCTGGGACGGATTCGGGAGAGCTCTGAAGGGAGGAGTCGCCTCTGCCGGTGACCAGATTGTCGAGGGGGGCGGGGAAAGACTGAATTCCTCCTAGCCGAAGCCCTCGGGCCAGGAGAAAACTCAACCCTCTTGTTGGAGGAATTCTTGCCTTGTCGCTTGCCCATCTTTTCATTCAGATGCTCTCCAATGGCTCTTCCCTCCGCTGAGGCTTCTGCTACTAGATTATTGCCCCTTGCGATTCAGGAATCACTTTGCCTGCAGTCCTACCTTGCTGCAGGCAGGTTATTAAATCAAAGGAACTCCCTCTCGTTTGCACTCACCGCCCTTCCCAGCGGTGGTGCCCACCTAGGCTGAGTTGGAGGAATTTAAGCCCCAAAAAAGGGAGAGAGGAAGGGTAGGGGTTCCAGGCAGAAAGCCGGGATCGCGTGGAAGGAGAGGGAGTTTAGCTGGGGGAAGCCACCCCTTTGGAGTAGCCCGGGAGATAAGGATGGCGGGAAGATTGTGTGTTCCCTTTCAGGACTTGTGTAGAAGCCAAGAACACACTTAGCCCTCCAATTTATCTTCTGGTACAGGGTCAGAGTCACTCGCTGGTCAGAAGTCTCCCTGCCTGCAGTCTTACCTTGCTGCAGGCAGGCTTTTAGAACAAAGGTACTCCCTCTCATTTGCACTCACCGCCTGGCCCAGTGGTGGTGCCCACACAGGCTCAGCTGGAGGAATTCAAGCACGAAAAAGGGAGAGAGGAAGGGTCTAAGCTATACTTTTTAACATAAAATGCACGACCTATCTTCATTTTCATGTCTGTATTAACCTATTTCATTTATGATTTTATTCTACATATACTATAATCTTTTATTAGATAGCCTACATAATGTTATTTTAAGAAGCCTGAAATGAAAAAAAATATTTTTATATTCACTTAAATTATAATCACTTTTGACTCTCTTCTTTTATACAAATCTAAGTATCTGCCTCTCCTATCTTCCTTTGATCTGAATAATTTATCTTTTCATATTATTTTTAATTTACTGAAGAATTCTCTTTTTTTTTCTATCATTTAAAGATATAAACAAATCTTCCTATAACACAGAAAAGAAATGGGCTTTGAATGAGGGCATGTTCTGCTGTAAGATGCTACTTTGCTAGCTGCTCTGCACCTTAGACCAAACAACTCTTCACTTGCAATGCTCCTTGAGTACAAGACTCTGCTCATCAGCATTGGGAAACCAGGTTTGGCGAATCACAGCTCAGACCAGTATATATTTGACTAGCATTGTGTCATGCATCAAAAGTAACAACTATTGTCTCTTCCAAAAGAAGATCTTGGCCAAGGGCTTTAAAGGAAAATCAATGCTTAATCATAGGCAAGTAAACAACTATGTGCCCTGAGTTTCCCATCATGAACTGGTGTATTATGAGCTATCTGAACTATAGTCATGTTGTCACCATTCTGAAAAATTACGTGTGTTTTGTTCCCAGAAGTTCATGAAAACAGATAAATCACCGGAAACAACAAAGATACATTGGTTCTTCTGTATGCTTTATCTTTTCATCCTTTCTCCTTCCACCCGCCAACTCTTTCTCCTTGAACATTTGGCTTAGTGGAAAGTTCTCTATTAAAATTTAGCTTGCTCTACAAATGGTTATTTGCACTCTACCATTTCCACCTGAGAGTGAACAACTACACAGCAACCGCCACCCTCCCCCCCCCATGTAACATCCAGGAAAGATATTTTGGGGAAAGAATTCAGCCTGAAGGCAGCACTTAAAGCTCTACACGTGGAAGGTTCTGTATCATAGGCAGGGCTTGGTGTTCATGCTCCATTAGCAAGCAGAAGTCATTCTTTAAATGGTTCAGTCAAGCTTTAAATTTTGTAAGGTCATGTAACCAACCCTAAAACTTGTACAGAGCTTCATTTTTAAATCTTTGATATGGCATATATATATGAATGTAAATATATCATATGTATTATATATATTAACATACATGAATATATAATATCATATGTTATATGAACATATATATTTCTGTAGATGAATGGATATGGTATTTATTATTACATGTAATATAATAGTATATATAACCCCCATATTTGACACATACCATTATATTTGTGTATATTTATAGTACATTTCCCAAAACAACTCCCTTTCTCTCTTCATTCATTGAAAAGTGACATATGATCATTGTGTGTGTTTGTGTGTGTGTGTGTACTTGTGTGTCTGTGTATATGTGAACATGTGCAGATTGGTGTAGTGGAACTCAGAGATTAATATTGGATACCTTCCTCTTCATTCACTACCTTACTATTTGAGACAAAATCTCATATTGAATAGAGAGCTAACTGTTTTTGATAGATTAGAAGGCCAACAAACCTCAGGGATCCTTTTGTCTCCAGTCATCTCTGTAACACCATGTGCACATATGTGCCACAGTACCTCAGATTTCTTTGTGCTGAAAATCTGGATTTAGGTCCTCATGCTTGTGCAGTGAGAACTTCACCATATGAGCTGTCTCTAGTCCATAAAATATTTTGACATTAAAATGTCTTTTCTTTTCTATTGATTTTCTTGAGCTAAACATTTTTCTCTGCTCCCCTCCATTTGTCTCCCCTCCCCTTCAACCTTCTCCCATGGTCCCCATGCTCCCAATTTACTCAGAAGATGTTGTCTTTTTCTACTTCCTGTGCAGATTAGATCCATGTTAGGGTCCTCATTGTTGCCTAGGTTCTCTAGGATTGTGATTTATAGGCTGGAATTTTTCTTTGCTTTATGTTTAAAACCCCTTATGAGTGAGTACATATGATAATTGTCTTCCTGGGCCTGGATGACCTTACTTGATATGAGGTTTTCTGGCTCCACCCATTTGCCTACAAATTTCAAGATGTCATTATTTTTTTCTGCTCTGTAGTATGCTTTTGTGTCAAATGTACCACATTTTTCTTATTCAGTCTTCGGGTGAGAGGCATTTAGGTTGTTTTCAGGTTCTGGCTATTACAAACAATGCTGACAAGAACATAGTTGAGCACATGTCCTTGTGACACGATTGAACATCTTTTGGCTATATACCCAAAAGTAATATTGCTGGGACTACAAACCCGAAAAGAAGTCAAACTCTCACTATTTGCTGATAATAAGATAGTTTACTAAAATATCTTTCCTTTTGTATGTTCATTATACTTTAGTTTCACTTTTTACCTTAGAATATTTCTCTGTCACTCAAGTATCTATGTATTTATTTCAATAAAATTTTTGAGAATTTACTACTTAGCATGCTTCCAAGCAACTTACAAAAGCACAGACAGTTTTAATTAATTGTTACTTCTATAAAAATTACCACCAAGTTTTTTTCGGATAGAGAATATACTCAAAAACTATTAGCAAAATTGAATAATATTATTTATATAAGTATTAAATCAAGTAAATTTTCAAAAGGAAAAAACTAGAAACTTTAGGGTTATCATAATCTATTTCCCAAGGCTTGTTGCTAGGTAAATTAGAATTTTAGAAGAGCTTTAGTTTAGATAAAGGGATTTTATGTGAAAGCAGGAAAGCAGAAAGAACTATCAAATAATTTGAATGAGGAGAGTGGACCTCAGTATGGAAATGTAATCAATAGCAGAGATTCCTAGATTGACTAATTCATCATTGACTCTTTGAGTGTGGCTGAATTGTCTGAGAAAATAGTTTAAGTAGCTATTTTAGTTCCTTAAATCATCAAATATTGAGACAGAATACCAGAAAAGAGAAGTGCCAGTAAGATCAGGCCAGCACAGGATCACAGAGGACAAGTTTGGCTGGAAGCACAAGAAAGAACTGCGCGAATCACTCTGAGCTACTAGACTCAGAGGCTTCAACATGTCACCGGCACCTATTAGAGATGTTCTTCCACTCACTGGTTTAACTGTTACCTTCATAGAGTGAGTTCATTATCTTTAACAGACAATTTCCCTGTAATGATGCCACTGATCTCATCTGAACCTTTTTTCAACTCGTAGAAAATTGTGCAGTTTAATAGAAGTTTAAAATCATGAAAAAGCAAGGTTGGGACCAATAGAAATAGCTGAATTATAATGAAGAGTGATGTGAGTTTTGACTGTCAGTGATGCTCTGATATTGAATTGAGCATTTGCCTTTTTTCCTTTCTTTCTTTCTTCCTTCCTTCCTTCCTTCCTTTTTTCATTCCCTCCCTCCCTCCCTCCCTCCCTCCCTCCTTCCTTCCTTCCTTCCTTCCTTCCTTCCTTCCTTCCCCTCTTTCTTTCTTCCTTTTGAAATAGACGAGTTCCAAACCATGAGGACAATGATCCCTTCTGGATAAAGTCCAGCAGTAGAATGAAGCTCATTTTACTGCAGAAGTCTTGAAATCATTCTTAAGGCAATACTCACCAATGTAACTTGGATACTATCCATGAGAATAAACTGGTATAAATATAGACTTGGCTTTGTTTATTATTTTATTATACCACATGTCCCCAAATTTGACAATCTGTGGAAGCTTGATCTTTTCCACAAATAATTAAGAAATCTGCTTAGAGGGAAAAGAATTTGAAAATGTGTCTGTAGATGCAAATGAGCAACCAAAGGATTTTTTTTTATTTTCTTTTAGATTTTTTCATATGGGGTTTCTATTGCTGCTATCCTGCTTCTCAAACTTGCAGTCATATAGATCAAGATTAATGTTGATCTGATAAGGCATGTGACCCTTCCCATAAGAAAGTAGCTGTCAAAGGTATTTCTGTGTCAGACATCAGGCAGGCCCCAGTGATTGAGATTAGGAATGGATATCTTATCTAAAAGGAAAGTTAAACATTCATTAACTTATGCCCTTTTTAACCCAGAGAGGTTCTGTAATTCCCAGATTTTGGGGATGTTTTAAAGGTCTCCTCTGAATGCCATAGGCACATTAGCAGCAACATTTAGAGCTGTTAGAGGTTTCCAGCAGATTGTATTATTTATTATGAGCAGCCTCCAGAGGCTAAGAGCAGCTGAAAGTGTGGCTGGCAGTGCCAACCACTTAAAATGAAGATTCCCCGAATAAACGGCCAGTTGTCATCTATCCTGATGTGTAGAGCACAGAAAATATCATGGAACGCTTATTAAAATGACAAGTCCTTCTCTGCTTGGATGACAAAGTGGAAAGGTTGGCTTGATATGTTTTTTTTTCTTTCAAACAACATATTTGAAATAGATGCTTCTCTTTTCGCTGGCGAAACAACTGTGGGGATGTGCAAAGGGAAAGCGGGAAGCACATTGGAGGTTATCCGACACTTATTGTTGTTATTAAACAAAATTCTATAAATTCTGATCAAATGCCTTGAGGGACTTGTGTCTTTTCTGAATGAAACTTGTACTCCTTTAGTCTGCGAAGGTCCTTACTTCGCTCTCAGGTATGGAGCACTGTTTGGGGTTGTATAATAACATTTAAGGCAAGTTCCAAAGTCCAGTTAATGCACTGCTCTTCATCTAGGAGTGACCTCTAAGAATCTAAAATTTCCAACCAATACGATTGATTTCATGATCAGAAGAAAATCTAGTGAAAATAATTTAAAGATTACTTGTTTACCAATCACCTTAAAATCTTAGTAGGAAGGCATCAGAAATTATTCTCAGTGGATTCACTTTTTTCTTCCACATGACTCTGACAACATCTAGATCTTTAGCTTTGGGTGTGCTAATCACTCACATCCTTGATTACTCACATTTCCGGGTTACCAAAATCACTAGTAGCAACATGTGACACACACTCCTAAAGTCAGTCTCAGCACTAGGAAGGAGGATGTATGTGTGTGAGAGAGAGGGGGGTGGGGAGAGAGAATGAGAGAGAAAGAAAGGGTGGGAGGGAAGAAGACACAGAAAGCGCACACAGGCACATCATAAGTTCTAAGCAGCCTTCACTACATAGAAGGATCCTTTCTCAGAAAAAGTAAACAAGAAAATGAGAGAAAAGACAATGAAACAAGTATTCCAGTCTTTCAATTGAGTCTAGAAGCTGGGCGGTGGTTGCTTACCCTTTTAATCCCAGCACTAAGGAGGAAGAGACAGGAGGATCTCTGTGAGTTCGAAACCAGCCTGGTTTACAAGAGCAAGTTCCAGGACAGGTTCTAAAGCTACAGAGAAATCCTGTCTTAATAACCAAGAAAAAAAAGTCAATTAAGTTTAGAAATATTCTGAGTCTTTAATGGACTTTGATTTTCACGCTTCTGGTTTTTTCATCACTCTACAGCTAGCTACACAGTGAAGAGCAGTGGATATCACAGGATGTTCGAGAACTTCAGCTTCACTGCTTCTCACCAAGACAAGTGGTTTTCTGAATTCTCTGAAGTTTCATCATTTTAGGCAATTTTAATTTATTCTCTCTAAAAAAATGACTTTCTTGTCTAATTTCAGTGTGTTGCATAATGTGTGTTAACCAAAGCTGAATAATATTGCTTTTAAGGAAGATATACTTACTTAAATTAAGGAAGATAAAGTACCTTTGCACCTTTTTTTTCAAAAAACAAACAAAACAAACCAAAAAATAAGAAAGAAAGAAAAAGAAGAAAAAAAAACAGGTGTCTGACTTTATTTTACCGAAATTAAATCCTTCATTTGCATTTATTTGTATATTCTGCCATACAAAATGCAACCAGATCCACAAGATTATGCAATAACAAAAAAAATATTTCACATTGTATTGCTTTTCCTTCTTTTGTTGTTGTTGTAGTTGTTGTTTTTCAAGAGATGTTTTTCTCTGTTTAACAGTCATGGCTGTCTTAGAAGTAGCTCTCTAAACCAGAACTTTGAGTTTGTTAGCCTTGAACTCAAAGAGATCTGCCTGCCTCTGTCTCCTGAGTGCTGGGATTAAAGATTTATAGACATGTGCCATCACAGCCTGGCCCCATTATGTTCCTTAATAAAAACTGTATGCTATATGGCTCAGAAATATTTATCCAACCATTAAGGGTCTTTTTTCTTCTGCTTTTTGTTATTGTCATTTATCTTGTTCTATCTCTGTATACACCTTGGCTTCTGACTCTGGCCTGGGCTTCCTCTTTCCTCTGCTTTCTACAGGTGAAGTCCCTTCCCTTACTCTATTGTCACTGGAATCTGTTCTGTGTTGCAAATGCACTTTCCTCAAGAGTGCAGTCTGCCTGTCTGGAGAAATGAGAACCTCACCCCAGAGAATAGGATTGCCTAGAAAATTACAATATTTGATCCCATTACAGAAATGTGTCTGCACTCTGACTAAGCTATGGACTATATCTGGAAACTACTACATGACTGTCTGTCAAAACACAAGCTTTCCTAAGATGACATATCCAGTATTCCACTAATAATGCAGATCCTCAGAGAGATACAGAGTTGGTCATAAAACATTGGGCCCTAATGGACTTCCGTTCAGCGAGCTGAGCTCAGGGAAGTGCAGGATATGAAAACAACAGTAGTAAGAGTATTTTTTGGAGCTGTTTGTTCACTTATTTAAATAAAATATTCTTCCTGATAAATGGTGGGAAAGAATTCGTTCTGGTCTTATACCGTTGAAAAGTCACACTTCATAGAAACTTAAAAGGATAGCTAATTAATCATGCAAATTAGTAAATAACATAAATACTTTTTTTTTACTCTTTAGAGTTATTGTCACTTGTAAGAAAACTTTATAAGGATTTTACTTGTGCTTCATAACACATCATTTATGTGTTGATTTCATTCTGACTTCAATTTGTATTCTCATTGACCTTTCTTTTCTACTTAAAATGTTATTAATTGAAAAGAGGAATGCAGGCTTTTTTAAGGATAAGAAAAATTAAAGAAAAATACATATACTCAACTTGAAATGTAAAGGTATACAACATGTATGTATGCATCCAAGGATTTTTATTATATCCATCCCACACTGCTTGCCTTTGACTCTACCAAGCCACACCTACAGACCTCTCTCCCTACTTCATGTGCTTTTTTTCCTTTTAATATAACAACTGAGTCCAATTACCACATCTTGTGATCATGGGTGTGGGACTCTCTACTGGAATATAGGCAACCTACCCATGACCATATCACCAATGAAAAGTGACTGTTTCTCCCTGAGCATCCATTAGCATATTACTTAGGGGTTGGGTCCAGAAACCCTTCCCTTATATATACTGAAAATTTAAATGATCTAATCTTTTTCATCTCTTCTGTAGATAACCTCAAGCACTAAGAAAAGTTTCCTCATAATCACTTTTATAGTTTAGTTAACTGACAATCTATAAAATTATATGTGTATGTTCCCTCCTTCTACTATAAAACCTGCTGTTATTCAAGTCCCGGTTTTGATAAGATATGAAACATAGCCTATGTATGTTGAATAATAGCATTCTATAGGTAGATTGACAGCATATATTATATTAGAAAGGAACATAATGGCAACTTAAAAAAAGGAAAATACACAAATGGATGTACTTGGTGTTAGAAGGAAGTAGGAGATGTGCAATAAGAAGAAAAGTAGACATGTGATGTAGAAACTGAGTAAGAGGAACATCATCTCATCAGAAAAATCATTTGAAAATGTAGAAAAAAAAGATATTTCATCCAGTAAGAAGATTCAGCATCCTGAAATAAAGTCAGGATTTTCATAACATCAAGAATGAAAGACAAAGCAGAGCAAAGATTCAGTCCCAGCAAGATAAACTTTCTTTTCTGCTTTAAAAGATTTCTGAATATGACAAACATTGAATAATAGCTCAGGTATCCAAAGATAATTTAAGATCACTTTAAAGTGAATGTTATTGAGCTGAAATAAAATAAATTAATTATATATTTAGGAAGAAAGTAGTAACACAAAAATCTTTTAATTTTGAAGGAGCTTGAATATTGATAATCAAGATTTACACAAAATCAAGACATTTAAAATTCTAGAAAATCTGTGCAAAATATACATATGTAGTTTAAATGAAATTTTCTCTCTAGGCTGACAACGCTCTCTCCAAGAGACAAAAAACATTTAACACACTTCAAAACAACAGATATGAGACGTCTTCTTTTAGTTATTGGTCAATGTTGCCCTTGAAACTTCCCTAAAATATATAGGTTATTTCTGTTTTCCTGGCTTATTCCCTAGAAGTCCCCATTGCTGAAAATGCCAGGCACTTCAAATGTTGTGATCAGAGGCCCCTGAGCTGGAATGGTCTGAATTTCTCTTCCCTAAAGAATAGCTTTCAGGATACTACAAGGCATCAACTAAGCTTCCAAAGGAAGGGAGTAAACAACATTCCTACTCAGATACAATATCTATGAACTATGGCTGGAAGACATTTAAGGAACTGCTCAACATCCTTAAGCATCAGGATAATACAAATCAAAATCATTCAGAGATATTATCTTGCACCTGTCAGAATATATAATACCAAAAATACTGAGGACAGCTAATGTTGGAGTGAATGTAGAATTGGGGGAGTGCTCCTCCACTGCTGGTAGAGGAGACACTTTGGAAATCAGTACAGTGGTTTCTCAGAAACCTGGCAATCAATCTTCCTCAGGATGCAGAGATACCATTTCTGGGCATAAACCAAAAGGATTCTCAATAATATCACAAGGATACTTCCTCAACATTGTTCATAGCAGCATTATTTGTAATAATAAGAACCTGGAACCAATCTAGATACCCCTAAACTGAATAATGGATGAAGAAAATGTGATTGTTTACACAATAGAGTATTACTCATCTGTTAAAAAAAATGGCATCATGTAATTTGTAGGCAAATGGATGGAACTAGAAAAAAAAATCTTGAGTGAGGAAACCCAGAACCAGAAAGACAAGCATGGTATGTACTGACTCATACGTGGATGTTAGATGTAAAGCAAAGAATAACAAGACTACAATCCACAGTTCCAGAGAAGCTAGGTAGCAAGGAGGACCCTAAGAGAAATACATAGAAACATATAGGATAGTATCAGGAGGGAATTTTTCAGTAAGCACTGAGCCCTGTTTAATTTCCAACTGGTTAATACATCCTTGACCTCTAAAGGTAAGAGTAAAACAAAAGACTGCATTAACATTCAAATTCAACCTCCTGAACTACATTTATGCCCCAAACCAAACACTCTGTAGGCAAACCACTCCCTGGGTGGAATCCCAAATTATTTCCATAAGGGAACTGGGACTTAATTGGATCCTTAGACTTTTGTTTTAGGTAGGAACCAACTACTTCCCTATTTCAGGAGCTTGAGGTCTGGCAACTAGCCACACCTATTGACAATAGAGTTGAGAGAGCAGAACTCTGATTTGTAACCAGGTGGGACCTTTGTTAGAGTCACATTAGCCTTGTGTGAACTAGAAACAATTCCCAAAACCTCTGACCTTTGGCCCCTTTGGGCCTCACACATCATAGAGCCTTCATCCAGTAACTGATAGAACCAGATCAGAGATCTACAACCAAATGCCAGGCTACTCTCTGGGAATCCAGTGGAAGAGAGGGAGGAAGGAATATAAGAGAAAGGGAGTTCAAGATGATGAAGGAGACATCAGAAGAGACAGTTGAACCAAGCCTGTGGAAACACTGAACTCCAGACCGACAGCTGTAGAACATCCAGGAGACAGAGCTAGGATCTTCATATGTGGGATACAGTGGAGAAGCTTGGACTATATGAGGGGCCCCTGGCAGTAGGACCAGTCCTGATGCATGAGCTAGCTTGTTGAAGTTCATTCCCTGTGGTGGAGATACCATGTTCAGCCTTAATGCATGGGAGAGGGACTTGGTCCTACCCCAAATTACTGTGCCAGACACCCCATAAGAGTGTAGAAGGAGCAGCAGGCCACTTCCCGCCACCTGGCTCCCGGCTAACTTTATCCAAAATAATTACACGGAAACTGTATTCTTTTAAACACTGCTTGGCCCATTATCCGTAGCCTCTTATTAGCTAACTCCTACATATTGATCTAACCCATTTCTAATAATCTGTGTAGCACCGCGAGGTGGTGGCTTACCAGGAGGATTCTAACCTGCAGCAGTCTCAGAGAGGAGAGTCATGGTGACTGACTCATTGCCTTCTTCCTCCCAGCATTCTGTTCTGTCTACTCCACCTATCTAAGCTGCTGTCCTATCAAAAGCCAAGGCAGTTTCTTTATTAACCAATGAAAGTAACACATAGACAGTTAACCCAGGAAGAGTAGATGGGAGGTGGAAAGGAGTGTGGGAAGGTGTGGGAGAGCTGTGTTTGGAATATAAAATGAAATTAAAAATAAATACACAATACAAATAACAGCAACAAAAAAAAACCAATAATAAAAACCCAGAGTCATATATTAGGGAGTGAAAGTTGAAGGATCAGGGAAGTAGAGCAGCCAGTTATTAGGTGTTACCTCTGCAGAACCCTCAGACTGAATGGGATATCCTGTCTCTACCATTCCTCAATCTGAATGCCTTTAGCCTTAGCTTCTATCTCCTGCCTAATATTCCATTCCCTACCCAGCCATATCCCTTCCTGTTTCCATCTCCCTAGTGTTGGGATTAAACGTATATGACTCCCAATACTGGGACTAAAGGTACTAGTCACCACTGAGCAACCACAGTCTGGCTCTATTTCTCTTTGAGAATAGATCAATTTTGTGTAGCCTAGGGTGGCTTTGAGCTCACAGACATCTGTCTGCCTTTACTTCCCAAATTCTGGGATTAAAGGTGTGTGCCACCACTGCCTGGTCTCTATGACTAACTAGTGACTAGCTCAGCACTCTGATCGTCAGACAAGCTTGATTTGTTAAAG
Source organism: Myodes glareolus (assembly GCF_982192425.1). Classification (NCBI taxonomy): domain Eukaryota; kingdom Metazoa; phylum Chordata; class Mammalia; order Rodentia; family Cricetidae; genus Myodes; species Myodes glareolus. Next base: position 36,622,720 of record NC_142041.1, on the reverse strand, counting down.
CACAAAATGTCACCACAGTTACTTTTCAGAAGTTCATTACATTTTTCTTTAATTATATACAGATGGAAAATGTGGCCCAGTTTCTAAATATTGATCTTTGCTGATATGCTGTTGTGTCAGTGGTATTTAATAAATTTGAAAGAGAAATCATCTGATTATTATTTCATAGATTTTGCAATTTAAGAAACTTTCTACCCAGAGATTGTAGAGTACTACTACATTAATTACTCCTCTAATCACTCAATATTCCTAATAAACACATTTCACAGATGGTTAAGCCATAGCACTGAGGTGGTAAATAGCTTTCACATGAAGTCTGTATTGCAAACAGCAGAGTAGCAAACTCCTCTGTGCTCTCACTAATTGAACTTTAGATATTCATATATAGGAAGCTAGTCAACAAAAGACAAAACTTAATAATACCAATTTACAGTTAATTTATGAATTTTATTTCAAAGTAGAAACATATTAAAGTAGCAGATCACTTATCAAAAGAATTCAATATTTCCAGTTTTGAAAGTGTGTCTTCATTTTAGATTTCTTAGAAAATACACAATAAAAAATATCCCTATGAGGTGCACAGAAACTTGATAATGTGATCAAATTTTCAAACATCAATCCTGGTTTCCTAGTATGCTTTTGTATTAATAACACTTAAGCCACAAAGTGAAAATATTTCTTGACCTACATTTCTTTATGAAATGACTCATGATCTTTATTATGATGGTCCCAGGAAAGAAATGACTTGAGGAATAAAGTTAATACTATATTTAATGAACATGACTGGATTAAAACATGCATTTTACTTGAAAAATTCACTTAGTATTTCCTTGTGGACTACAATTTACTTGATACCAGGTGGTAGAAAAATAAAATTATTGTCTCCAACACTCAACAAATTAGCAAAACAAATATGCAGTGTTTTTGGAAATTTTCCAAATCTAAGCACAAAAGGAGCAGATTTCATAGACTTTCACAAACTGGAAAAGCATATTACTCTAAACACATTAAATTTAATATTTGCATTACTGACTTACCTCTATGAAATCTAGGCATGACCACTGTAAACTAATTTGGTAGGAATTTTTGGAATGATACCAAGTATGGCATGGTGAATGTACTATTCCCATCATTGGATACAAAAGGTCAAGGCCAGCTTTGGCTATATGATGAATACTAAACCAAACAAAGTTACATGTGCCACTGTCTGAGAAAAGAAAAAATTGAAAAGAAAGTGTCTGGAAATTTGCTAAACAGTAAAACAGAAAACAACTAAAGAATATTTTGGATAAATCACCAATGATTATACAGAGCAAATAAAAACGTGAGAGAAGAATGATGCTGCATAATTTAAACATTGTAAAACAAACAACACTGATCTTAAGTAAACATGAATTTAGTTTTATATATAATTGGATATTATACCTATAACATATCTTTTAATGATAGCATTCAGGGTTTTACCTCGGCCATAAAAAAGGCATTTTTTTTTCACTGAAAACTTAAAAAATATAAGTTGTTATAATTAATGACTTAGGTATTGTGTTTTCATTTTTTGTGTATATGTGTTTATCTTTCTTTTTACTTTTATTCCTTTTTGAGAATTTCCTAAAATACGTTTTGATCGTATACATCCCTTTTTCCAACCTTCCCAGATCATCCCTATGGTCTCTATGTGTCCAACCCTTGTAATCATTTATTTAAAATCCATTGAGTCTAGCTAGTACTGCTCAGTGGGACCAACCAGAGGAACAACATCTACATACTAGAAGATATGTCCCTAAAAAGCACAGACAGTCTTTCCATCAGAAGCTAGAAACTGATTATTGGTCTTCATCAAGGAATAAGGCTGTATGATCATTGTGGCTCTTCTTGCTGAATTTTTGACTGGTTACACATTCCCTGGTCTAATGCATGCTGTGGAAATCATTGGGCCATATAAGCAGCAGCCCTGTTTGATCTGGAAAACAATGTTTCCATGTAGACTTCTACTTCCTCCTGATCTTGCAATTCTTCTGTCCATTTTTCTGTGATGATCTCACAGCCTTATTAGAAAGGGATGTTGTACAAATGTCCCATTTAGAGACAAAAATTTCACAGCAAGACAGCTGCAAAAATGGATTTAGCGAGGTTGTGACAGCCTGGGCAAAACTTGGGCAAACTCAAGGCAGACAACCTTTCAGCATGGAGAGGTCAGGTGTGCCCAAAGTCCAATGAGCTATTGTTAATTAGTAGCTGGAATATTGGTGTTGTTTTTTTTGATAAAAGTATAGGGACTGGTAAGTAAACTCTCCTCTAGGTGAAAATCAAACATCCAAGAATGTATGAGAAGTATAAATTGAATGTGGCATGTACTGGATCCAAAATAATGGGAAGGAGTTAATGAGATCAAACATATCATATAAAATTCTCAATAAATTAATGAAAATGTATATAGCATATTATCATTTGAAGTTAAACAAACTATGAATACATTTTATAGTTTTCGCACTTTAAATTTGGTTTTTCTTCAAACTCTAAGGAAGTTATAAATAAATATACTAGGTAATCCCTTTAATCGCTTATTTAATTTTCCCAATATTAACATTATGAAAATTTACAGCATCTATACTGGATAATTAACTTTTGAATCTGCCCCAATGAATTTTTAGATTTCACCACTTATATGAATGTGTGTGTCTGTGTGTAACTCTATACGGGTTTTTCTGGCAACCCTTTGTAATGATAATCACAATACATATCTATGCCATAGCCATTGTCATAAATCAATTATTCTCCTTACCCTATTGTAGTGATGCAGAAAATTGTGCTTGTCACCTGCTAACTATAATTCATCATTAACATCTAAACTTACATTACTTTAAAATATCTTCAAAATAGAATTTAATAATGTATGACCTTTAGGAACTAACATTCTATTTTAGAGATTTATTATTTTATGTTTGTGAATGTTTTGCCAGAATGTACATCTGTGTACCAGGTATGAACATTTTCTGAGGCACCCAAAAGAGAGTGTCAGATCTTTTGAAAGTGAAGATACAGATGGTTCTTAGACATCATGTGAGTTCTGGGAGCAGAATACAGGTCATCTGCAAAAGCAAGTGTTCTTAACTGCAATGATATTTCTCTAGCCAGAGCAGATAGATTTTGTGTTGTTGTTGTTACAAATGATTTAGTTGAAGTTTTTCAAAGTGATTATAGGTATCAGTTTCTTCCATTTTATGGTTGAGTATTATTCTATGATATAGATTTTGTTTAATTGTTCCAGTTAAAGATGTGTGTGTGTGTGTGTGTGTGTGTGCATGTGTGTGTGTGTGAGTTTAGAGTAATTATAAATAATATTGTAGTTAACATTAGTGTTCAAGTTTCATTTTTCTGTTATGAGTAGTTTGTGTTTGTGCATGTGTGCATGTGTACATGTGAGTCTGTGTGTGTGTGTGTGTGTGTGTGTGTGTGTGTGTATTTTTGTGCTTTACACATAATGAAACTAGAAAGGTTTTTATTAGAGAGTAAGAAAAAACTTAAGGGTCGAGCTAGAGGATGCAGTACATCAAACTTGAAATTAGAAAGGTTTATCATATATAGCAGGAAGAGAAATAGCAAGAGGTAAAAGAAGGAATAGGAAAGGGAGAGGGTGAAAAGAGCAAGGTATAATGACACCATTGCATTTCATAAGGAAGTGTCTTATTCTGTATACTAATTTATAAAATACATAAGTGAGTAACATAAATAGACATTATCTTTCCAAGGTCATAAAAATTTTCACATATAATTTAACTCTGAATTAAGAAAACTTTAGTACTTTTTATATGACCGTGATATATCTTGAGCTAACACTTGAGTATCATGTAAGCATACAGTAAGAAGCTGTAATTTTCTAATTAACTCACTCCTTTGTTTCAATTTTTTATTGAAAGGACTATATATTACCTACTGAATGTCTTTATAACTTTACTATTAACTAATTAGGAAGAATGTGAATACTTTTTTAAATTTACCGTTTCCTGTCGCATCAAGCATTTGTCTATTCTTGGTCAGTTTCTAGGCTTCCTTTTATCCCTCTAGTATTATAACAAGCCATAGTGTCTCCAATTTTGTTATTCAACTTTTTAAAATAACATTTTTTACATTTATTGAAACTAGATTTGTCTTAGCTGGGTGGTGGTGGAGCATGCCTTTAATCCCAGCACCAGAAGACTGGGGAATCTATAAGTGCAAGGCCATCCTGGACTATAGAGTGAGTTCCAGAATACGATCCAAATCTATAGAGAAATCTTGTCTCAAAAAGCTAAAAAAAAAATAGAGTTTTCTTACATAATTTAGTTTCTCCTCCCTCTACTTCTCCCAGTTCCTCACCACTTCTCCTTACTCCTGGAACACCTCACTTTCTGTCTCTTGTCAGAAGAAAATATATATGTATATATGTATGTATATATATATACATATATATATATAATTTTCTTCTTTAAATTTGCACTGATGAATTGACATAGCAAATACAACGTCTATGTAATCTGGAAGTTTATTCGACTTTCACTTGATTATTGTATAAAGACAATACTGGCTTCTTCGACACTTTAAAGATGCTACAGCACTGCTTTCTAGTCTCTACTGTTATTTTTATTATTGGTTTCTCCTTATTATTAGATTTCTTCAAATTAAAGAGCAATAAATCCTCACCTGATTGGTGAGTGGTCATATATTTTGTAGGTTGTTGCATTTCAGTAACTTGCCACATTTTTGAATAATTTTGGGTCAACATGATGTAGTTGGAGAATTTATCAAGATCATACTTTTATTTCAGTTTCTACAACTCTTGATGAAAACCAGCTGTTTTCAGAATCCATTAGCTTCCCAAAGCAGGATGCAAGTAGGAGAGCAGAATTGGTGGCCTGACCTTTTTATTTAGTGCTGAGACTACTGGGTTTACTAATGATATTTATTGTCCAGTATGTCTCTCCAACAAAGAGAGGAAAGTTGACTGAACTGCCCTTAGGCTCCCATTGACATGCTATTTTGAAATGTCTGAGAGAGCAATGATAACAGCTCAAGCCAATAAATGACCCTTGCTTTTCTTATTTGAGGATCATCATTTCTCCTACTGAATTGCTCAGTTTGCTTTGTTACTTGGTTCAGTTTGAGTGCACTCAAATGGTCTGCTTTGATGCCTTTGTCAAGTTCTAAATTGTTTTTTTTTCTTTTCTTCCATACAGTAGTGGGAGGTATTTAAAAAATAAAATTTTTATTGACCTCTTCAGGTCGGTTCCAACACTGTCTCCGTAGACCTGCTTCAAGATTTCTATAGTCTTCTTTCATTGATAACTGACATCTATAATTCTGACGAAGCATTCTCATGATTCCATGTGGCCAAATTTTCCCAGATTTTCTTATTCTTAAATATTCTTTCTCAGGTATAATTCTTTATAAAATTAGGGGATAAAAAATTTCTCTCTCATCATTTCCACCTCTTGTTTAATTTACCTGTGGTCCAACAGTCAAACTCACTGAATAACAATGGAGACTATGGAAGCGGATAGTAGACTCCAAAACAACTGATGCCTTCAAATGGTTTCAGAATAGCATAAAGCGAAGAAAACCAGTGACAAATCACAATACCAGATATCTTAGACAACAATCCTTTATTTCATAGCTAATATCTAATTATGACTGAGTACATAATATGTTTATCTGTTGTGGGACAATTGTGTGTATCCTGTCAATTGTACTTTAATAAAACACTGATTGGCCAGTAGTCAGACAGCAAGTATAGGCGGGATAACGAGAACAGGAGAATTCTGGGAAGAGGAAAGATTCAGTCTACAGTCTTCATCCAGACACAGAGGAAGCAAGATGAGAGAACCTCGTGGATGTAAGGTACCAAGCCATGTGACTAGCACAGATAAGAAATCTCTGTCAACAAAAACTCCTAGAAACAAATGGTGCCAACATGGACAGCTAAATCCACTTAAAACCTACTTAACTCTGTTCTTTTTTTGTCTCAATTATTTCCCAAACTCTTTCAAGTTTTAAGTGGATTTCTGTCCCATCTGATCCCACAGTCATTTAGCCCCATCATTTATCCTTCTGAGTCTTAGTTACCTCACTAAGGATGAATTTTTTCAAGTTCCATCCATTCACTTTCAAATTTCCTAATGTACTATTTTTTAATATTAATTTTTTTCTTCTTATTTTGTTCAGCTTACTGAAATTCTTTTTTATATATTTTATTGTATTTAATTTTTTATTAAAATTTCCACCTTCTTCCCTCCTCCCACACTCCACTGTAAAGTATCATTTTTTTTTTAAATCCAGTCTTCAGTTGAGACACATCTTGGTTATTTATAGGTTTGAATTATTACAAATAAATCTTCTATGAACATAGTTCGGCAAGCATCCTTGTGATATGGTACAATATCCTCTGGGTATATGCCCAGAAATAATATAGCTGGGGATTGAGGTAGGTCAATTTAAAATTTTCTGAAAAATTGCCATGCTGATTTTCAAAGTGGCTGTATACAATTTCACTCATGTCAGCAATGGAGGAGTGTTGTCCTTGTTCCACATCTTAATCAGCTGAACTGTCACTTGTGTTTTTTATCTTAGCCATTCTGACAGGTGTAGGATGTCATATCAGAGTCAATTTCCAAATCAGATTTGCATTTTCCAGATGGCTAAGAAAGTTGAACAACACCTCAAATGTTTCTTGACCATTTGAGACTCTTTGTTGAGAATTTTGTTTAGATATGTGTCCAATTTGTTAATTATATTATTTGGTTTATTGAAGTCTAGTTTCTTGAGATTTTTGGATATTTTGGGAATCAGTCTCTGTAAGATGTGGGTCTGTGAAGATTTTTTCTCATTCTGTAGACTGTCATTTTGTCCTATTGACAGTATCCTTTGCCTTACAGAAAATTTTCAGTTTCATGATGTTCCATTTAATAAATGTTGATCTTAGTGCCAGCAATACTGGTGTTCTCTTCAGAATGTTTTCTCTTGTGAAAATATATTCAAGGCTATTTCCAATTTTCTTTTCTACCAGATTCTGTATATTTGAATTTGTATTGAGGTCTTTGATCCACTTGGTTCTAAGTTTTGTGAAAGGTGATATATATGGATCTATTTGCATTTTTCATCAAGAAAATATCCAATTAGACCAGCAACATTTGTTGAAGATGCTTTTTTCCCCCAAGGAATGCAATTTTTGACTATTTTGGAAAGTTAGATGTCCATAGGTGTGTGGATTTACATCTGGTTCTTTTATTTGGTTCAATTTATCTACCAGTCTCTTTCTATGCCAATACTATGTTGTTTTATTATTATAGCACTGTAGAGCTTAAAAAAATGGATGGCAATACTTCTGGATGTCCTTTTATTGTACAGAATTTTTTCAGGTATCCTGGGCTATTGTTTATCCATATGACACTGAGTATTGTTCATTCAAGATCTGTAAAGAATTATGTTGCAATTTTAATGAGGATTACACTGAAACTGTAGATTGCTTCTGGTAAGATGGCAATTTTTATTATGCTAATTCTGCCAATCCATGATTATGGGAGATTTTTCCATCTTCTGAAATCTCCTACAATTTTTTTCTTCAAAGACTTTATGTTCTTGTCATACAGTTTTTCACTGGCTTTGATAGAGCAAGATAAAAATATTTTATACTATTTGAAACTGTGGTAAAAGGTGTTGATTCTCTGATTTCTTTCTCATCCCCCTTATCATTTGTATATAAAAGGACCATTGATTTTTTTTTTTTAAGTTAATCTTGTATCCAACCACTTGACTAAAGGTGATTATCAGCTCTTAGAGTTCCCTGGTAGAACTTTTGTTTTGTTTTGTTTCTCTTTTAGTTTGTTTACATGGTGATTTATATTGACAGTTTATTGTGTATTGAACCAGCCGTACATCTCTGGAATGAAGCCTACTTGATTATGGTGGACAAACTTTTTGATGTGTTTTTGGACTTGGTTTGCTGGTATTTTAGTGACTACTAAAGTGTCAATGATAGAATGCATTATGAGGGAAACTGGCCTGTAATTCTCTTTCTTTGTGTGGTTTGCAAGTCAAGATGACTGTGGCCTCATAGAATGAATTTGGCAATGTTTCTTCTGCTTCTAATTTTTGGAATAATTTGAAAAGTATTAGTATTAGCTCTTCTTAGAATATCTGAAAAAATTCTGCATTAAACCATCTGGGTTTGTCGCTCTCACCCCTACCCCTATTGGGAGACTTTTAATAACTGCTTCTTTTTCCTTAGGGCCTATTGATCTATTAAGCTGTTTATCTGATCTCGATTTAAATTTAGTAAGTATTATCTATTAAGAAAATTGCCCATTTCTTTTAGATTTTCATTTTATAGGGTACAGGTTTTTGAAGAATGACCTAATAATTTTTTGAATATCCTTGGTGTTTTTGTTATATCATCTTTTAGTTTATGATTTTGTTATCTGAATATTTTCTCTTTATCTTTTAATTAGTTTGGATAAGGGTTTGTCTATTTTGTTGAGTTTTTCATAGAACTATCCCCTTGATTTATTAATTATTTGTATTGTTCTCTCAGTTTCTGTTTTATTGATTTCAGTCTTATGTTTGTTTATTTCTTGATTCTTGGGGTGCTTCTTCTTCTTCTTCTTCTTCTTCTTCTTCTTCTTCTTCTTCTTCTTCCTATTCTTCCTCCTCCTCTTCCTCCTCCTTTTTATCTTCTGTTTTCTTCATGAGATTTCAAGTGCACTATTTGGTCACAAGTTTAACATCTCTCTAGTTCTTTATAAAGGAATATAGTACTTTGAATTTTTCTCTTAGCATTGCTTTCACAGTGTCTTATAAAGTTGGGTATGTTGTGCATTCATTTTCTTTGGATTCTAGGAAGTTTATATTTCTTTATTTCTTCCTTGACCCAATGTTGATTCACTAGTGAGTTGCTGAGTTTCCATGTGTCTGTAGGCTTTCTGTTGTTTCTGTTGTTGAAATCCAACTTTAATCTTTGGTGGTCTGATGAGTTAGAAAGTTATTTTGGTTTTCTTGCATCTGTTGAGATTTCATTTGTAATCAAGTACAAGGTTTCCATGATGTACTGAGAAGAAAGAATGGTTCTTGCATATGAGTAAAATGCTCTGTAGATATGTTTGGTTCATTTGAACCATAATATATGTTAGTTTTGTTATTTCTCTATTTAGTGTCTGTCTTGATGACCTGTTCATTAGTAAAAGGTGGATGTTGAAGTCTCCCTTTAAATCAAACTTTACTGATGCTTCTTTAAAAAATGTTGGTGCCCTTCTATTTGTGGCATAAATGTTCAGAATTAGGACATCTTATTTGTAGATTTTTATTTGATGAGTATAAAATGTCTTTCTCTATCTCTTTTGGTTAACATTGGTTGGAAGTCTAATTTGGAAAATCTTTTTCCAAACCTTTACTATGAGGTAATGTCTATCTTTGATGTTGAACTCCTACACTATCTCTCTCCAGAAGCAGCTTCATGGCTTCTCCTTGACTCCACCCTTCTTTCTCCCACCATTCAGTTTATTTTTTTCCTGCCTAGCTTTATTCTACCCTATCATATCAATCCAGTTTCTTTATTAGCCAATGGAATTCACAGCATACAAAGGGGAATGCCATATTACCTCACCTATTCTGTTTAAATAAAAAGGAAGGCTTTTTCTTTAACATAGTAAAAATACATATAACAAAACAGGTATTAATCAAGAATTATAGTTACAATATTTATATCTACTTTATCTTTTATCATATCTAAGGAAAAATATAACTATCAATTCTTCAACTCCATCAAAGCCTCCAGAATGATATAATATTACCTAAGTAAACAATAAGCTCATTGTAAGCAACTTTCAAACGTCTAGAATTGACAGAGACATATCACTGCCAGGACAGTCACCCAAAGATTTTTGTAATGTTGAGGGTACCCATCTTCAACCTGCAGGCCCATAATATCCAGCAGACTTTTCCATGAAGCAGGAAATTTCAAAGAGAGTTCCACCTATATTGGAGGTTTTCAGTGCCTTTTTTCTGTGTCCTGCAGAATGTCTAGCAGACTCTTTTATGAAGCATGAGTTCTGAAGGATTGTCTCACTTTTACGCAAGTTCAACTGTCATTTCTCTGAGTTCTGCATGTCCAGTTTACATAGCATACCATCAAGCAGTCCAGGCAAGAGCAGTTTCTTGCCCAAATGGCTAACAAACTCTATAAGGAACCTCTTCAATACCCATCTTCCTCTTGAAGAAATTGGTGCTGCCAGGAGCAGATGTGTCTCACTGTCATGAAAAGTTCTAAATTCTTAAACATTTTAAATGCCATATTCTGTAGTCTTTGAAAGGTTTGAAGAGTCCCTATCCATCTGAAATACATCTCTGGATATCTAGAAAACCTAACTAACATGACTACAAGCTTGACTCTTGTAGATGATTATCTATTAAACTATGTTTCTTAATTAAACATTATATTTTTAAATGAAGCACACACACATAATACCTTAATCAAGAGCAGAAGTATACATATAACAAAATTTACCCTAAATTGTATCCATAGACCAAGACATATACCAGTACAAATCTCTGTAGCATATCCTCCTTTAAATGTAAAAAAAAACATTTATAAACAATATTAGGGAATTTGTGCATAGTTCTCTCAAAGCTGCTCACTGCTTTTGGCTGGGCAAAGTAATTTTTGGGGATGTTCATATCAACCTTTCAGAGGGTCTTGGTCCATCAAAACACATTAGTTGGGAAACAATCCACAGGTTTTCATCCTTTGTGAAAACAAAAGAAGAATCTTTTTCTCAAAGAAACAAATCCTTAGACCTTTATTTTGAATTCAAGATACCTTTATGTTGGTTTAAGTTAGCATTCCATAGACTGAAATATCTCTTTGTATGTAGCTCTTTAACTGTTAAAAAATTCAAAGAATCACAATAATAAACATAATCCAGACTCTCTGTATATTTTCCATTTTTACTTGGCCTATTTGTTTTTACTCTACTACTTTTTAAAATTTATTTTATTCTCTTTACCACTTTAATCTATGACTGTCTGTACGCTGTCTCTTTAAAGACTGTCTTTATTTATTAACCATTTGCTTCTTTTTTATAACTATATTATGTTTCTTCTCTCTACCAAGCCTACATAAATTTATCTAACACTGTGACCCATTTAGAGGTCTTTTTTATCTATGTTTGTCTTTATTGTGTATCTGTAATACTTTTCTGACCAGAAGTGCTTCCTAAAATGATTAGCCATTCTTATGAATTTAAGCAGTGACATTACTAAGAGAAATATGGCCCTGTCTTCTTGCTATACCTAGTCCAACATGGCGGAAGTCTGTTAGTGCCTGAGACTGTTGGATGGGAGTTGTCCTCACTACCCAAACTCTGATTACTACTTGGCCCCTGCTGCCATCAAGTAATTTTTAGCATGCTGCCCCAAAACCCCATTTAATGCTCAGCCTTCTGAAAGAGCCATAGTTTGTGCTGTCAGTACTATCCAGAATGCTGCAGTTCCAAACAGTATGGCTTTTTTTCTGCTACCACTGAATCAGGAAAACTTCTTTTAAAGGATCCACATATCTGCTTGCTTCTATCAGACAGAGCACACCCAAGAAAATACCACTGCCAAACCATGCTTAACTCTGTTCTTTAGTGTCTAGTATTTTTTTTAAACTTTTTCAGGTTTTATGTGGATTTAGTCAACAATGTTTGTGGACCAATTTGTTGTATGGAAGCCACTTGTTCATTTCCCAACTGCCCAGACTCCCAAAATAATAACACAGAAAGTGTATTAATTAAATCACTGCTTGGCCCATTAGTCTATTTTCCTATTTGCTAACTCTTACATCTTAATTTAACCCATCTCCATTAATCTGTGTATCAACATGAGGTCATGGCCTACCAGCAAAGCTTAAGAACATTTGTCTCCAGCAGTGGCTAAATGACTTCTCCCTGACTCCACCCTTCTTTCTCCCAGCATTCAATTTAGTTTTCCCCACTTTGAACTGTTCTATCTTATCAGACCAATACGGTTTCTTTATAAGCCAATGGTATTCACAGCATACCGCATACAGAAGGGAATCCCACACCGTGTGTGTGTGTGTGTGTGTGTGTGTGTGTGTGTGTGTGTGAAAGATCCTATGCAAGACAAAAATAATTTTCAAAAAATTATTATACTGTTATTGTTTTACAAATCAAAAATTTTTGGCCCAGAATCTTAATGTTGAGATTACATCTCTGTGACATCATAATCTGTTCAAATTAAAAATTTTAAAGTAGAAAAGAATCTGTATTCTCAATGGATGAATTTCACAACATTTGATCTATACCACTACCCCACTGAAAAAATTAGACTTTGTGCCTTTTCTGGAAAAAATATGCATACATATACATACACATATACATACACACACATACACACACATATATAATGCATAATGTATGCATATACACATGATATATATATGTGTGTGTGTGTATATATGTGTGCGTAGGTGTGGTTGTGTATATATTAACAAGTTATTCTTTAATTTCACCTTGTAACAGGAATGAGAACATCTAATGTAGAATGTTTTCATTCAGTGGATTTAAGATTTAAATATTTATAAAAAATGTTTTAAACATTTTGCTGTACTAAGTATATCACACCACACAAGGAAATGCAACTCTCAAACAAGTAAATAATGCATGCTAATCATCCTCTTTTGTATTTCTCACAGATGGTGTCACACTATTTCTGAAATGACTCATGATTTTTTTTCATTTTTAATTATGTATCTAAACTGTATCTTAAGAAAATTCCTTATATTCTTTTTGTTGTTATCTGTGATATACACAGAAAATGAATTTTAGTATAAATATTTGAATTTTATTACTAAAAAGTAGCAAAATATTTATTCAATATGCCAGACAACCTTAGTATTTCAAGTATTGATTCATTTATTTTGATTATTCCCTTACTCCACATTATGGATTTTAAGTGATGCCTTTGTACATGAAATGATCTGATAAAATATTTATCTTCTAACTTGAAGGCAAGTAGTAAATGCTCATGTCTTTATTGATGCTGATTATTCTTTCTTAGGTGAATCAAAAAGCAAACATTTAGCAGATTTGTATTTTATATCCATGAAACAAGATTAACTTAACTCAACAATTGCTTAAACAGACCAGCACTAGTTTTTAAACAACTATGAAACACTATATTATGCATTCCCAGTAGAGTGGTTTTATAATATTGGAACAGTCAGTTCATAAGTTGTCCATGATTGTGCTGTTTAGTCCTTTGAATCTCTTCCATACAAACCATCTGCATTCACTGACTCACTGCTAAAGAGTATGATTTGTATTCATTCAATGAATAGTTTATGCTTAGTTTTTTTGCACTATAACATTTTATTAGTTTTTTTGGTAATTTCTGTTCAATATGTTATGACCATATTCACTCCCAAACTCTTCCAACTATTCTCTCACTACCCACTCAACTTTGGACATTTACAAAAATATCCTTCAAGATGATTTTGTGTTGCAGAAACATTCTCAGAAGCATCATCTTCCTCTAGAGAAAGAGGTCTAATTGCTACAGCATACACTACTAGAGAAGATCATATTTTTGTATTTTTTTAACAGCTAACAGTTGAAAATCATCCACATCTAGGGGTCGGCTTATGGGCACAACTTCTGCCTCAATGTTGGAATTTGATCTGAGTTGGCTTTTCTAAGGATTAGGGATTGTTGTTTATCTTAATCACATTTCTATTGCTATGATAAAATATGATTATTGAAGGCAACATATGAAAGAAATTGTTAATTACATCTAATAATTTATAATCTAGCTTGAAGTGAATTCAGGACAGAAACTAAAATAAGGAACCTTGAGGCAGAAATGAAACAATAGAAACCGTGAATAAACACATTGTACTTACTTACTTCTCTGGACTCACTTAGCCTTCTTTCTAACACAGTCCAGGACCATATCACAGGAGTGGCACTTGTCCCTAGTTAATTGAGCCCTTCCACAACCATCATTAATCAGGAAAATGTTCTATAGATTTTCCTACAGTATATTCTTTAGAAGGAATTTTCTCAAATGTGTTCACCTCTTCCCAGATGGTTTTAGTTGATTTCAATTTTGAAATAAAAATACATACTCTAGGACACTGCTCTGACAACTGTGAGTTTATTTGTGTTGGTGCTTTGCTATGTCAAGAAGATAATGCTTAGTTATTTTTAGAGTGCACAGGTTTGTCTCTTTTAAAAGGAGGAGATTCTTCTCTTTTAATTTTATATTTACCTCACTGAAGTCTTAATACCCTCTAATCAACAGTCTCAAGTTGGTATGCTTAATTTCCCCTAATAATTCCATGCTATTCTACAAAAGGTTTCAGAGATTTGAGCTATCAGCTGTTAAATATCTAGTCAAAATTGATGCAAAGTCTCAGATAGCCAGGAGACTTAGCTGGGGTCATCTTCCCAGATTCCTGGGAGTTTTCCTAGCCACAGGTTTCTCCATCAATGAATAATACCTGCTTCTATGAAGATTTCTCCTTCACTGCTCTCCCTTCTCATACTACATTTTTTATCAGTTCATTGGTTGAGGGATTTCTAGGTTGATTTTAATTTCCAGCTATTATGGTACAGAAGTCAATCTTATGACTATACAGAGCCTTTGTCCATATGTTTGTGTCTTTGGTATGAGAAGGTACTAAGCATACTACTAAAGGAGAAATGTAAACACCAACCCAGCCCAAAAAGTCTTATATTTTTGTTTTTTCAATTTGTGTTTTATTTTTTATTTTATTTAAAAAATAAACTAACTTTTTTCACCTTACATACCAATCCCAGTTTTAATTCCCTCCCCACCTACCATTCCTTCTACCTTCCCCCACCACACTCCCCATCCACTCCTCAGAGAAGGTAAGGCACGTTGCTTTGGGGAATGTCCAAGGTCCACCCTACTATATCTATACTGAGCAAGGTATCCCTCCAAAGAGAATACATTCCCAAAAAAGCCAGTACAAGCAGTAGGAACAAATCCTGGTGCCACTTCTAGTGACTCCATAGTCTGCTCCAGCCATACAATTGTCAACCAAATTCAGAGAATCTAGTCTGGACCTTTGTTGCTTCCTTCCCTGTCCAGTTGGAGGTAGTGAGCTCCCATTAGCTCAGGTAGACTGTCTCAATGGGTGTCCCCATCATGGTCTTGACCTCTTTGCTTATATTCTCATTCCTCCAAATCTTCAACTGGACTTTGGGAGCTCAGCCCAGTGCTCCACTGTGGGTCTCTTTTTCCATCAGTTGCTGGATGAAGGTTCTAAGGTGACATTAAAGATATTCATCAATATGAGTACAGGGCAAAACCTGTTCAGACACCCTCTTCTTTTTTGCTTAGGGTCTTAGTTGGGGTCATCTTTGTGGATTCCTGAGAAATTCCCTAGTGCCAGGTTTCCTGCTAGTCCCATAAGGGCTTCCTCAATCAAAATATTTCTTTTCTTGCGCTTGTCTCTGTCCTTCCTCCAACTCAACTATTCTGTTCCCTCAAGTTCTCCTCCACTCCCCTTTCTCCTCCTCTTCCCCTTCCTCCATTCTTTCTTACCCACCCTCTTGCTTGCAATTTTTTCAGGCAATCTAATCTGGTCTATTTTTCATTTCCATATATTTTTCTTAGTGTTTGCCTTGTTACTTAGATACTCTAGGGTCATGGACTATAGGCTCATTATCCTTTCCTTTACAGCTACTACCACTTATGAGTGAGTACATACCATGTTCAACTTTCTGGGTCTGGGTTATCTCACTTGCTTAATATTGTTTATGTTGGTTGTAATTTAATTTTTATATTATATTTGTTCTTATTGTATATAACTTTGTATTAGGCTTAAAACTCTCTTATATAATCAAAAGTGGGAGGCACTGTAGGGAATTCTTCAGGCAGTAGCCTTTAATTAACCCTCCCTCAACTTGGCCATGGCCTTTTATACTATAAATGCCAATATAAAGCATGCACTCCCTCTGCTTGTCTGGCTGTTAGATTCCTCATTCAAACAGAGGACTATGATCTGTGAGACTACTCCTAATTAAATAATACAATTCTGAGATAGTGTGAGATTTCATTTTAAAAGCATGCCTCTTCAGTTCTTAAACTTCTGCTAGAGCTATAAGATGTCAAAAAGAAATCAAATTGGAAGAGAAGAAGTCAAACGTTTGTTATTTGCAAGTTATATCATAATATATATCAGTGACCCCCAAAACTCTACCAAAGAACTCCTACAGCTGATAAATACCTTCAGCAATGTGGCAGAATACAAGGTCAACTAAAAAAAATCACTAACCGTCCTATATACAAATAATTAAAAAGCTAAGAAAGTAATCAAGGAAGCAGTACTCTTCACAGTATGCACAAATAACATAAAATATCTTGGGGTAACACTAACCAAGGTAGTGAAAGACCTATTTGACAAGAACTTTAAGTCTTCTAAAAAGAAATTGAAGAAGATACTAGAAAATGGAAAGATTTTCCATGCTCTTGGATAGGTAAGATCAGCATAATAAAAATTGCAATCCCCATCAAAATCCCAACACAATTTTTCACAGATCTTGAAAGAACAATTATCAGCTTCATATGGAAAAACTAAAAAATCTTTGATCTACAATGGTGCCCTCACAGCAAGATCCTAGGTAAATGGTATCAGAAAGCTTGTGTGAGAAACCAACCAATATATAATTTTACTTGAGGACCACTCTACAGGTTTGAATCCATAATGAACACTGCTTAGGTGTCTAAGAACCTCAGATTAGATAGCCCAGGGTACTAGGGTAAAACTAAATATTATTGTTCTAAATTGAACTAAACCAAACAAATAGACAAAAATAACAAAACAATACAATGACTCCTAATGACTTCCTGCTATACTCATAGGTCAGTGTCTTTCTCAGCCATTGTCATAAATTTTCTCCTGTTGCAAATAGAAACAAATACAGAGAGTCTTCAGCTAGTTACTATGCAGAGAGGGAGTGAGCTTGGAACATTTAGTGTAAAACAGAAGGTATTTATTAAAACCTTTCTCTTGGGCCTCTGGCCACCCTGCCGAAGAGGAGTCAAAAAGATGCTAAGAATCAGAAGCAATGGAGGACTCTGAGAATACAAGTCCCTCAAAGCCACCATGATTTTCCAGAGACTGAGGCAGCACATGGAAAGCCTGCACCAGTGTTCACCAGATCAAGTCCTAGAACTGGCAGGAGAAGTGGACACATGTCCCCTTCCCTAACAAAGAAGTATTTTCAACTGATAACCTCTTGAAAATGATATTTTTGTTTTCTCCAAAGGATTTTTACTGGGAAAACTAATTATTAGGGTAGGCTTTATAACTAGCAGTAGATAATCAACAGAAAAGGTATCTTGAAGGTTTCTTTGCTCATAATATTATGCCAGGGATTTTCCTTTATCTTATTTTTATTTAATTTATTTTTTGTTCTTTCTTTTTTTCTACAGGTGGTCCTTTTAATATATAATATGGCTTTCAGTGTTGTGTATTTATGGAATTTCTGAATGTGTGAGCAAGTGGTTCTTTGTTTCTTGTGGCTTCTCTTGGGTTCTTTCTCTTCTGCTTGTTTTTATACTATTTGGAAGCTTCAGTTTAGTTTTATTACATCATATTTTATATAAATATTATTATTATCTTCTAGAAGATTTTTCTTTCTAAAGAGAGACAGAAAAGAGTGAATTCAGATGTAAGGAGATGTGTGAGGAACCTGGGAAGACTAGAAGAAAAGAAAACCACAGTAAGTGTATAGTACATGAGAAAACAAGCAAGAGAATTAACAAACAACAAAAACAATCTGTTTTTGACAAAAGGAAAAAAATAAAAATAAATAAAATGTACTTGCACCTGCATCATTCAAACTAAAAATAAAAGAATGCCAGACTAAATAAAATTTGGTCTATATGTATTTAGCATATGTAATTTGGCTAAATAATAGCAAAGCAAAAGCAAGGTTTTATCTTAATACAATTACCACAAAATTAAAAGATACTATGATAATATTTATCTTTCTATTAGGACTTTGGGATGTTTATTAGCACAGAACATACCTTTGCCAATTATCACCTACTTCTCTCTTACAAGTAAAAGGTGGTTTGAACTCTGTAGCATGAATATGCTCCCTTTCCATTAATACAAATTTCACACCAACTGTCATCAACTACATTAACACAGTATTACTTCCCTTATCTTACATTCACCCATATGCTCCCTTTCCCTGAAATCTCCTTGAGTGTTCATCTCAACATCATTGATGGCTTTTATGTTCTCACATCCACAGAAAGCACAAGATACAGGCTTGCTCTAGATGGATGACCTTCTTCAGTGTCTGACACCATTGACTACACATTTCTGAAAATATTTCTCCACTGTTTCACTCCTATTTGTATGCTCTTTTTTTTCCTAGGTGGCACTTCTCTTAATAGGAATTGTTCCTCCATTTCTACTTAATTTCTATGAGTCAGGCTTAATGTTCTATTATTTGAGTTTGTCATTATTTAAGTAGGTCCACTTTCTGTTTTTTGTGTATTTTTCCTGAGGTGACGTCTTTTCTCTCTCTCTCTCTCTCTCTCTCTCTCTCTCTCTCTCTCTCTCTCTCTCTCTCTCTCTGTGTGTGTGTGTGTGTGTGTGTGTGTGTGTGTGTGTGTGCATTTCTCTAGGAGACAGCCATTGCTACTTTCATCTTCATGTAAATACTCATAAAGCTACTTGAGATCTTCACTTTCATCTTGTGTGCACAATCAGAGGCTTTAGTTTTTCTTTCCACCCATTTTTACCCTCACACATACTTTTAGATTCATGAGTCAAAAAGATGAGATTGTTCTTATATGTTCCATTTGTTCAATCAAAATGAGAGGGCTGAATCACAGCATCTGAGACCATTGTTAGAAAAAATATGACTAACTAAATCAAAGATACTTCCTTTAGAAAGATTGCAAGATCCAAGATCTTAATCAATACATCAGCTGCAGAAAACTGTGTTATGAGTTTTGAAAGTGAACTAAAACATGAAAAGGCAATGAATTTCAAAGAGGAGCAACACAAGTAGAGTTTATTCTGTCTGTTTGCAGAGCAAATGTGCTTAAGACCACAAATTGGCTGGATGTTGAGAGAAGAGGTTGAATAAGATTGGTAGAAAAAGAAATTATTCAGCTATTGTAAGAGACAGCTGTTGGGATCATAGTTTTAAGAACTAGTAGAAGGAACTGAGTGTAGAGTAATGGTCTGATATTATATTTTTTGTAATAAAATAAAAATTATTTTCTGAGCAAATATTGCATAACTATGTGTTGTATAATAACTGCTAAAATAATTTAATCATTTCTTCCTCTAAGACTTTAATGCGTTTCTGTAGAATCTGTATAGTTGGATACTTAGTAAAAATTTAATTGTTAAATGGATGGTATAGTAGATGAATGAACACACATACAGATAGATGTCTGGTTGAATTAGGTATGTATGCAGTGATGATTTTATTATTTAACTTATCAGGGTTTTATACTTTTACATCAATAATGGACTGAAATGATTATTTACATTATTACATATACTTACATTTATTTCCTAAATTTGTCCAGCTATCCCTTTGGAAGATTTTTATTAATTTAAAAGTTTTATTATAACTATGTTTATAGATATGGGTACATGTGTACTGTAGCATGTGCAGAACTGAGATGACAAATTTGGGAGCTGGTTCACTGATTATCAGTCACTATCAGTGTGCCTTTATCAGGTCATTAATAATATAACTAATTACTCTCGGATTATATTAACATCCTTCACACATTCCTGCAAGCAACAATGGGTTTTATTCTGTCTTCTATTGGTTTAGTGTTTGAAAAAATTAAGGTGATGATTCATATTAAGAAAACAACTCAGTTTTCATCTTTAACCTATAAGAATGGCCAAGATGAAAAACACTGATGACAACTTATGCTGGAGAGGTTGTGGGGTAAAAGGAACATTTCTGCATTGCTGGTGGGAATGAAAGTTGGTACAACCCCTTTGGATATCACTATGGCGATTTCTCAGAAAACTAGGAAACAACCTTTCTCAAGACCCAGTAATACATCTTATGGGTGTATATCCAAAGGATGCTCAATCATGTCACAAGGACAAGTTCATAGCAGCTTTTTTTGTCATAACCAGAATCTGGAAACAACCTAAATGCCCCTCGACTAAGGAATAGATAAGGAGAATGTGGTACATTTACACACTGGAGTACTACACAGCAGAAAAAATAACAACATCTTGAATTTTGCAGGAAAATGGATGGAGAGAGAAAACAGTATTTTGAGTGAGATAACTCAGAGAAAGACAATTATATGTACTCACTCATAGGTGGTATTTTAAACATAAAGCAAAGAAAACCAGCCAAAAAACCACAATCTCAGAGAACTTAGACAACAATGAGGATACTAAGAGAGAATTACATAGATCTAATTTACATGGGAAGTAGAAAAAGACAATATCTCCTGAGTAAATTGGGAGGATGAGGACCTTGGGGGAGGGCTGAAGTGGGGGGGGGGAGAGGCAGGGAGGGGTGCAGAGAAAAATGTAGAGCTCAACAAAAATCAATAAAAAAGAAATATGAGGCTAAACTTATACTTTAAAAAATAGCTTTTATTTGCATAAAATACAAGCTTTTAAACTCTTAAAATATGTCAGACTCTCCATAAAGTAGTTTGTTCTCTCCTTCACATTCACAGAGAAATATACTGCATCTGTGATATATATTTTAACATGCTTTATTCATTTCATTGTTCAAATAAGCTAAATTATCAATAGGCTTTCTTTAACCTCAATTACTTCATGAAACTTACATTAACTCTTTTCTCTCTTTCTAGTAATACGCAATACTGTTGTATTTAGGAAGAAAGGACTTTTTATAGCATAATTCTTCAGTGAATCTTTGAAATTTCACGTGCTCCAAAGCTGCTCACCTCCCCGTCCTTCCATATCCTCCCCCCCACCTCTGCAGCATCCTCTGCTAAGGAACTCCCCCAAATCAGTTAACACACACACACACACACACACACACACACACACACAAATAAACCCAAAATGAGAATAATACATTTTGTGAATATGAGCAAAGAGGTCAAAACCATGATGGGTACACTCACTGAAACAGTCCACCTGAGTTAGTGGAAGCTCACAAACATGAGACATATTGGGAAAGAACAAGCATAGGACCAACTTAGTCCCTCTGAGTGTGGTTGACAGTTGCATGGCTGGGGCAGACTGAGGAACATTTGCAGTGGCAGCAGAATTTATCCCTTCTGCTTGTACTGGATTTCTAGGAACCTATACTCTCTGGATGGGTACCATGCTCCTCTGTCTTTCCAACAACTCTTTATCCTACTGGCTTCAGGAGCTGTCACTTTACTTACGTTTTGTCCAACAAGCCACGCCCAAACAATGTTTATTGCAATGAGTCTTTGGTCTAGTTCAAGGCTTCTGGCACACCATTATAACTGGACTCTCAGCAAAACTCCTTGTGGATATTTTACTGTTTCTCTGAGTCATGGAGTTGCTGTGGTTATTGCTATGCTGTACCAGTACCTTCGTGTCCTCCAGCAGGAATAGATGGGTGAATTTTAGGGTGGGCCAATTCAAGGCCTAATCTGGAGATCTGGGTGGTAGCTGATCTTGTCAGTCAGGGCCCCTAGGACTAATCTTTCAGGCAAGTCGCAGGGCAGCTCTCCTAAGACAATGTCCTCCAGGGCAACTTCTCCCTTGTTCATGTCAAGGGATGGAATCATCTCAGCTGAGTGGGGGCTGGTAGAGAAGGGATGGTGGAAGGGGAGAAGGAAGGGAGGGGGAAAGGGGAGGAGAACTTGAGGTAACAGAATAGCCGATTTGGAGGAAGAACAGAGATGAGAGCAAGAAAAGAGATATTTTAATTGAGGGAGCCATTATGGGACTAGCAAGAAACCTGGCACTAGAGAAATTCTTAGGAATACACAAAGATGACCTCAGTTAAGACCCTAGCAATGGAGGAGAGGGTGCCTAAACTGCCATTGCTCTGTAGGCAGACTGATGAATATCTTAAATGTCACTGTAGAACCTTCATATAGCAGCTAATGGAAGGAGAGGCAGAGACCCACAGCAGAGCATTGGCCTGAGCTCCCAAAGTCCAGTTGAAGACTGCAAGGAAACAGAGTATGAGCAAAATATGTTCATGATGGTGGGACACACTAAAGCAGTTTACCTTAGCAAGTTCAGATAGACATTTTTCATATCTTTCAAAGACTACAGAACATAGCATTTAATGTTTTAACAACTTAGGACAATGAGACACGTCTGCTCCTGGCAGCACCAATCTACTTCAAGAGAAAGATGGGCATCAAAGAGACTCCTTATGGAGTTGGTTAGCCATTTGGGCAAAAAACTGCTCTTGCCTGGGCTGTTGTATAAACTGGACACAGAAAACCCGCAGAGATAGGACTGCTGAACTTGCCTAAAGGTGAGATGATCTTTCGAGGTTCTTGATTCATAAAAGAGTCTGCGAGACATTCTACAGGACATAAAAGATAGTGACTGAACTGCCTTTAAAATTTCTTGCTTCATGAAAATGTCTCTGAATATTATGGGCCTAAAGGCCAAAGATGGGTGCCCCAACGATACAGAGAAACTTTGGGTGACTGTCCAGACAGCAAGATGTCTCTGTCATTTCTAGAGTTTTAAAAGTTGCTTACTTCTTGTTTACTTAGGTAATATATCCTTCTGGAGTCTTGGATGGAGTTGAAGAATGGATAGTCATAGTTATAGTTCTCCATTATTATGATAAAAATATAGTTATAAATATTGTGACTATAATTCTTGCTTGATAACTGTTTTGTTATGTGTAATTTTACTATGTTAAAATAAAAGCCTTTCTTTTTTGTTTAAACAGAAAAAGGAAAAATGATGGAGGAGGGTTATCTGTCTATTGTATTATTTTCATTGGTCAATAAAAAGACTGCCTTGGCCCTTTGATAAAACAAAAAATTAGGTAGGCGGAATAAACAAAACAAAATGCTGGAAAGAGGACAATGAGGCAGAAGCCATGGAGCCAGCCACCAGGTCAGACATGCTGAATCTTTTCCGGTAAGCCACCAGCTCGTGGTGCTATACAGATTATTAAAAATGGGTTAATATCAAAATATGAGAGTTAGTCAGTAACTAACTCTCTAGAGATAATGGGCCAGGCAATGCTTAAATGAATACAATTTATATGTTGTTATTTCAGGGACTAAGCTAGCCGTGCGGAAGCCGGGTGAGGCGAAAAGCAGGCCTGCCCGCAGCCCCACCACTACACAGTTGTATGGCTGGGGCAGACTGCGGGGCCACTGGCAACGGCACTGGGACTTGTCCCTACTGCTTGGACTGGCATTTGGGGAACCTGTTCTCTTTTGATGGATACTTTGCTCAGCCTGGATATAGTGGGAAGGGCCTTGGACCTTCCACAGCCCAGAGTGCTTATTTTCTCTGAGGAATGGATGGGAGTGGGGGAGATGACTATAGCTAATTGGAAGGGGGGGACGGTGAATTAGGATTGGTATGTGGGATAGGGTTAGTTTATATTTTTATTAAAAAATATAATAAAATCAAAACAAAAAAAAACTCAAGCTAAGAGACAGTGTAACAGAATGAGTACAATATGTATTACTTAATACGAAAATTCTACAAAGAAAAACATCTCTATAGATAATGTTTCCATAAAATTATTTTGAAATATTGTAAAAACCATACTTTAACATGACAATATGTAAGACATAATTCTAGCTCTTGACTCTTATGTGTGAATGGTATTATGAATGTTTCTTTTCATTTTCAACTTTATAGTTACTCAGCAAGAGATATAAAATAGCTAAAGTAATTTAAATGATATACCTGTCTTAGTTACTTCCTTAGACACAAATGACAATGAGTCACTAATTTGCCCTCTATAGAGAAAGAATGCTGAGGTCTGGCTTAGACATATATTTAGATCAATGAAGTCTTCAGATGTAATCTCACAAAACAGAAGTCTACAGGAACTCCATGTGTTCTGTTAGAGGTTGGTATGTTCTGCTCATTAAACAAATGCTTGATGGCTCTTTTAAAAACCTGTTTCATCACAGAACTCATAGCCATTCTGTATTATTCTGATATCATTCAGAATGAACATTTAAATACCTAGCATAGAACACCATATCCATAGTTTCCTGTTTTATTCACAGTGAAGAAAGAACCTTTCATTTTAGAAAGAGCCATTGTGTTCTAGCGTGCATTACCTTCAAATCTTTGGATTTGTACCTTTTCACTTTACTGTCTGATAGTCTCACACTGAGAGCACATCTTTACCCTTCTGGAATGACTAGCTTCTTTTGTCTGTAAATGTAGATAAATTTGGCTATCATGCTTTGATACTTGTTCTGTCTTTATCATTCCCTATACATTTTATTTTTGTTCTCATAAGTTTTCTCTTCATTTCCTTATACAATGTGCCTGCATATCACAAATGACCGCATCGCACTTATTTCTTCTAATCCATTTTAAATAACCTACATTCGTGATCACCCCTTAACTCAATTCTCTCATTTCATATGTTCTCATATGATATATAAGGTAGAAATAGTTAACTGAAATCTCACCATCTTATGCAACAAGTTTCATTAAGTACCATTTATTTTTTCTATAATAGTACAGTTTGATAGATTATGTTTGGGATAAAGCTGTTACCACAAGCTTGCCATTTGTTTCAGAGAAGGCAAACTCAAGCAAAACATGGTGGCTCTCTTACAGGAAAAGAAAGAACATAGGTAGCATGACTGGAATCTGGGGAAGAGAATGAGAAGGAAGTGCACTTTAGCATGTCTGAGTTTCAAAATTTACTGTAAAAATTTGCAAAGTATGTGGAAACCACATTGAAAGCATTTGTGCTATTTTCTAGTTAACACAAATCTCAGACTCTGTGTTTTGAATGTGTGTGCTTTCCTGATGAGCTGTTCCAATTACTCTGGGTTAGAGAATCTACGATTTTTCATTCATGTTGTACTGTGTAGTATTTAATAACAAGTGTCAAATTTTATTTTAAAATACTCACAATTATGTGTGCAAAAACCAACTAGTGCAATTAAATGTCAGCAGGGGACAGTCACTTCTACACTTTCTTTATTTATAATTTGAAAATAAAGGATATTATTACAGGAAATATGTTTTTTAAATAAAAATGCTAGTGTCTCCTACTCAGGGCTGCAGGGTGTATGTGTAAGAGTGTTAGTTCATGCCCTATCAGTGTACATAATAGAAGACCAAAAATGTCACTAGCAACTGAGCTTCTGGTTTTAAAATTCAGCTGTTCAAATAGACTAATTTTCAACAGCATTTCTTGATTATTTAATCATAAAAAATGTAATGCCTACTAACATACACTGTGGATTCCTTCCATTCTCTTCCTTCGGTGTTCACTTGAAACAGAAAATGACAACTTACGCAAACTTGGAAAATATGACCTTGCCTACACTGTTCTCTTTATTGAAACTGACTATATTGCTAAGTTCTGTAAGATTTTTGATTATTCTACTTTACTAGAATCTAAGAATAAAAAAATGAGAAAAAAATATCTCTCCTGTGGTGAAAAATATAGCCCACTAGTTGCTTGTGTATCCTTTTCAAATGATTTGGGATTAATGACAGTATTAGCAAGGAGGTTATATTTCAGAGTCAATGGCTCACTCTCTTCCTAGTCTAACCTACAGCTAGTATTTTATACCATAGCTATTGATTAAAATGTGTTATTACAAGTTTAGATAATAGTGATAATAGTGCAGATTGAGTAAACATTTAATTATTTAAAATAATTGGTAAAATAATTAAAATAGAATCTGTATTTAGCATATTTCCCTGTTACACTTCTAATAATAATGTTGCAAATAAATACAGTTATTTTTTTAGTTTACTCTTTATATGTGATATTGCTAATTAATTAAAAATCTCTGCCTTTTATTAACAAAAAGGTATATATGCTTAATAATTTTATGCCTTTCAGTCATTTATTAAAGTTTAAACAAATCATTTGTTCTTTTCTTGGCAAGTATTTCAAATAGTATCATTTGTTGGCTACAATATCATTAATTGTTCTTGAACCTATTTTTACTTGTTCTATAACCTTTTCTGCAATAGTTTTTCAAAACTCTGCTTATGCTCAAATACTTATTGGATATCACAATGGCATATTATGTATGAAACTGTGAGGACACAGTTTTAATGATAGTCTAGTTTTAATGATAGCTTAATGATAGACTTTAATGACAGTTTCAAGTCTGAGGTGAAGGGAGGATTTTACAGATAAAGCAGACAACAGTGTAGTCAGAGAATCAGATATTATCCCTATGGGGCTTCAAACCAAGTAAGATAGCAAGAATTGAGTAATCGATCCTTCCATAGTAATGGAGAGTGCTTGCCTCTGCCAACATCTTCATTCTATCCTAGTACAACAAGGTATAGACTTTCAGACTCCAGAACAAGGAAAGGATAAGTTTTATGACAGTGATAATTTATTACAGAGGCCAAAGCATGTTAATATAATCTTAGTATGCCATTTAACACTGGGAATAATCAGACTTTCTGTAATTGGTAGAAGCAATCTGTAATTATCTTTATAATTAAGAATATATGTGAATACTTGTCACATATCTTTACTCATGTTCTCTGATACTGTGACTCATAGGAGAAAAATGAGAAGAAACATATTTATTAGGAGCAGAAAAACAAAAAGAATTTACAGGTTGAAAAGATGGGAATATTCTTAAAGCTCCTGTTGCTATTTTTAACGTCAATCCCTACTACCTGAAATCTGTGTTATTTTGGATCCTTAAAATTTCAAAGAAAGAGGAAAACTTCAGGCAACTAAAGAGAAACGGTATGAAAAGGAAGGAAAACAGAAAGGCAAGCAATGGCAGATGGTGTGTGAGTCTGTGTTTGGCACAAACTAATTGCTACTCTACTTACTATAGGCAGGGCTGAAGATCACTAAGGAGCTGGAATGAAAACTTAGATTTTTCATGAGAAGAAAATTTCACTTATGTTATATTATTTTTAAGACAACTTTTGATATAAGGGAATGCATTCTAGAAAAATTAATAAGTTAAACTATTGCAATATTTCTAATATTACCATTAGTTGGTGTTCTTTCAGTTTCTATTGTCTTACTTATTTTATTCAAATACTGCTTTGGGTTGACTGCTTTCTGCCACTCAAACATTGGTGGAAATGTATCAGTTTTCCAAGTGAATAGTGAATTGTGTTTAATAAAGCCTGTTGGTCTCTGTAATCTCCTTTATTTATTTATTTATTTATTTATTTATTTATTTATTTTGAGAATGATAGAGGGTTATTTATTGAGAAGTAAACTCACAGATCACAATCTTTTTTTGAAAGATGGATCTGTAAAAGATAATACTGATCAAGACATTCCACGCTTAGGAGAGGGAACTCTTGATTCAGCCTAGATGGAACCCAGAAGCCTCCTTGCTGTATTCTACTATCCATGACACAAGGAAGTATTCTGCAAGCTCTCACAGGAGACAACCAATGCATAATTCTGGCCCCTGCAACATCTATAAACCGCAAACAATTGTCAGCCTGGCAAGATGACTTGAAAGGTGAAATGTGGATTATTGGATATAATAATACTCATATAGTGCTGGTAACCAAGAGATGTCTTATTCAACTTAAGGCACACTTAACATGGGAAATTTTCCCTTGTACTATAAACCTAGATAATTTTTCATAGATAATGAAGTCATGGAGTCTTAGAAAGGATCTATTATGTTACCTTGCTCAACCAGTAGAATTCCTTACTGTATTTCAAATCTTACTCTTGTACTCACAGTTAAGTTTAGCTGCTACCCCAAACCAAAATCTTCTTTACAACAAATAGAGGTCACCATGATTCTATTTCTTAAAAGCATGTGCCTTCTCATCTACTTTCCCTTCCAATTATTCTTTAATTTTTTCCATTTATTGTTTGTCCAGTGTCACTTATTTTGATGAAGAATTTTCTACTTTCAGTCACACTAGGGAATTATCGAATAGACAGCTGACATTTTCTAATTTGTTTTAGTTTTAATCTTCATGAAGCATTTAAGGACATGTCTGTACCAACTTAAGGACAGCAGAAATAGTGAAAGTCAGCTTATTAGTTTGTTTTGGTTTTACATACATGCCTACCATCCCCCCATAAACACACACACACACACACCCCTATAAACACACTTTAAAATCCACTAAAGTCTTGTGACTAGTACAAAGAAAACAGACAAGATAAGAATGTTGGAAAATACAGCAATGAAAAGAATATGAATTGAAATGATCAGTGAAATCAAATGTTTGAAGTATGCCATACTAGATTTATTGTGTTTCATGTGAGTTCTTTCACAAGTCATTTTTGAGTTCTGCATATTCTTTAGTGTCTTTCCATATTCCTGATATGATACATCTGCTTTTCTTGCCTATTTGACTAATATGACTTAGGAGGTTGAAATAAGGTATAGAGTGAAAATTCTTTGAAGTCATTTTGTGTAATCATCTCAATTTTTACAGATAAGATGATGAAAGTTTAGAAACTGGCCCCAAATATCCTTGTTACCAAAACAGTGGCAGCATCCAGCACATGGCTCTTAAAAGACATCTCTGTTAGTCTGCATGCTTCTTCTCATTTCTCTTCTGTATCTGGAGCAGGCTCCTTTCTTTGGTGTGTGTAAAATATAAAGCATGTTTCTGATTGACTTGGGATGGACTTAGGAGGACAAATATTATTTTTTGTGAGAAAATGATGGCAAAAATAAAACCACTGGTTGTGAAACACTTTGTTGCTACAAAGAACAAACATTTGACTGTGCTGAGGTGATTCATATCCCAAAGAAAAACAATGTGTGCTT
This sequence comes from Myodes glareolus, assembly GCF_982192425.1. Classification (NCBI taxonomy): domain Eukaryota; kingdom Metazoa; phylum Chordata; class Mammalia; order Rodentia; family Cricetidae; genus Myodes; species Myodes glareolus. Next base: position 36,593,770 of record NC_142041.1, on the reverse strand, counting down.
TTGAGTCATCAGGTTTTATTATACTCATAAATCATAAGGACTAGAAAGAAAGAGTATTCCATATTCTTAGCTTTTATTTATTCTCTCAAAGAAAGACCAAAATGTTCAAGTCCTTCACTTCTTCCCACTCTTCTATTAAAGGGAGTTCTAACTAATATCATCTATCCACTGTCTTGGACTCAGTCTTTCCAGCAATTATCTCAGGCACAAATATGGATATTTTTTCTTTTCATTGCTGTTCACAAATGAACACATGAGGGCAAATGCTGATCTCTGGGTAGAAATCTGAACTGCTGCACCTGTGTTAAGAATGGTTAAACTAGAGACCCATAACTTGATAATGAGAAACAGAGAGAGGCTGTGAAGCCCTCAGTCCAAATTGGAATGTCTTCATCAGACCCTCCGCTGAAAACTCTGAGATCTGTGCAAAAGAGGAGGCACGAAGATTGCAAGAGCTGGAGGTGACGGACGACTCAAAGAAAAAATGTCCTCCAGAAATGACAGGATTGATGCCTATATGAACTCTCAGATTCTGTGGCAGTATACGCATGGACTGAACATTTTCAAGCCAGACAGGTCCCAAACACTGAGATAGTGACAGAGTCACCGAGTCACATACCAAATTAAGAATCTATCTGCAAATGATATTCAAGGGCAAAGGGAAAATCAAGAGCCTCACTAGGTTTAGCAGTCACATCAAAACAGTTCCCACACTTCATGCCCCCAAATAATTGACCATCACAGAGTGAACTTAATATTTTTAATGAATCTTTCTTTATTTTCTTTGTTCTATCATCTTTATCTTATTTATCTTTAGATTTTTGTTTCTAGTTTCATTTTTGAGATTTTTTCTTTTATTGTTTTTCTTGTAATATATATATATATACTTCATAAAATTAATGTATCATATATATGTATATTTTTTGAAAGAAAGTACAAAAACTTTGTTGTGTAGAGAGGTGGGGAAGCTCTAGGAGGAGTTTGGGGTGGGGAGGCCATGATCAAAAGACATTCAACAAATATGGTTTTTGGCAATATCAAAAAATATTTTTAAAACTTAACAAGAATGAAATGATTCACTATTTTGACAAATCTGAGGGTCAAAGACATCAGGAAAATATAAAAGTCTTATGAAGGGCAGTTGTTCTTGCTTTCTAATGTGCCATTCTTTGTTAAATTGCTTTTTGTATCTAATATGGATAAAAACAACCAAACAGGTTAATATTTTTCTCATTGAGAATGTTATGATACTACAGCAATAAGTAAAATTATCAAAAACACATTTTTCCATATTTATCATTACCTACTGCACTGCACCGACAGTGTTATGAACTCAGGATTTATTGATAAGAAATCTTATCAGACATACTAACTAATTTGTATCAAAACTACATATTTATTTTACTGCTCTCAGACCAACCAAATTATGTGTGTAAATTAATTCAACTTCCCTCCTTTCTACTTAAACTGATGAAGAGAATATAATGTTCATGAACATTTATTATCTCATATTATTTATGCTTATTTTATATAAATAATTATACAACTTTAATGATATTTCTCATACTAAGTACCTTTGGGAAGCATTTAACACTTTTAGAGGAATATTTATTTAAAACATCTACAAAATACATATCACCATGAATTCATTACATGCAATTTAAAAGGCAATAATATACTTGGACCTTAAAATATTGATTTTAATAATATCTATAATAGAAAAATTGAAACATTAGTACCCATTGAAGAAATGAATTATGACATATCTATATTTACCATATATAAAGTACTACATGGGTATTAGAAGAAAAGTATTGAGAAATTTTAAAATTAAAGGATCATTAGCCTGATCCTACATTGAATGAAATATTTATGTTGAAAGAATATAATACTGGTTGAAATAAATGTCTTATGCAACAAAATCTCCAGTATTCAGGCATATAAACATATCCCCCTGGAAAAGAATTAAGGGTAATTAAAAAAAATGCTTTGCATGAAAGTCATTAGTTAACAATCAGAAAGGTTTTTTTGTGGAGAGCTTTCTGCCATTGTTTAATTTTTGTGTACAAAACTAATGACATTTGTTTTGCTGGAACAATCTGAATATAGGTTTTTCCTTAACAATGTAGGCAGTTGTATCAAATCTATAAAGCATAAATTGATCTCTTACTCAATATATTTAGCAGATTTTTTAGTCTCTATTGGATTTGTCTCAGAGAAATTTTCTTATATAGTATTTAAATAAAGATTGTCTTTAGTTATCAATTTAAATACTAAAATATAAATTCTGCTCTAAAAATTGAGTAAAACATAAAAGCATTAGTCTTTCTATGACAACACAATAGATAAAACATACAAACACATAGAAATGATGTGGAAATTGACGGATTATGCAATCAACACAATGCAAATTTATTGTGAACCCTTGGAATGATGAAATACCATGTGAAATTAAACCTACATAGTCAGTTTAAAGCTGATTAGTCATATTCATTAGTCATAGACATAAACCATATATTATAAATAAATAAAGCCTCCTGTTCACTACATCTGATGTACTCTCAAAAACTGTCTCTTTTCACATTGAAATTAATGGTCTGAATGACACTTCTGTAGAATGTTATCAGAGTTATTAAAGCAATAAGCAAATGCATTTCGTGTAAAGGTAACTGTTATATTTCAGAAGTATTACTGTGGCTGCTTTTCAATGTTGTATAACCTATAAAATGACTGCCATTTTCCACATAATAATATTAAACTCACCAATCGTTTTCAGGAACATTCTAGATAGATATAATTTTCTTAAACTTGCATAAAGTATATAACTAGAAATCTTAGGGCAATTCTGCCTGAGTTTCACTTCTGTTGTTGTGTCAATTACACTGACCAAAGGGCACTCACTTGGGTGAGGAAGTACTTATTCCATGTACTATGTTAGGTTATTGCCCATCAGAGAGGTGACACTGAAGCAGGAACACACACTAGTTACATAACACTCACAGTCAAGAGCACAGAGGAATAAATGTATATGTATTGCTGTGTTTTTGTTGTTGTTATTATTCTTATTATTTTCCTCTTTTTAGTTCAGGTGCTACCCAAAGGAATAGGATCCAGTATGATGGGTTTAATATTACTATATTAATTAATAATCAATATATAGTCACAAGTTTCTACAGTCAAAAGAAAACTAAAAAAGTGAATTTATGCTGCTAGCTTAATTTCTTCACTTATATAGTTCAAAGTCCAGTTCAAAAAAATGGTGCAAACTACTATGGGTTGGGCCACTTAACATGAACAATGATGGCCTTCACTTACACATATACCAAGATCCCAACCTTAATTAGACAATTTCCCATTGAGCTTCCTAAGTAACCCTATTGTGTGTCAAGTTGACCATTAAAGCTATCTGGCACTTATTTCAATGTCTTACCCCATTATCATTTGCTTGTACTAGAGAAGCTGGTCAAATATACTAGAGTACACAGATTTGTGTAGGTTGCTAATGGATTGAATTAACAGAGATACCAAAGAAAACCTTCTCATAGTCTGAGTAAATTTATATACAAGTAATATGGGATTTACAAGGTGCATATTTCTAAACTGGTGTGCTTTCTTGTCCACAGTAATTGACTACCTACAAAAGAACATCATTATTACCATTGCAAGGTTAATGATCACACCAGGAAAATGAACACACTACTTTGAATTTATAAGAGAAAGAATTTTCCTGATTCCACACTTCTGCATTATTTATTTTGAGATAAATTGGAGAAGTGAGTACTTCTCTGTGTCCACTTAGTGCAGTTACAAGGAGACTGACACTGGAAGGACTAAACACATCTCAATTTCTTTCACTTTCCTGACAAATTCACTTGGAAGTCATGAGAACACTGATTAGGGAGTTCAAGATTCCTGTTAGGTTGACAATGATGTATACACTTCAAGTAGTTAAAGAGAAATTCTGTTAAGTATTAGATCGTGTCAATACTTACTAAATTGAAGAAGAGAGAAACCTTTGATTTTCATACCTAAGGACACATAACACATGTAATTATTTTGATGATCAATTAGAAATTAATAAATTAAGTAAAATTATAGTAGAATATTTACATACAAGACATAGAAAGACTGGATGTCTTTTAATTTTCAGAGACTTGCAGTGGTATATATTCTGTATTTTTATAAATAAATCTTGCCTAAAAACCAGAGTCAAAACTAAAGCCACTAGAAGTTAGGCAATGGTGACACACATCCTTAATCCCAAGATTAGGGAGACAGAGACAGAACAGATGGATTTCTGTGAGTTCAAAGCTACCATGGGCTACATAAGATCAATGCAGATACAAATTCAGGTGGTAGTGGCTCACCTTAATCATTGTCCTAGGGAGTCACATGCTTAACCCTAGCCCTAGAGGGGATTTAAGATGAGAGGGGAGACAGGCTTAATCTGTTTTAGTATGCATCACCCAGCCTTGGTAAAGGCAAGACTTCTCTAGTGGCTTGACTGCTCTTTTGGTTTCGTGTTGAACCCCAATATGTGACTCTGGGTTTTTATTATTTATGCTACAGACTTAAAGTTATGGCCTCTAATTGTATTATGAATTTGTAGTAATCTAAACAATTAAATATACAATGCTTTGAAATCAATTTCCGGTAATTCTGCCTTGATCCCAAATAGTTATTAAGAAATAATTGTGTCGTGTTATATTTGTAATATCATCTTAGTCTACTGATTAAAATTTTAATGTCATCTTATTCTACTAAATTAAAAAATGATCACTTCATAAGACACTGAATCATATAAAACTGAAAACTCATGAAAAACTGTAAATTAGAAATAATTATATACAACATAACATTTGTATTGAACCCTGCTATGTGGACTTTCTTTCCAGTGAAATACTGTTAGTTACATTAAAAAAAAAAAGGTTTGTGTGTAAAAGTAATACAAATGGTAGACTTTTGAAGGCAAATTACTTAAGAACACAGCAGCCCCAAGTAGAAGTGTTAAATCAGGTTTCCATTTAGTCTTCATCTTTTGAACAAAGTGTACCATGAAGACACTTATCTAGACTATTAAATTTCTTAAGAAAGAAAGTTTTCGGGTGCAGTAATGTCAGTTTGGTCCTTCCATTATTTGAAATGATTTTAGCTTATTTATTTATTCATTTTTTTATGCATATAAGTATTTTACCCTGGGTGTTGGGTTCTGTGGACCTGAAGTTACAAAGAGTTGTGAACCACCATGGTGATGCTGGGAATTGAACCCAGGACCTTTGGAAAAATAGTCAGTGCTCTTAACTGTTGAGGCATATTTCAGTCTTGAAAAATCACCTGTATAATCTACTTCAATCATTTAAATGTTCTGGCTCCTAGAACTGGAGATTACTGTAATACAGACTTAAAAGAGCAATACTGACGTGGAAATATGTTTTTAGCATGGTGAAGGCAATTAAATGTAACAACGAGTCTCTCTAATTGGTTCCTAATAACTTTATTTCTCTAATTATGCAACAAATGCTTATTAAATGCCTATTACATGCAAGATGCAGAACATAATTTATCTGACTAAATAGAAATAGTATCCATTTCATTGTCTGATTAATTAGTCCTAATCTTTGCCACATATTCCTGTGACCACCACATGGAAACTTTGATCAGGAAATGTCAGCTAAAGAAAAATATATAAGAATATATTATTAAGGTATAGAGAAACAGAAAAGGGACCAAGAGAAGTAAATTCTACCATGGCTAGGTTCTGACTGCAGTAATTTCTTGAAATATTGCAGTAATCATGTAGGGTTATGATACTTTGTATCCCTCATATACTGATCCCCCTTACATACATGTCTTGATGTTTAGCTGCATGTTCTATAACTCATACTTTCTTTAAATTAGTGATTATAAGTTAATATCTTTTTCACTAATCATGAGAAATGGATTTAGGAATGAAAGTTCTTGGTGCTGCGGGACAATCTTTTTCTGCTCTGTATTATATATTACTCCCATAAAACTGACTGACCAATGACTAGGCAGTATTTTGTGGACAGGAAGAATGCTGGGAAGAAGAGCAGAGTCTCAGAAGTAGAGAGGACATGTACATAGAGCTAAAAATGGACATACAGTATGAATGTAAGGCATCTAACCACATGGTAGAACATAGATTTAAGAAATGGGCTAATTTAAGATGTAAAAGCTATTTAGCAGTAAGTCTAAGCTTTTGGCCAAGAATTTATAATTAATAAGTTTCACTATGTTTATTTGGGAGTGGCTGACAGGACAGAACTGACTAGGAGACCTGATTTAAAAAAAAATAAACAAAACTTTACCTACATCTTTGTAAGTTTAAGTTCTTAATACTAATTTTATTATCTTCTTATAGGACCAGTGTAATGGAAAACATGTCTAAAATAAAAAGCTAGTGGTTTGTTATTTATTAGTCTCATGAATATTCAATTCAGTCATTATCCTGTTGAATCTTAAAATAATTAGGTTTCAAAGAATTTATTTTAATGTGGATATATGGGCTAGTCATACTCAAGTACCTTTTTTGTCCTTTAGAGATAGGGTTTCTATGTGTAATTACCTTGGTTGTTTTAGAACTATGTCTATATAGCCCAGGCTGGTCATGGACTCAGAAATCCACCTGCCTCTGGCTCCTGAGGGCTGGGATTAATGTGTGCACCACCACCACTCAGCTAAAGTACAGTTTTTTTTTCTTTTTAGTTTTGATGTCTACTTTTAAGTGTGGTGTGACACCACTTAAATATAAAACTCACTGCAAAATACACATTTAATTATCTTTATGGTTTTATATGAAGAAAAGAATAAGAGTGCCTAAGTGACTTGGTCAACATCAGTGCCAACTGTAGAACTTTGAATCAGACATACACATTACAAATTTATACCTTTGTACAATGGATGATATAGACTTTTCTATTTGTGAAACTATTGCCTGAAGTAACAGGGTTATTTGTCCCTTTATGTTATTGTTCCTTGAAATCATTACTGATTTATCTATGTATCTTTTCTGGGGAGGGGAGTGGGATGAATGGAAGCTATTTCAGATTTTGTGAAAAAAAACCTGCCTAAACACAAAGGACTGAGATAACTCTCCGTTACAGATTCCTGTTATTTTTTATTTGATAACTCTAATAGTTAAGCAGAGAGGAAAATGTCCATTCTTAATTCCCATGCCTTGAATATAATTAAACACATAGATTAAAGAGACAAAAATTTAAAATGTGTTTGTTATAATCAAAATGCAGGGAGACAATCATATCAATAATCAGTTTTCTTTTTATGGTCTCTTAAATCTCCAAAGTGTCCACAGAGACATTTACATTTCAGGATAAGGGTATGTGGAAGAACACATAGGAGAATGAGTTTATATAGATAGGTCACTGGGTAGAAAAGTGGTAAATTTGTGAGGTATGTGACAATTATAAACTTAATTTTTGAACTCCCACTATTTTGACAAGAATAAAAGGAAGTGTGCCTTATATCACCTTGGGGCTCTCAGCCACCTGTGACTGCTGAGTCACTGGTAGCCCACTTCATAACTACTGTGTTGTGGAAACCACAGTAACTTTCCAACTCAACATTGTGACACTTGTGTGGTCTTCATTATTTTTATACCTGACAATCTTGCTTAATTGACTAAAATAGAGCATCTTGCTTTAATCATGCAATCAGTGTTTGCTAAGGTTGTGAATAATGCATAGGAAACCATGAGTACATTAAACATATATTTTTTGCATGAGCCTTCCAGGGATTTTTTGATTATGTATTTAATATCGATATCTACATATGAAAAATTAACTAACATGATAAGGCAATTATGTGCCAGATGTCATAGGCAGTATGTTATTAAAATAAAATTGAAACAAAATGCTGGTTAGGCTTCTTAATTGATGGAAAATCATATCAACATCTGGATGTTGTACTTTAATGACATGGTTTCTAGTGTATCCATTATAAGCACCCAGGGTTTGTCAATAATACTGCCTTTTTAAATAATACATTAGCTTACAAGAGTCTGTTCATAAGAAATATGTAAATATATTTTAAAGATACGTTTTGTTAAATGCTACTATAATGTATACTTTTTTCCTAGATTGAGTCACAGGTTACCATGGCATGCATGTCTTTAGGCAATCACACAATCATATATAAGAAATGCAAAATTAATTACAAAACTAGCATTGAGTAGTTACCAGGAATCAGTATAGCTTCTTGGTTGTGAAGTCCTAGAAAAGAAAATCATTTTAGGTAGTTGCACCACAAATGATGTGGGATTCCTCTCTGTATGCTGTGAATAACATTGGTGAATAAAGAAACTGCCTAGGCTTGTTGATAGGACAGAACTTAGGTAGACAGGGAAAACTAAACTCAATGCTGGGAAAAAAGAGGCAGAGTGAAGGGAAAGCCATGGATTCACTACTGGAGACAGATGTGCTGAAACTTTGCTGGTAGACCACAATCTCATGCTGATGCACTGATTAATGAAGATGGGTTAAATTAAGATGTAAGAGTTAACAAATAAGAAGCCAGAGCTAATGGGTCAAGCAGTGATTTAAATAATACAGTTTCTGTGTGACTATTTCAGAGCTGAGCGGCCGGTAACCAACAAGCAGTCTCCCCCCAGCACACAAAATCTTTCTATCTCCTGACATGAAACCAAGTTTGCTTTATCTTGCTTATTTTATTAGATACTCCCCACCTCTGACTGTTCTCATGATGCTAAGTCTAAGATATTTACCACTAATTCCTTTCATCTTTAATTATCCTATTATAGTTTCTTCTCTAGCTCTCAATAGAACTGCTTTCCATGTCTCCACCCTTGGAGATACATTTTGACTCATCTATTGATGTTGTCTTTTTTCAGATCATATTTAGAACCAATCATTAAATTAAAATCTGATGACTAGGAATAAATGTTTAAAATTATAGTAATTTATACCTAATTTAAATTTTTATGGAAATGAACAAGGTTTGACATATAAATCAGTAACTCTCAGAGGATGCATTTCTGAAGGGTATATAAAGATGGGGTGAATAAGGACTGGACCAAGAAGAATTCAAACTACTTACTTCGTTGTTTTCCAAAAAATTACAAAAATTGAAATGTCACAAGTCAAAACTTGTGTAGTTTTCTATACCAAATGTATTCTATTGTTATTGCTTTGAAAAGTTTCATAGGATAAGAAAGAGGTTCTTATCACCTTCAGTTTTGGTTCCGGCCTTTGTGGGTAGCTAAGAGTTTCATCACATACAAACACAAGATCTGTGTGATGAAATGTCACTAGCAGCACAGTAATTATGACAGAAACTGGACTAAAAGATAAGATTCTGCAATTAAAAATTCTTACCATCTCCTGCCTAATATATTTCATTTATGTTACTGAGCATTTTTGAAGCTCCAGTCTCCTTGAAGATATTTCTCTGCAATTATACTCGGTGACTCATTTTTCTTTTTTCTGGAGAAAATTACTGTTCCTTCACTCACTGAGTCATTCATCCTAAATGGGAACTTTGGGTGTCTTTATGTTTTATGCACTATGTTATTGGCTTAGAATACAGAAGGTGCAAGTTTTTTCCTCACAGATAGATTAGTTAGAGAAGTTGGTCTAATTCTAACTGGACTGATTATATTTTCACATATGTAAGTCTTTCTTCTAGGGAAGGGAACGAACTACATTTGGCAATTTTATCTTTACTTTTTGCAGATAGGTTGCTTTTGTACAAGATTTTAAAGACAGTTCTACTTGAGAGAAGATGAACTGATATGTGTATCTTATAGGTCTTCAAATATTAGACAACTGTCTATGGATTGCTTCAGAACTTAATATGGAGAGCTGCAATTTGCTTGCATTCTCAAGAAATTTTGCTTAGGATATCAATGATCTCAAGTAGACCCCTTCATTAAGGGGTAGGTCAAGTGCTGAATGCTATTGGCCTCAAAGATTTATTGAAATTGAATGTTTTGTCTGATTATTATTTACTTTAAATTCACCAGTCTGTGAATTTTACCTGTTAACTGGTTCTTTCAACATTTTTATAGAATGATTTAGACTCTGTATTTTATAATTTCAAAGAAGGCATCAAATGCTACATGATGTCTTCTTGGATACGGGTGAGTGAGACTTTATGTCCACTTCTCTTTCTCAGTTATTTTGCCTGCTTTGAAGTTTTCTAGGTTTTGCGCGTGCTCTCCTGCTCTCTGTGATTTCACATGTGTGTTGATCATTCCGTGTTTGGAAGATATGGTTTCCTTTTTGTCATCCACCACATTTGGTTCTTAAAATCTTTCCACCTGAAAGGAAGAGCATTTCTAAAGACATCCTGCTTAAGTGAGAGTGCTACAAAGGCTTATACTTTCTCTGTCGGTTCCTTCTGTATTAATTGCCATCTACTGCAATAAGAAGCTTCTCCGGTGAGAGGTGAGTGACTATAGTAACCTGTTATTAGGAGAATTAAGAAGATGATATTAGTAGGCTTTCTTATATGCCCATGGCCTATATAATGTTAAGTTACTTTATCAGTGTCAGATATGCATTCCATCTAATGGAATGGGCACAAAAATCAATAAACAAATGGTCTACTACTGACATAACACTTGTACTACTATCTCACCAATATATCTTCCAGGCAAATGTCTTTTATACATTGCAGCATTTGTAGATGAATGATATTTATGATTATTTTACTTCTTTATTATATGAGTGAAAATGATTCATGTAAAACACCTCCTTGATGAAGAATAAAAGTATGTATGTTCTTAACTTTCTAGAAATTGTTCAGTGTTCTTTCTTTTCTCTTTTTCCACAATTATGTGTTTTGCATACACTTTGAAATGACAAAAGGAGAGATGCCTAAAGTGAAAATTTCATAGGAAGTCTATATTTTTGATATATGGGAAAATCATCTTGTCCTTCAGTAAATTGCTTGTTGTTATGCTTATTCTACTGACCAGTAACATGGCAATAGTAAACAGGTAATAACAATAGTTTTTATTATTTTTATTTATTGATTTATTTAAAAATATGTATAATGGTAAATATACAAATAGTAAATGTTTTCACTTTAATGTGATTTATGGGTTTGTCATTAATCATTATAATTCTTTTTATGTAGCAACTGAATTAAAACATACAAGGAAAACACCTCAAAGTTATTGTTTTCTGAATTGAAAATCATAAGAATCTCTATAAAAATGGAAATCATTCGTAAAACTAGTACATCAAATATGGAGGCAAACATACATAAATATTGTCAACTAACACAGGGTCAAAGGGAATAAGTAGAGAAATAGTCTTACCATGAATTTTTCTAAAACTAACAAAATGATGGAAGCCTTAAAACTATTAGTGGTGCCACTAACTGTGGAGGTTGAAGAAAGATTAAGGAGACAGAGGGATCTTTGGTTAAACGCACTGTAGTTTGCTGCAGTGTCAACAGAAATGTAAGTAAACCTTTTGTTTTGAAACTATCTAGACTGTTCCTCAAAAGCTCAGTTATTGTTTTTGCAGGATTCAGGTAGAGATATAATGTTCTAACTGTTGCTGATAGTGTTTTTATGTTATCTTATAGACATCTCTGTTTAAGATGATTCTCATTCTTGGCATAGTATCTGTCTTTGTGGTATTGTTGGGATATCATGAAAACTCCAGGATATTGTGCAAAGTTATAGAAATGCTGACTGGGCAGGCAAGTATTGCAGGAAGGATTGGGATTCTGTCTTCGTGCCCTTCTACCTTGATTTACTGTTCCATTATCAAGAGTGATCAAAAACTGAAAACTCTAAAATCAAGAGCCAAAATCAACCTTTTTTAAGTTTAGTTCTCTCTAATATTTTAAAAAATATCAACAGAGAGTTTAAGATTACATCTACAGTTTTACTCACTAACACCTGAGATATCTCTCCCTATCTCTGCTGGTCAAGAAATCAGTTAGGTGAGTTTTACTCTCCTTTCTGTCCTCCAATTTCAATTCCATATATTCCAAGGATGGTTTAATATATATAAATTAATAAATGTAATCCAAAATATTAACAACCTGAAAGGCAAAAAACACATAATCATCTAATTAATAGCAGAAAAAACCTTTTACAAGGTGAAAATCTTTCATGATTCAAGAACAGTAGAGACTAGCCATACAAAGGACATATCTCAATATAATAGCAAACCCTCAGGTGAAATCAACCTAAAAAGTGAGAAACGCTAAGCTGTTCTACTAAAAATCAATAAAAAGGTGCTATCCAGTCTCTCCATAACTACTCAATATGGTATTTGAAGTCTTACATAAAGCAATAAAACAATTGAAAGAGATCAAGACAATAAAGGAAATGAAAAAGTTATTGCATCTTTACTTGCAGATGGTATGATAATATACATCAACGAGTCTAAACATTCTACCAGGAAACTCCTACAGGTGATAAATATTTTCAGAAAAGTAGCAGGATATGATATTAACACACAAAATCTGTAACTTTGCTATATATAAAGGACAAATAGACTGGTAATGAAATCAGATAAACTCTACATTTCAAGATATCCTCAAAACTATAATGAATCTTGAGAAAATGCTAGCTAAGCAACTGAAAGACTTGCATAATACTTAGTTTAAGACACTAAAGAAAAATATTGAAGAAACTGTCAGAAGATGGAAAGATTCCCCATGCTAATGCAGCAGTAGGATTATTATAATTAAAATAGACATTTTACCAAAGTAATGAAGAGATTTAATTTAATCTTCATCAAAATTCCAAGACAATTACTTATATAACTTGAAAGTATAAATTTTATTTTCATATAGAAATTTTTATTGACATAAATCCATGTCTATAAAGGTGAGCATACAAACAAACCAGGCTACCATAAAGTCAGTCCATGCAGTAGAGTCAAAACCCAGTGCCATTGTCCTTGGTTTCTCAGTCAGCCTTCATTGCCAGCCACATTCAGAGTGTCCAGTTTGATCAAATGCTCCATCAGTCACAGTCCAGCTGGCCTTGGTGAGCTCCCATTAGATCAGTCCCTCTGTCTCAGTGGGTGGACACACCCCTCGTGGTCTTGACTTCCTTGCTCATGTTTTCCCTCCTTCTGCTTCTCATTTGGACATTGGGAGCTAAGTCCAGTGCTCCAGTGTGGGTCTCTAACTCTATCTCCATCCATCGCCAATTGAAGGTTCTACAGTGAAATGCAAGCTATTCATCAGTGTAGCTATGGGACAAGGCCAATTCAGGCACCCTACCCTCTGCTGCCCAAGAAACAATCTGGGAACATCTCCTTGGACCTGGGAACCCCTCTAGAATCAAGTTTCATGCCAACCCTAAAATGGCTCCCTTAATTAAGATATTTACTTCCCTGCTCCCATATCCACCCTTTCTCCATCCCACCCATCCCATTCCCCCAAGCTCTCCCAATCCTCCTCTTCTCCCTTCTCTCTACCTATCTTCCCTTACATCCACACCCACACACACCCCCATGCACCCAAGTTTTGCCTGGCAATCTTGTCTACTTCCACTATCCTGGAGGATAGCTATATGATTTTCTTGAGGTTTAACTTCTTATTTAGCTTCTTATAGGCTCAATGTCCTTTAATTATGGCTAGAATCCATTTATGAGTGAGTACATACCATATTCTTCTTTTAGGGACTGGGTTACCTCACTCAATAAAACGTTTTCTATTTCCATCTATTTGCATTCAAAATTCAAGATGTCATTGTTTTTTACCACTGATTAGAACTCCAATGTATATATGTTCCACACCTTCTTTAACCATTCTTCTACTGAGGGGCACCTAGGTTGTTCCCAAGTTCTGGCTATTACAAATAGTGCTGCTATGAACATAATTGAACAAATGCTTTTGTAGTATGATAGCACATCTTTTGGTTATATTCCCAAGAGTGGAATTGCTGGGTCCTGAGGTAGGTTGACTCCCAGTTTCCGAGAAACTGCCACACTGATTTCCAAAGTAGCTGCACAAGTTTGCATTCCCACCAACAATGGATGAGTGTTCCCCTTACTCCACATCCACAAATAGCATAAAATATCTTGAGGTAACTCTAACCAAGGAATTGAAAGATCTATTTGAAAAGAACTTTAAGTCTTTGAAGAAAGACATTGAAGAGGATACCAGAAAATGGAACAATCTCCCTTGCTCTTGGATTGGGTGGATCAACATAGTAAAAAGCGGCAATTCTACGAAAAGCAATCTGTAGATTCAATGCAATCTCCATCAAAATCACATCAATATTATTCGCAAGCCTTGAGAGAACAAAATCAACTTTATATGAAAAAAACATAAAAACCCAGGATAGCCAAAACAATCTTATACAATAAAGGAACTTCTGGAGTCATTACCATCCCTGACTTGAAACTGTATTACAGAGCTACAGTATTGAAAACAGCTTGGTATTGCCATAAAAACAGAAAAGTCGATCACCTATGGAATCAAAGAGATGACCCAGATATTAACGCGAAAACTTATGAACATCTGATTTTTGACAAGGTAGTTAAAAGCATACAATGGAAGAAAGAAAGCATCTTTATCAAATGGTGCTGGCACAACTGGATGTCAACCTGTAGAAGAATGAAAGTATATCCATATGTATCACCATGTACAAAACTCAAGTCCAAATGGATTAAAGACCTCAATATTAATCTGACCACATTGAACCTGATAGAAGAGAAAGTGGGAACTAGTCTACAAGACATTGGCTCAGGAGATCCCTTCCTAAGTAGACCCCTAGTAGCACAGACCATAAGAGCAACAAAGAATAAGTGGGACCTCCTGAAACTGAGAAGCTTCTGTAAAGCAAAGGACACTGTCAGTAAGACAAAAAGGCTACCCTCTGACTGGGAGAAGATCTTCACGAACCCCTCATTAGACAGAGGTCTGATCTCCAAAATATACAAAGAACTCAAGAAACTAGACACTAAAACTGTAATTAACCCAATTAAAAAATGGGGTACTGAAATGAACAGAAAATTCTCAACAGAAGAACTTTGAATTGCCAAAAGACACTTAAGGTTATGCTCAACCTCCTTAGCGATCAGGGAAATGCAAATCAAAGCAAGTTTGAGATACCATCTTACACCTGTCAGAATAGCTAAAATCAAGAACAAAATCAACAAGAAAAAAAATCAAGAACACCAATGACAGCCTATGCTGTTTTCTGCTTTATGAAAGAGTCTGATAGACATTCTTCAGGTCACAGAAAAAAGTGACTGACAAACTGCCAATATAGGTGAAACAATCTTTGAAATTTCCTGCTTCATGAAAAAGTCTACTAGATACTATGGGCCTGTATGCTGATGATGGATGCCCCATTGTTACAGAAGATCTTTGGGTGACTGTCCAGACAGCAAGATGTTTCTGTCAATTCTAGACTTTTGGAAGTTGTTTACAATGCACTTCGTGTTAACTTAGGTAATATATATTTCTGGTGTCTTTGAAGAGTTGAAGAAAGATAGTTCTAGTTTTCCTTAGTTATGATAAAGGATGAATTAGGTATAAAACTTTAGACTCATTCAGACAGGATAGATAATAGAGTATTTTCCTTAATTTTCCTTAATTTTAAATGGACTAAATATTGTAACTGTAATTCTTAATCGATACTTGTTTTGTTATATGTAATTTTACTATGTTAAAGTTAAAACCTTCATTTTTATTTAGACAGAAAAGGGGAGGTATGTGAGATTCACCTCTGTATGCTTTGAATATGTTTTATTACAATTTGTTAATGTAGAAACTGCTTTGGGTCTAAGGCAGCACAAAATAGATCAAGGTAGGAATTCCAAGGAAAGAGAGAAGAGAAAACAATGTGGAGTTGAGGAGACGCCATGAATCTGCTAAAGGTGACAGAGGCCCTGGAACCATACTGGTAAACCACGAACCTTGTGGTAAACTACAGAATAATAGAAATGGGTTACTTTAAGATGCAAAAGCTAGCTAGAAATATGCTTAAGCTATTGGCCAAACAATATTACACTTAACATAATGTCTGTGTGATTATTTTGGGTTTAAGTAGCCAAGAGCAGACAAGTAACCTCCTACTACATCTATACATATTTCTTTTGCTTTCCATTGAATATTTGTTTGTTTTTTCTATTCATTTTTATTTGTTTTTACTTTACTTTATTTTTATTTTTATAAAAGTCTTCTTTTTTCTAATGAGAGGGTGTATGGTGTATGTAAATATTTGGATTTGGATGGGTGGGAGAATCTGGTAATAGTTGTGAGAGGGAGAACTATAATTAGAATATATTGTATAAATAATCAACTTTAAATAAACAATCTAAATACACCTACAAAATGCACACCATGTGTAAAACCAATGTAAACTAGACAATATGTATGAGCATTGCTTGTAGCTGCTTTGGTGGGATATCTTGACCATATACGTGGAAGTCTTTAGACATATATTCACCTTTACTTTTAGTGGCCTTTAGGCAGTATCTTTAAATCTCTACAACATAATTAGTAATGAACAAGGCAGAACCTCTTTATGAGTCTTTACTATTTTTTGCATAATGAATCAGATCAGCCTCTTTAAAAATAATCAGTTTGTATTTATGCATTTGAGAAAACATATGCATATTCATATGTCTATGTACTGACAATCAATAAAAAGAGATCAAGTATTTGAAAGAGAAAAAGAAGTGTTATATGGGATGGCTTAAAAGGAAGAAGGGTGAGGGGAAAATGATGTTAATATATTAAAATTTAAAAAATAAAAGAAATAATTAAAATTAATTTTAATACAGATAACAGGATTAAAAGACAATAAATTCTAAGATAGCCAGATTTCAATACAAACACAGGAGAGACAATAAAGTTAACAGACACTATGTAGCTGATGCTTCTGGGTGCCTGATCTGCTTCAAAGTGTTTTATGGTATTCCTTAATCTTTGGTCAGACAGCTGGGAATCCTGAAGCACAATGGTCATCACAGGATTTGCCTACTTCAGATTTCCTCTCAAATATGCAACACTCAAAGATATTTTTCTCTTCAAAATGATTTCTGGCTATGAGGACTGATAGTGATTCTTTAGAAGACAGTCTTATGAAGTCACACTTTGTTAATTTATGAGCACATCGTTGTCGTATAGTATCTTTGGTATGGTTCTATGTAAGCTGTTCAGATTCCATAATACACATGGAGTAGATCTTATTGCAACTGCTTTTGTGTGAAAATGAAATCTGACTCCCTTTAGGTTCTATGAAGAACAATTATTAATATTTTAAAATGTATAGATCAATTTAGGTGGCTCAAAATGTTCAACCAGACAGATAAGAATGCTTGAACAATAATTTATCAAAATACAAAGTCTAGTCTTAATTTCAAGATAAATATAAATTAGCTACATAAGTCTCTGAAGGAATATTTTTTTCACAGAAAACACCTACATATTGGTGCCTACATAAAACCTTCATCCTTATGTTCTAGCATCTTTGGTTCAGGGAGATATGGTATCAGAGGAGAAACATAAACACCAAACCAGCTATAAGACCTATTAGATCTCAGTGGTATCGTAACTGCCCTCAGGATGCACTAGTACAATGGTGGCACAAAGCTTTTTGGAGTAACCAACCAATATCTGGTTTACATAAGGCAAACACCATGAAATACAAACAATACTCAACACTCAGGGAAACCTGTGAAAGAGGAGGCAGAAAGATTGTAGAATCTAGACAGAGTGGTCAACACCAAAGAAACAAGACTTTTTAATCAACATGATCTATGAATATATGAACTTACAGAGAATTGAAACAGCATGCATAGGGACTGCCTGAGTCCTTCAGATATGTATTATGGCTTCTAGGTTAGTATTCTTATAGGATTCCAGTGTTTACAAATGATTGGGTCTCTGTCTATATCTGTTTCTCTTGCCTTTTCTTGTAGTCTTTTCATTCTGTTTGCTTTATTCTATACCAGTGTGTTAGTTTTGTTAGAAACTAACACATCCCTTAGAAGCCTGCTTCTTAATGAGAAACAGAAAAGGTGTGGATACAGAGGGAAAGGAACTGAGAGGAATAAAGGGAAAGGAAACTTTCAGTTCGAGTATATTATGTGAAAAAAAAGTCTATTTTCAATAAAAGGAAAAAGAATATGTGAGAAAAAGTGAGTCGTTTGCTTCATGTTGATTATTCTCTAGTTCAGTGCCAATTATAAATCTAAAGTTCATAGTATGCAAATATTATCATATCGACTAAGTGTGGCTGAAAAAGACAAACCATTGACAATTTATGTTATGTGTTGTAAAATTATTTCATGGAAATTTGGAAAAGAAAAATGAGACTCAGAATTTTTGGCATAATAATTAATCTGTTTGGATTGAACCTCCTATAATGAGTGCTGAAAACAGATTTCAAGAGCAAGGGAAGAGACTGTTTGTTGCATCTTTAAATTTTTCTGTTATTCACTCAGTATCTATAGAATAAGATTTATATCATGATAAAACTGAAATAAAAATTTCCTCACGTTAACAGAAACCTATTGTTCTGGAAATGGAAGGATATTCCTTAGGCCAGTTTCGTATTGTTTTTATGTGGTATCTTGAAAATATTTTTGTCCTGTATATACTTTGTTTTTGTTTCATTTTAAGTGAGAAACCAAATATGAGGTTTGATAGGCAGAGAATTGGAAGAGGAACTGGAGGGAGTTAGGGGAGGAGAATAAATATAATAATATTTTTGTAAACAGATTCAAAAAAATAAAAATATGAAAAATTTAAAAAATATATCTCACTGCCAAGCTTCTTCATGTGTGTCAAATGGATCCTTGAAATCATAAGCTCGGGAACATTTTGAAGGCTGTTGTGATGTGACCTTCTGGAGAAGATGTAGCTGTGCCATCAGAGCTACGTGGTCGGGAGCATGGCCCTTGTTTGCCTCTATTGGGTTAGGAACCATGTACATTAACTGGCGGCAGTGGAGAACTCTACTTTTTTTCTATTTTCCAAGGATAGATGGTAGCATACTGAGACAATCTAAAAGAAGTTGCCTGCATTGAATGTCTTTTATCATAGGACGTTCAAAAACTGGGAAAATGTATGTCCTTTTATAAAGTTAAATAAGCCACAAAGGACAGAAAGTGGGTC
The DNA here is from genome assembly GCF_982192425.1 of Myodes glareolus. NCBI lineage: Eukaryota > Metazoa > Chordata > Mammalia > Rodentia > Cricetidae > Myodes > Myodes glareolus. The sequence continues at coordinate 36,574,663 of NC_142041.1, read as the reverse complement.
CTAGAGTTCACAGACTGAGTTCATAATCACAAAGCCACAATCTCCAGAGGAAAGTATGCCTTGTAATCTTTTGTTGATACCATGCTTATGTTGAAAATTTTGCTATAAATTCAAAAGATGTCACGGTATTGTGATTTGATTACATGTAGAATTTGAAATACAAAGTAAAATATTTCATAGGTAAATTGTTACTTTCACTCACAAGGACGATGCCTATTTTTCCCCTCACTCAAATGTGCTAAAATTATTTCTAATGCAGATTTTCAACAATTTGATTAGTAAATAAAATGACTTACATTAACACCATGCTTTGAGCATATATGGGCTATGACAGACTTTAATATTGGAAGTGTATAATGTTAACAACTAAAACTGTTGCTTTTGGGTATGGCAATTAAAATCAAGCTATGGTAATTTTGTCAAATGTATAAACCAATCTATTTGTTTAATCATTATTTTAAAAAAAATTAAAGTTAAATATATAATTCATTAAGATTGTGATGTGGGATACGAATAAATATCTAATTTGATAGATGAATAAAATAAATTTACACATCAGTTTAAGAATATAGATAATTACACAGGGCAAAATATACCACCAACTGCTGGAAACCCTTTATGAATGGTCAGAAATTGGCCTGGTAACATTTTCCAAAAGCCTCACTACATGGAGACTTCTACCCTCATCAGTGAAACTTTCTGCTCTCTACCTGCCTTTATCCGGAGAATGTCTGTGGGCCTGGAGGACTGATCTTATCTGAAAGATGTCTCTAATCCAGAAGTTCAATTTATTATTTGCTTGACCCCGGCACAGATTCCTTCTAAAAGACTAGTAATAGAAGATTTGCTTGCGAACTCAACTGCAGGTAGGAAGCCTTGCCACAGGGGTGCATGCAAATTATTACAAATTAGGGCTTGTTGCCAGTTTCCCTAATCCTATATATTCCTTATACTCTGGAATAAAGTTGATCTCTTTGATAAAAATCTTACTGCCAGAGGGTTGTCTCCATTCTACCCACAGCTGTCTGAACCTGTTCCTGGCTTATGCTCCCTCCATCCTTGTAGGCCAATGTAGCCAAAGACCCCAAGGAAGATGTAGAGCCACAACCAATTAATGGATTCAAATGTAGTGAAATAAACCTGAGATGGGGTGAGAGAGAAACAAAAGTATAGGTAGACATTTGATTAGCATTGTGATTTACTTGAATTTTTATGTAGTAATGCCATTTTATTAAGTTCTTGTTTTATCATAATTTTGTTATGACTGTTATAGCTGGAGATAATAAGGTCAAATAATATTAGCTATGGTCTTTAGAGTTCTGGTGTTTCAATTGAACACTGGAAAATATCGATGCTTATGATTTTCTAGTGTGTGTATTGTTTAAATGGAAGCTCTGGGAACACCTGAAGTATCATAAAATGAAAGGCAGGACTATGGAAATTAATCACATATCTGTTCCCTTAAATTGCTGAATGACTTTTAAGAACTATATTATCTGTGCTTATTTACACATTGAGGTTAAAATGCTTTAGATACATTGTAGCATAGCAATATCATGACACTCACCTTTGCTTTAGCAAGAACACAGTAGTGCTGAGGAGATGTCTCAAAGGATGATAACGCTTACTATTTAAACATGTGGATCTGATTTGAAGTTGTCAGGACCTCTATAATAGTTTGATATATAACACTAAGGATATTTGGAAAAACAGGGAAATATTTTAAATTTACTTAAATTTACAAGTATTCCTTATATATACACAATAGATAGGATATCTATTCCTTATATAGAATAGATAGATAGGTATTTAGATAGATAGATAGATAGATAGATAGATAGATAGATAGATAGATAGATAGATATGCATACACTTTTAAATATATCTCTACCCAGGTGTAAATCACAACGATCACAGGCATGACAAGGGATCCCCAAGGATACAATAGTGGCATTTATACCTTGGGAATAACCAGAGCACTCTAACTGAACTTCACGATGCTCAACAGGAAAGAATTTACGCCTAATACTCTAGGCCCAATTACCTATTTTTGGTGAGGTTTTGAACTCCAGAGGAGAGCCTACTGCTGTCACTTTCTTGTGTTATCTAGCTCGGTTCTAAAGACTTGTTCTTACATTCATGGAGAAGTTTACCATGCACTCCACATTGAAGAAGCTTCTTTTAGGTTTTGTTAATTGGAGATTACTACAGAAATCCTCAGCTGGTAAAAATGTCGAAACCAGCGCTCTGTGCAGTGATCAGCTGCAATTTATATGTCTAATACCACAATCCTTACATCTAAGATTCAAGGCTCACCGGATGCTTAAAACTGTGGTAAAACTGCATCTTCCTCAACCTCAGCTTTGCAGCATGCTAACTCTTCCCTAAATGTTTTTCTGGAACAGACTCAGTAGCTCCTGCTGTACCTCAGCAGAGAACACCAAGGAGAATTCAGGCTGCTAAACACAGCAACATGAAGCGTCTTCTCCCACTGCCATGGACAAACCATGTTACTTTATGCTGACCCCATGGCTCTGTCAACTGGGGGAAATGGCGACCTGCGGAGGCAGGCCTTTTCTTTGGAAAATTCAAAGATGAAAATCAGCTAGGGTTTGGCTAACGCTTCCAAAAATGTTTCCCCAGTGAGTCAAACTTGAGGACAGCATCTTTTCACACTTTTAATTGTACAACCATTTTATGCTCTCTGTATTTAAAAAAAAAGATTTACATTCAGCCTACACAACACATGCGTTTATACTGAATGTAAATCTCTGTTTAGTTTGTCAACCTAAGTGCATTACATGGCATTGTACTGAATATATAAATTGCTACTCTGTTGCTCATCCTTCTTTGGAAGGCAACTTATATTTAGTCCATGTGAGCCCACCTCCAATGCTTCAACTCTAGAGTCAGCTACGACACTTGTCATATTTAGCTCTGTGCTTCTCCCCATTTACTTTACTTCTACAGCTACATTGTCATCATCTTAAGTGGAGACAGCATGATGTGCACTTACTGATTGAACTTGACATTCTTGTACATATGGTACATTTGGCGAATTAATTGCTAATTAGAGAATGGTGTGGGTTGACTTAGCTTTCCAGCAGGATTATGGGGAAAAGATGCATAAATCTGACTTTAAATAAAGCAGTCTCTGTTACTTTGAAAATGTTAAACTTTATTTTCAGTCTTTTTCTTGTTTTTGTCAAGTTTTATATATTTTGAGATTATTTACAGGTGCCTTTATATTATAAAGAGAACTTTATAATAATGACACTGTTCTGCTTTTATAACATGTCTACTGATAGATATGTTAAGTATGGGGGTCCTGAGAGCACTGAACTTTCATTATATTTTATTCTGGTTTGCATCCTTAGGAGAGATGACTGAGGTTATCATTTAGTGATAGGTTCAAAGAAAATAACGAAGTGTGTAGAAAATCAATGTGAATGAATTGTGTCTGTCTGTCTGTTCATGCTCTTGGATAAGACTTTTCTACTAAAATCACATTTGTAGCTGACTTGGTGAGGACCTTGTGATCCACAAAGTAAGACACTGCAAAACAGAAATGGAAAAGACCTTCAAGAATCCTCTTCTGAAAATAGTAAATAAACGGACTGAAGTGGTCAGTGGAGCATGAAGATCAAGTGCAGAGGACACTGGAGGAAGGACTGTATGACTTCCCAGCTGCCAATCATGGAAATCCTCTGTAGTCGGGCAAGACTTGGTACACATCTAGTATATGAGGCAAGTTGAAAGTGTTGGGTAAGGATTTGTAAAAGAAAGAAGGTTGTGATTAATGTTATTTGACTGCTGTTATTTGAAACTCACACCTAGTCACAACATTCTAGGACTTGCCTGAGGGGAAAGGAGAAAAGGGTGATACAAGCAAGGGAATGCCATAAAGTAAAAATAGCACTCATTATAGATGAATCTGTGCCTGCAAGCACTGAAGGCATTTGTTAATGTAGTGTCATTGTCTATTCACAATTATTCACTGTAGTATTATTAATAATGCTATTTTCAGATAGCAGAAGTTAAATTTAGGCTGAATAAATCCCAATACTAATTAGTTGGAAGACACAGGTAATATTAATGGACTACTGGACTTCACATTATGAATACGTAAAAAATAACCTAGCAAATGACTATTCATTTTGCCATGAAAACTTACATACTAGCAGCTTAGCAAATGCCTTGTTTTCATCATCACATTGAAGTAAATAAGAAAAGCAATCAATACTTACTAAAAAATGTTAAATTGCTTTATGATCACTGAAGCTAAAATATTAGTGATGTCATTGGTGATTTCAAGCAATATGAATGTTATTAATTGTGGTGTTACAATGGAAAAAAGAGTGTGGTTTATACATTAGTTTCAGAAAAGATTGAAGCAGTTGGCTGCAGGAGACATTTAATAATCATTATTAGTTTTGGAGACATTATAATTATTGAAAACCCTCTGTAGCATTCATAATTTGCCAGACTAAGTTCAATGTTAATAATTTTGAAAATTGTGATATTAAACATTTTACAATACCCCTTGCTAGAACTATTGTGAGATAAAATGATGGCTTCTAGTAGTTCAATGAAGAAAATTCCAATGAAATTTTGATATTTCACTTAAAAGAATAAATAGAATTGTGAAAAAATCAAAGGACTCCTGTGGAGTAATTTCAATAACATTTTTTAAGAAAAAACTACATGACTAAGTTGAAAATTAACAGTCAGTTTTCCTCACTGTTGTAATCCCCATCATTAGCAGTAAATATACAACATGGCCAAATTTATCATAACCACGTTCTATATGAGCAGAAAATGGGCATATTCTCCACTGACTCCAGCTTTCCTGCATTTCTGTATGACATAAATTTCCTTGGAACCATCCCAAGACACATAACGTATGCAAACTATTGGTAGAATTAAATCACTGAAAACTTTACAGTCATTTTTTTATTCTATAAACCACAGGAGATAAATCCAAGTTTTGGACAGTTTGAAATTAATTAAATTAATTAACTGGACTTGATTTGGAATCATCTAAGAGATCACTTGTGACTCTGGTGGTAACTTGTTAACATAATGAATTAACTGAAGGAAAACACAACTTCAAGGTTCATGGCATTTTCCTATGGGCTTGTGTCTTAGACTGAATTAAAAGTGAAACTGGGTTGGGAAAGAATCAAACAGATCACCAGCACCCCCTCCTTCTGCTCTCTGACTGTTGACACTCAATGTGCCCAATGACATTATGCTCCCATCTTCATGTACGTACACTGGCCCTAACACGCATGGATGTATCCTCTTAACCTGTAAAGCAAAGAAAACCAGCCCACAAATCACAATCCCAGAGAACCTAGACAACAATCAGGACCCTAAGAGAGACATACATTGATCTAATCTACATGGGTAGTAGAAAAAGACAAGATATCCTGAGTAAATTGGGAGCATGGAGACCTTGGGAGAAGGTTAGAGGAAAGGAGAAAGGCAGGGAGGGGAGCAGATAAAAATGTAGTGTTCAATAAAAGTCAATCAAAAAAGAGTTTCCTTTGAATCAGATTCTGTAACAACTATGGGAAAAGTAACTAATACAGTATCCACACTCGTAGAAAGAAATCCACAGGATGATTAAAGCAAATGATGACTAGTTGGTGAAACAAGATGCTGATTGACAATCAAAACTAAGACATAATGCTAAAAGTTACCACAAAGTATGGGAATCTTTACCACTTGCTTGTTTTTGTGTTCTGACTGTCTTGTCTGACAATATTATCCTTTAATTGCAAGGTTATTATAAAGATGACAAATAATTGTAACTATGATGAAAAATATAAGATATAACATTACATGGAAAACATAATAAATCCATATGGTGTATATGTGCGTGTGAAATAATTGTCAACAAATATGTCTTTCATGAATTATTAAGCCTCTAAAATCTAAAATAAGACTTATGTCTTACTAAACCCTCATCATTGAACAAAGTGTAAGTTGATCAATCACATTTCTAATAACAGTGGAAGAGGTAGAAAACTGAACAATGTATCTGCTTGGAATTTTCTTTTTATATGGTCATAACTGTTGATATTTGAACAGTTGCCCCAGAGTTAGTACATCTGTCTGAATCTGAAATATTTTATTCAACTATTTCTGCATTCTGCATTGTCTAAGGTATAAGCCTTCTCAAACAGTGTACACTAATTTGGAAAAGAAGATATTATGTATTCTACTTGAGGTTACAGTACAGAATTAGGATGCATGAATTATAAAAGCAACAGCTAATTAATATTCAACAAAACTCATGAATCTAACAGAGATAGGAACATGCAAGGTGAGTGAGATTAGCATAGTCTTGAACTTGTGCTTGTGAATTGGTTGTAAATTTTGCAATGCCTCTGTTGGGTTACACAATAACACTGTTGGGTTATACAATAACACTGTTGGGTTATACAATAACACTGTTGGGTTATACAATAGCACTGTTGGGTTATACAATAGCACTGTTGAACAAACTGTGATCTGAAACTGCTTTCAGGGAGTTAGGGACACAATACTATTACTTCACAGATGCATAGGCTGACACCTGCACAGTGTGGGGGAATAGAAACAGGCTCACATCCTACTTACATTCATTAGATTCTTTATATTTTGAAGCAGGTGAGTGAAACTATCAACTAACTTAATAAATGCTTTTAATTAAAAGAAATATTTTCATTAATAAATTTTATTTCAACCTAGAGAAAATAATAAATAGAGATTTTCAACATTAAATTAGGTTTTTATAAAATATTAGAAATTGAACTTAAAAGAAATTATATTTAAAATTTTGCATTGCACTCATTAAATGATTCCATACAGTTTGAAAGAAAAAATACTTTCAGAAATTTATCAAAGACAATAAATGTAATATTGCTTTCATTACTTAGACATTTATATATATATATATACACATATAATTTTTCTCTCACTGAAAGTAGATTTTTATACAATATTTTTAATTATAGTTTCCACTCTCCCATATCCTCTTATATTCTCCCACTTTCCTACCATTTTTTTACCAACCATATATTTTTCTACCATATATTTACCAGCATATGCCTTTTCACTCCCTTTAGAAAACAAACAGTCATATAAAGAATAACAATAAAACAAGAAAGAGCAAAAATAAACAAATTGGAATAGAAGCAGAAAACAATCAGTTAAAGAGCTGAAGAGAAAGCATAGGATATATATATATCCATGCAAAGATACACATCTTTCTATACACAAAAATCTCTTAAGAACAAAAAAACACGAGAAGCAAAGGACATACAAGGTTATAAAAGAAAAGAAATGTCCTTTCAAAGCCCCATGAGACGAAGAATTTTGAAAAATAATCAAGGATTTAATTTTGTTATCCATCTACTGCCAGACATGAGGCCTGGATTTAGTAGTTTGTAGTCCCAATGAGATTCCAGGGGAAAAGGCCAATTTATCATTTGTGAGTGATTACCAACTGAGATAGCTTTTGCATTAGGAAGGGGGGCACATTTCCACTTCTCTCAGCACTCTGAACCTATCTGGTGAAGAACCATGAAGCCACTCTGCATGCTATCACAGTCTCCGTGAGTTCATGTATGTGTCAACCCTGCTGGGTTTAAAGGGCTTTATTTCCCTGGTGTTCTCCATCCACTCTACTGTACAATTTTTCACTTCTTCTTACACGGGATTCCAAGAGCCTGGAGTGGAGGGATTTTATGGAGATATATCATTTAAGACTAACTTCTAAGGTTTCTCTGTGCACGTTGTCCACCCATAGGTCTCTCCACTTGTCCTCATCTATTGCAGAAGGAAACTTAAAATGAGTAGAGTAGAACCTCAGCAGAACAGTCGCCTTTGATTTCCCACAATGTCACTGTCTTATCTGGTCTCAAGTTCTGAGCCACCCAAGCAGATTTACGTAATGCATCTTGTAGGCAGGTAACCATTGCAAGTTGAACAGTTAGTAGCTAGGTTGGTATTTCTCTTTCTCCTTTGGTAGCATTCACAGTACCTTCAAATACCATGAACACTTCTCTCTGTAGGGGTTGAAGATTTCTCCATATTTAAAGAGTTTTGTAATTATTGCCTTCAGTAATATGGTTTTGGCCTCAACTTGTTAAGGGCAACCCATATTCTTGGCAAAATCCTGAATTGTTTGTGGGCTCCCCTGGGGCCAACAACTCAGAAATAACCCATTGCTGGCATGGGAAGCTTAATTTGGTCATGAGAAATAACCAGTTGGGATTCCATCTTCCCCATTTCTGTCTCCCCCACTCTGATGAATCTACATAAATACACACACACACACACACACACACACACACACACACGTGTGTGTGTGTGTGTGTGTGTTGAAAGAAGCTTTTACTGTACTACATTTTTTTCTATAATCCCTTAAATGGCCTTAAGTCTCAGTCATATGTCCTGTCCTATATCTCCTTCCTTGCCCCTCTATCCTCTCCAGCTCTGTTTGGTCTCACGTCCTGTCCCCACTCCTCTTGTCTTCCACAAATTTTCCCTTCCTAAGGAGATCTGTCCGTGACCCCATTGTCTTACTCTGTCCATACGCAAGCTTATCAAAGACACAACAGTTAACATATATGTATAAATGAATACATACCACATTTTTTTTTCTTTCTGGGTCTGGATTACCTTGCACAGCTCCATCGTTTATTTGTGAACTGATTTCATTTTTTAATGGCTGAATAATAATTCTTTGTAAATGTAATACATTGTCTATATCCTTCATTCATGAATAGAAATCTATGCTCCTTAAAATTTCAAGCTATTAGGTATAGAATAGAAATGGACATAGTTGAACAAGTGTCTCATAGTATGTGGAGTCTTTTGGGTATATGACCAAGTATAGTTCCGCTGGATTTTGAGGTAGATTTGTTTCCAGCTTTCTGAAGACTCATGACACTAATTTTCATAGTGACTGCTTGTCTTTGAACTTCCACCAGCAATGGATGAGTAATTCCTTTACCTCACATCAAACCAGTATGAGTTCTCATTTGCTATATTGATTTTGACCCCTATGACTGAATAAGATGAAATCTCAAAATAAATTTGATTTGCATTTCTCTGATTACTAAGGATGTCCATAATGTCATTTCCTACTTATCAATCATTTTGTGTTTCCTATTTTGAGAATTCTCTGTTTATATCTATATCCTATTTTTAAATTTTGGTTGCTGGTGTTCTTGAAGTTCAGTTTGTTGAATTCCTTATATATTTTAGATTAACCTTCTGTTTGATGTGTAGCTTATGTCAATCCTTTCCTTTCCTGCAGCATGTTACTTATTCCAAAATATTGTGCCCTTTTCATACAAAATTTTCAATCTCATGAGCTCCCATTTATTAATTTTTGATCTCAGTGACTATACTGTCAGTATTCTGCTACATTGAATATGATAGAGGAGAAAGTGGAAATAGTTCTGAACTCATTGGTGAAGGAAAAGGATACGTACATTTAATCGTGACATTCATTTCCTAACTTAGTCAAGAGTTAGAAAAGAACACTATATATGTGTGTGTGTGTGTGTGTATATATATATATGATATATATATATATATATCAGAAAAATACTGATGTTATAAATACAAATTTATACCTATATTATAAATACAAAACTTATAGTATGGGCTATAAATGTCTTATTTCACTTCAGATTTTAAAACAATACCAAATAATTTTAGGTTATTTCTTGATAGAGACAAAAAATTTGTTATTACTTTATCTGCTTTCTCCTTGTAGAGTTTACAATGAAGGAGGGTTTATATCTATTTCACAGTTGCAGTTATTCTGAATATGGTAGTCTGAAACTTTTCACTTAGATGTTTCTTTCCTTCCAGTAAATTCAAAAGAAAGTGCTTTTTTAAAAAACCTCTTCTGATTTGACTAAAATGCTTAGATTGTAAAATTACTGACAGATAGGTTCTTGAGAAAGAATAATACCAGTTTGTTATGAAAAATGAATTTACAATGCTGCAACACTGATTCCTCTTATTAACTGAAGAACTAATAATTTAGATTTGAAAGATATAAATTACTATAAGAATAAGGATTGTAAAGATCTTTATGTGAACAGTTTTTAAGAAAATTCTGAGTTAACAACGTGGAATTCCTCTCTGTATGCTGTGACTACCATTGGTTAATAAAGAGTATGCTTTGGGCCTATGGAAGCATAGAATAGGGTAAGGCAGGAATTCCAAACAAATAGAGGAGTAGAGCATAGGCAAAGTCAGAAAGAAGCCATGTAGCTGCCACAAAAGACAGATGCTGGATGCTGGATGGAAATTTTATCGGTAAACCACAGCTATGTGGCAATACACAGATTAATAGAAATGGATGAATTTAAGATATAAGAGATAGCTAGCAATATGATTAAGTGATTGGCCAGGCAATAATTTAATCAATATAGTTTCTGAGTGATTATTTCAGGTCTGGGCAGCCAGGAAATGAACAAACTGCTTCAACCAACAGATTGGCTCACCAATGTGGAGTTGACCACATCCACATAAAACCTGAAAAAGCATGGAAAGAAATTATAAACAAAAAAAAAGAATATGATTAAGCATGACATCTTGGTCTCTGGCATTTTTTCAAATGTGTTCTGTTTGCTGACAGTAAGCACAGGCACTGCAGTTCCTTTAAGAGAGGTCTTTCTGATTCAGCATTCACAGCAAAAATAACAACACAACTTTTTTAAAAAGGGTGGCTTCCTGTTTCATGCTTTCAGCATGAAATAAGGCTCTTTCAGGAGACAAAGCACTTCAATGGGATTTGTGAGGAGCATGATACAAACTGCTTAAGTATGTAATTTAGGCCAGCTGCATACATGAAACTGGGGCAGCATGCACAGTTCACAGAGATGGTGAACATGCTTCTATCATGTTGGACTGGGCAGAGCTAAAAATAAAAGCAGTTTAAGTCCTAGATGCACCACTTAGTATTTTGAGAAGCAGTTCTGGTCAGAAAGAGATGACAGATGCTCAATAAAGACAAATTCAGATGATAAATACCTCTAAATAGGTCATGATGTTAGATAAATGTACATAGGCTTGGAAGAGAGAAGAAATAGTATAAAAAAAGTAAATGGTTTGAAAAAGGAGTAAAGTCTTCTTTTTAATATATATTAAAAATTTCCACCTTCTCCCTGCCTCTCTTTTCCCTCCCCCTCCCTACCTCTCCCTCGCTCTCTAGTCCTAAGAGCAGTCAGGGTTCCCCTGTCCCGTGGGAAGTCCAGGGTCCTCCTCCCTCCGTCCAGGTATATAAAGGTAAGCATCTAAACAAACAGGCTCCCACAAAGTCAGTCCATGCAGTAGAATCAAAACTCAGTGCCATTGTCCTTGGTTTCTCAGTAAGCGCTCATTGACAGCCACATTCAGAATGTACAGTTTGATCACATGCTCCATCACTCCCAGTCCAGCTGTGAAGCTGCAGGGCGATTGGTAAAGAAAAGTCCCCAGACTATCTTGATACAAAATATACAGCTTTAATAAACAGAAGTAAGACTTACAACAGCTTACACCAGAATCCAAATGATCCATCCGGACTCAGGAGCCAGGCGAAAAGAGAGCTAGTGGAGCGTGCTTGCTAGGTTTATAGGCAGGCTTTTCCCTGAGGGTGGCATGCCCCGAAAACAGAATATGATTGGCTGAACTCCCCTATCACAGCTGGCCTTGGTGAGCTCTCATTAGATCAGTCTCTCCGTCTCAGTGGATGGTCGCACCCCTCCTGATCCTGACTTCCTTGCTCATGTTCTCACTCCTGCTCCTCATTTGGACTTTGGGAGCTCAGTTCAGTGCTCCAATGTGAGTCTCTGTCTTTATCTCCATTCATCGCCAGATGAAAGTACTATGGTGATATGCAAGATATTCATCAGTGTGGCTATGGAATAAGGCCAGTTCAGGCACCCTCTCCTCTGCTGCCCAAGGAACAATCTGGGGACCTCTCCTTGGACCTGGGAACCCCTCTAGAGTCAGGTCTCTTGCAAACCCTAAAATGGCTCCCTTAATTAAGATATTTACTTCCCTGCTCCCATATCCACCCTTCCTCCATCCCACCCATCCCATTCCCTCAAGTTCTCCTGAATCCTCCCCTTCTCCTTTCTCTCTAACCATCTCCCCTTATATCCACCTCCCACTCCCCCGTGTACCCAAATTTTGCCTGGCAATCTTGTCTACTTTCAATATCCAGGAGGATAACTATATGATTTTCTTTGGGTTCATCTTATTTAGCTTCTCTAGGATCACGAATTATAGGCTCAATGTCCTTTAATAATGGCTAGAATCCACTTAGGTGTGAGTACATACCATATTCCTCTTTTTGGGTATGGGTTACCTCACTCAGCAAAGCGTTTTCTATTTCCATCCATTTGCATGCAAAATTCAAGATGTCATTGTTTTTTACTGCTGAGTAAAATTCTAATGTGTATATGTTTCACACCTTTAACCATTCTTCTATTGAGGAGCACCTAGGTTGTTTCCAGGTTCTAACTTTTACAAATAGTGCTGCTATGAACATAGTTGAACAAATGCTTTTGTAGTATAATAGGGCATCTCTTGGGTATATTCCCAAGAGTGGAATTGCTGGGTCCTGAGGTAGGTTGACTCCCAGTTTCCTGAGAAACTGCCACACTGATTTCCAAAGTGGCTGCACAAGTTCCCATTCCTACCAACAATGGATGAGTGTTCCCCTTATTCCACATCTTCTCTTGCATAGGTAATCATTGGTGTTTTTGATTTTAGCTATTCTGACAGGTGTAAGATGGTATCTCAAAATTGTTTTGAGACAGTCATAGATTAATGGAGTGAAGAAAAGTAAGACACATAAAGATAGAGAATGCACAGAGCACCTTTATTATGTATATTAATGTGTTTTCTTTTGAATTTTTTGACTGTGATTGAGATAAGTACAGAGAGACATTTCCTTGTACGGGGTACTAAATGAAACCAACATACATATTTTAAAGGTATCTTTACTTCAAAATTTGGGGCTAAGGATGTGTTGCTTTGTAAAAGAGATTGTGCTTTTGTTTCCACAGAGGATGAGAATCTGTAGATTCCTTATAGACTAATGTTGTTCAATGGAACAAGACCCCCTGAAAGATCTTCGTAAACTTCTAAAATTCCTTCATCTAAAAATAAACCAGTTTGTAGAGAACTATGCCCAAATTCCCAAATATTACTTATAAATGCTTGTTTACATTTAAAGAGGGATATGAAATAGAGACAAATACTTTGCATTGGTATGGATCTTGGTCTACTTATAAAAATGTATTTTATGTATGTTCCTGCTCTTATTTAAATTATTATGCTTATACAGCTTTTTAAAAAATGTAATATTTAATTAAGAAATACATTTTAATAGATAGTCATTTATAACAATGCAGCTTGTAGTCATGTTAGTTAGGTTTTCTAAACCTTTCAAAAACTAACAAAATATGGCATTTAAAATGTTTTAAGAACTTAGAACTTTTCATGACAATGAAACACATCTCCTCCTGGCAGCACCAATTACTTCAAGAGGAAGATGAGCACTGAAGAGGCTCCTTGTGGAGTTTGTTAGCCATTTGAGCAAGAAACTGCTCTTTCCTGGACTTCTTGATGTTATAGGATATGGAGTCAACATTCACAACTCACAGAAAATGACTGCTAAAGTTGCCTAAGAAAGGTAAGACAGTCCTTCAGGGTTCCTGATTCATGAAAGACGTACCAGACATTCTGCAGGACATAGAAGAAAGCAACTGATGAACTTGGCCAACAAACATATGAGATCTTAAAATTTCTTGCTTCATGAAAATATTTGCCACATAATGGGTCTATCAGCTGTAGAAGGATGCTGCAAAAATACGGAAGTATATTGGGTAATTCCCAGTCAGAGAGATGTCTCTGTCAATTCTAGAGTTTTGGAAGTTGTTTACAATGTACTTCCTATTATCTTTGGTAGCATTGTATGGTTCTGGAGTCTTTGCTTGTTGTAGGGAGAATAGGGCTGCATCCTGTCTAGCTCCTGGCCATCTGGCTAGTTTAAACTCTGAAATAAAAACACACAAATTGTATTCAGTTAAACACTGCCTAACCCATTAGTTCTAACCTCTTATTGTCTAACTCTTACATATTCGTTTAACCTGTCTCCATTATGTGTATTGTCACTTGACTGTGGCTTACCAACATGAGTCTTACTGCATCCATCTCATAGAGGAAAGCCATGGCTTCTGCCTGTCTCTGCTTTCTTCCTCCCAGAATTCAATTCTCTTTTTCCCACCTACCTAAGTTTCTACCCTATCAAAAGGCCAAGGCAATCTCTTTATTCAATCAATGAGAGCAACAAATCCTAAAACAATTGATGGAGCTGAAGAGTAGATAGTTATAAATTTTGTTAGTTATGATAAATGATTAAGTAGATACAAATATTGTAACTATAATTCTTGCTTGATAACTGTGTTGTTGTATTCAATCTTGATATGTTCAAGTTAAAACCTTCCTTTTTATTTAGACAGAAAAGGGGAGGTGATGTGGTATACAGGTTTCCCTCTGTATGCTTTGAATACCATTGGTTAATAAAGAATTTGCTTTATGCCTATTCCAGCACATAATAGGCCAAAGCAGGAATTCCAAATAGATAGAGGAAGAATAAGTAGACAGAGTCAGGGAGAAGCCCATGTTGCCACCTGAGGAGACAGATGCTGGATGGAATTTTTCCTGTAAGCCACAGCCATGTGACGATGTTCAATTTAATAGAAATGGGTTAATTTAAGATTTAAGAGCTATCTAGCAATATGCTTAAGTGATTGGACAAGCAGTGATTTAATCAATAAAGTTTCTGAGTGATTAGTTTTGGTCTAGGCAGCCAGGAAACAAACAAGCAGCCTCTGCCAGCAAGATAATATATATAACACATCAAATATATCTGTTTTAAAATTTTTCATATTAATATGTGTGTGTGTGTGTGTTATTCTGAATATATATCTATCTATTATATTCATAGAAAACTCTTTGAGGCTGGGAGTAGGCATCAGATTCTCAACATCTAGATATAAAAGTGGAACCCAGGTCTTCTAGAAGAGTAACCAGTGCTTATAATCACTGAGCCATTTCTCCAGCTCCCAGTATATAGGTTGTGTAGCAAAGTATCTTCTGATGAGTTCTTGTTGTTTTTAGAAGAGTATCTTCTGCCATGAGTTTTTGCTGTTGGTGTGAATGTTCTATTCCTCAAAGAGAAATACTGACTTTCATATCCCTTATAATTTTGTGTCTCACAGATCATACTAAACTCTAGTTTTCAGCAAATTTTGATTGTGGTATTTTAAGTTAATTTTAAATATTTGGCTCCCAATATGCATTGTGTGAATGTGTTTGTGTGTGTTTGTGTCTCTATATGTTTCTGTATATGTGGTTTATAGTAATTTCATCATAGAAAATGAATGGATTCTTATTTTTTATTATCAGCTTTTCTTTACATATAACAAGATAAGTTTTACAGAATTTTAAAAGAAACTTCAAATTTATTCTCCTTCAAGTACTAATGATTACAAGTGATGTCAGTGATTTCACTTATTGCTTGCTTACAGGGAAAATATCATCTTCCTGGAAGGTTAATATAATCAATGCAGTTCTGACCTAGTTGGCAGATTATTATTATTTTCTTCCTGCTATTTGGGAGGAAGTGGTGTGAAAAACCTTTGTATTTGAAAATTTCATAAATACCCTTTTCCCTTATATATTATTTTATTATCTCATCTCTTCTTAGAATTTCTAATGTGCAGATGAATTCTCAATGCTCTTAATGTCTATATTTCATTCTTTACTTAGTTAGTCTTATTTTTGAGCTTAATTTTCCCACCTATTGATTTTCCTTTGGTGCTAGGGATACAGGTGATGGTGAGATCTTCATTTGGGGTGCTAAGTACCAAACACTGTCTCGTTGAAAAAAATAGCAATTTTCCTTAACTACTAAAATATCTCTTTAATTAAAATTGTTTATTATATTATTCTTTATCAATTTATATCTTCTCAGTAATTCAAAGCATTAAAATATAAAAATAAACATATCCTTTTATGTGTTTATGATCACTGAATATAAAAATTTAAACACTTGTCAGTTTTTCTGCTTGGAGTGCATGATCCTTCTTAATCAAATAAGTAATATTATCTCTTGTAAGCTGAAAGGGTATCATATTGTTTACTCATATTTTTGAGTGGATAGTAAGGCTGGTCCTAGAGATGGATTATGTTAGATCATATATGCTCTTTTTTAAGAAACATTTTTAATGATTTATCTATCTTTATTTTGTGTGCATTGGTGTGAAGGTGTCAGATCTCGTGGAACTGCATTTTCAGACAGTTGTGAGCTGTCATGTGGGTGCTGGGAATTGAACCGAGGTCCTCTAGAAGAGCAGTCAGCACTCTTAACTGCTGAGCCATCTCTCCAGCCCCCATATGTGCTCTTTCAACCAATAGTTACATTTCTAGAAAATAACAAAGGGTTTTAAGGCAGCTAACTTTCAGGGATCTTTAAAAGAACAGAGAACAATCTGGGGATCTCTCCTTGGACCTGGGATCCCATATATAATCAAGCTTCCTGTAAACTCTAATATGACTCCCTTAGTTGAAATATATTCTTCCCTGATCCCACATTCATCCTTCCTCCCTTCCCCCCATCCCGGTCAACCGAGCTTTCTCCATTCCTCCCCTATTCCCTTCTCTCTAACCCTCTCCCCTTCCAACAACCCTCCTCCCCCCCCATGCACCCAAGGTTACCTGGGACTCTTGACTATTTCCTACCTCCTGGCGGATAGCTAAATAATCTTCATCAGGTTCGTCTTCTTATTTAGCTTCTCTAGGATCACGAATAATAGGCTCAAAGGAGAGTTTACCAAGGCCAGATGGACCGTGACTGAACGAGCATGTGATCCAACCAGACTCTCTGAATGTGGCCGGATTTTCTGAATGTGGCTGGCCTGCAGTCTTTCTGAGAAGCTATTGACAATGACACTGGGACTAGTTTCCTCTGCATATACTGGATTTTTGGGATCCAGTCTGTTTGGATGCTCACCTTCCTGGACCTGGAGGGAGGGGGGAGGAACTTGGACTTCCCACAGGGCAGGAGACCCTGACTGCCCTTGGGGACAAAGAGGGAGGAGGAGAGGGAGGGGGGAGTGGGAGGGCGTTGGGAGGAGGGGTGTAAATGGAAACTTTTTATAATTTAATAAAATTACTTTCAAAAAAAATAAAATAAAAGAACAGAATTGGTAGAATGGCTACTAAAAGGTACTATGGGTCAACGGTCTGTACCCTGTCACTTATATTTTAAATAAATGCTGATATTGCAGTAGTCAGGCAGGAAATATAGGCAGAGCAATTAGGCAGGAAGTATAGGTGGTACAATAAGAATTCTGAGAAGAGGAAAACAATCTGCAGTTATTACCCAGACAGAAAGGAAATCAGACACAAAACAAACAAGATGTGACTGCCTTGCTGAAAAATGTACCAAGCCATGTGGCTAACACAGACAAGTTTTATGGGCTGATATAAGTTATAAGAGTTAATAAGAAGCCCAAGACACTAGACCGATCAGAGAATAATTAATGTAAACCTCTGTGTGATATTTTGGAGACTTAATGACTACAGGAATGGGGTGGGACAGAAACCTCAGTCAACAGAATGGCATGCCAAAGTGGGGCTGATCAAAGTCACTCAAAAGCCTGAGAGAGCTTGGGAAGTTATTCTAGATAGAAAAGAATAGTGTTTAGTGTCACTTCTTGATAGCAGAACTTTCTCAGATGGACGCTGTTTGCTAGAGTCAAACTCTCTCGTTTCAGAGAGGCTTCCTGACTCAGCTTTAGCTATAAAACATTGCAGCTCTTTTAAGAGGTTCTGTCATCAAACACATACGTGGTGTTGATGAAAAGTTGACTTCATACATTGTGGAGGTGGCAGGGACCTTGAAACGACATAGAGTTCTGGGAATAAACATGGACTCAACCAGTACCTCTACTATGAGGCTAGACTCTCAGAAAAAAGCTAAGGAATAGGTTATATGCAGCTGTCAAAGTCATTGCTTTAATACTAACCATATCACTTAGCAAATTAAATACTCATGTGGTCAGAAAAAAAAGAGATATACAGTAAAGATAGACTCAAAGACAAAGAAAACCTCTAAATAGTTTACTGTGTGTTTAAAATATATGTAGACTTGAGAGAGAAATAAAAGGAAAAAGTTCTTAAAAGAAAAAAGAAAAAAAAGGAGAGTAGTTGGGTGTGGTGGCACACACCTTTAATCCAAATACTTGATAACCTGAGGCAGATGTATCTCTGTGAGTTCAAGGTATAGTGGCATACACCTTTAAACCCAACACTTGGAAGGCAAAGGCAGACAAATCTCTGTGAGTTCAAGTGGTGATGGCACACTCCTTTAATTCCAACGCTTGGGAGAAGAGGCACAAAGACTTCTGTGAGTTCAAGGACAATCTGGTCTACAAAGTGAATTCAAGGACAACCAAGGTACACAGAGAAACCCTGTCTCAAAAAGCCAAAAATAAGAAATAAAAATCAAAGAAATAGAGGTTAAAATAAAGCCACGTAAAGATAAAAAATACACAGAGAGTCTGGATACTATATAGTATTGTATTGTCTTTAAATTGTTTGATGACTTAGGAAGGAGCAAAAGCTGCTAAAAACATTTGATTATAAATACTATTGGATTAATCTAATATATATATATATATATATATATATATATATATATATATATATATATATAAAATGCTTTGACTTTAAAATTTAAGTCAAAATATATGTTACTTTGAAGAAGAGGTTTTGCATTTGTTTCCACAAAGAAATGAGGGACTGTGGATTCATTTTGGATTAAGAAAAATCAGATTTGACCAAGGAAGGGCCCCTGAGAAATCTCTAATAGGAGGAATGGCTCAGATGTCTGAGTTCTACAACCAGAACAGTTCAAAATCTGCTGCCTGGGATGATCAAACCACAGAGGATACTCTAGTCAGGACTTGATTATAATTCCAAATTTTCTTTAGGTCTCCATAAGGCTATCAGTGTCCCAATCAGCAGGAAGTAGTCTAGAAAACTATGTCCACATTCCCCAAAAATGGATTATGGATATGTGTCTTTGTTTAGAATGTTGGTTACAGATTGTTATGGGTAATGGTCAGTAGAGAAACTAAAAGGAGATTCGATTCAGAGTTTTTGTTTAAGAAAAAAGGGGAGGAGGAAGTGCTGTGGGAAAATGGTCTGTACTCTGTCACTTGTATTTTAAGTAAATGCTGATTGGTCAGTAGCCTGACAGGATGTGTCAGCAGGGTGACCAGGCAGGAAGTAAAGGCAAGGCAACAACAATTCTGAAAAGAGGGAAGTTTTAGTCTGCAGTCGTCACCCAAACAGAGAGGAAGACAGAGGAAGCAGAGCAAGATGTGCTTGCAGAAAAAAGTACCAAGCCAGATGGCTAACATAGACAAGAATTATGAGCTAATATAAGAGTTAATAAGAAGCCTGAGCTAAAAGGCCAATCAGTTTATAACTAATGTAGAACTCTGTGTGTTTCTTTGGGACTGAATGACTGTGAGACAGGCAGGAGAAACTTCCATCAACAAACAGAAATTTATCAGAGTGGGTTAATGGTTGTGGCCCATGTAGTCCAACAATGTCCGTTTCCAGGGGGAAAGGCTAAGAATCAAGTTTTCCAGTCTATGAGCAAGAATTAAATTTGGTCTTCTTGTCTTGATTGATCTAATCGATACACTCTCTCACAGGTAAGCTCAATTGCTTGGGATTATTTGATTCTAGATGTAACCACATTGACAACCAGGATTAGACACTACAGCAGAGTATGCCCACTAGCAGTTTTACTAAGTATGTTAAATAGCTGACAAGCTGAGTATTCACCTACTTAAACAATAAGTAAGAAGCACTTGAATTATTTAATCCATTAATTATTTAAAGGCCTTCTTTCCCTCCTCTATTCTATTTCACAGCAGCACATTCTTTCTGAAGGTTCTAGGTCATGAATAAGAATTTTTCCGATGGTTAGAGCCAATGTGTATTTTCAAAAAATGTTTTTTGATGTTGGTCACATTTTTAAGCTTAGAGAGTTTTTTATTTTGAATTTGTTATCTCATGAAAATGATTTTTGGATTTTCCCAAGGATTGCTCTAAATTGTATACATTTGAGGTCTATTCTTCGAGTGATTGATGTTGATCTAATCTTAAATGCAAGGATTCCCAGAGTTTTTTATTTGCCTAACTTAATAATATTTTTTCATATTATAGAGATAATTTTTATAAGGACAAGATCAATATGAATAATCTGGAAACATTTTTGTTTTTCGGGTTGTTTTTCCATACATTTTCTTTCAGTTGATCAATTTAAATTTAAGTAGTCTACTTCCTGAGATTTAGTTTTGTTTAATCAATTTTAATTTTGTGTCTCCATGTCTAAAACTTCTTTGTAACCACAGATGGCATTTTACCAGATTTAATTAACTCACGCTCAGTTAGACCATCATATTGAGTATTGACCATAACAGATCTGGTCAAACTTTTGTAAATACAGTACTGTTGGAACACCGGTCCTGACTTTTATGGTTTTATATTTTGGATGTTGATTTTAGCAAGGAAGACATATGGAGAAAAACATCAATTTATTATTGGTATAGAAGTTTATTGTTTTGTATGCAGTTTTCTATGAAGACTATTTTTCTTTAGGTTAATTGAAAATAAGGATGAATCAAAAAAATGCCCACAATAAATGTTCCATAAATGGTAGTAATCACAATGATATTCTGATTGGCTTTCTTTATATTTTTAATTTGACATCTGGGGTTCTATGTCTTTGTATATTATTATATTTCTATTGAAAATGCTTCAGTTTATAATGATGAAACAGTTGGAACCAAAGACACATTTTTCTTATACCCAATAAAATTTAAAGGCCAAACTCAAGAATATGTTTAACTATTGGAATCTACCTTTTGGAAAGAAACTGGTTTATATTTTCCTTTGTCTACAGAATATATCAGGGAATATAATTATCTAGTTCTTGCTGCAGACTGATTTTTTAGTCTTTATACTTCAGATCAGAAGTGAAATATTTTGCTGAGAAAATGAGACAGTATTACTGACTGAAGACATGTTTCATTTTTATGAAACTCAGTAATAAAAGATAAAATAAGCAATATTAAGAGATAAATTTTTACTTAACTATAGTGAGAGTGTGAGGATATCAGAAATATCTTCTTCAATGCATGCAAATATTACCCGTTAATTGAGTTCTGTTTTGGTAGAAAATAACTGTTAGTAAAGTGGTTATAGAAATGTCGCTAGTGAAGAGATATCATATTGATTGATTGTGAGTTCAGCTCAGAAAAGAGCCCCTCACCCCCAGATTTCAGGTTGGGGACCACAGCATAACAAAGAACATATAGAAACTTTGTGGCATGAACTCACACACATGCTGTTCAAATCATGCTCTTTATTCTTCTGCTTTACTTCTAATTTTTCTTATCCAAATCGCCTATAATTTCTTAGCACTAATTCTCTGTCTCACTTCTAATTCCAATTTTAATTCTCTGTTACAAATTTCTGTTTCAATTTACCTTTGTTCCAATTATTTTACCTTCCTCTTTTTTTCTTCTGATTCTCCTTCCTCTTTTCCTCCTCCTTCTTTTTTAAATATTCTTTATCATTTTATATTCTTTACACTTCTCCATACTTATTTTTCTGTTGTTCCAAATAGAGGTGTTGTGGTGCATACCTTCAATCTCAGTGCCAGGAAGGCAAAGTCCGTTGGATTTCTGAGTTCAAGGTTCAAGTCAAACCAGTATAGAGACTCCAGTGTCAAGACAGACAAGCTTGAATAGTGAAGGAAACCATTGAAAACAAAAATTGATAAAGATGTAATTAAACAAAAGAACCAAATTCCAGTCAGTCCTAGTAAGCAGTAAACCTTGATACCTCTGGCCGCATGGTTACGGAATTAAAGATAGAGTAGAAAGGCTGTGAATTTTGCCTCTGCAACTAAGGAAAGACTCAGACAAGCACGTGCCATGAAAAAAGGCCTAGAAAGGCTATGAAGTTGAAGCTTCAATTGGCTTGGAGACCTCAAAAGATGTTATAGATACCTGAGCCGTGGGATGCCTTCTGAAGAAAGCTGCTATCAGGTAATAGAGCCAGCCTAAGAGAAAATAATGTGTTGTAGTCAACCAAACTGAACTATGTTGGAGATCTGAAGAATGTTTTGGTAACAGATATGGAGATGCAGAGTTGGGAGATTTCCCAGCAGGTTTTCAGTCTTACTTTGGTTCGGTATTTTTCACTATGTTCCCTTTGGTATATTTTGGAATGGTAATGTATATCCGGTGCCATTATATGTTGGAGTATGTTATCTGTTTTCTTTTATTCTGATTTTATAGGAGATTAGAGTTACAAGATTGCTTGATAGTAGATGCAAATCTCAGAATAGACTTCCAAATTTGGAATATGAAACATGTTTAGACTGTTATAGATGATGGGGCCTTTTGAAGTTGAACTGAACACATTTTTGCATTATGATATGACTGTAATCCTTTTGTTGTCCAGGGAGTAGAATAATAGTTGGAAAGAAAATGAACTCCAAAAGGTGTGACACAATTAGAAGGTGTAGCCTTTTTGGAGTAAGTGTGGTCTCATTGGAGGACGAGTGTCACTGTGGATTCAGACTTTGAGACTCATATATGTTCAAGTCATGCCCACTGAGGTAAAATGCTTTCTGTGGCCTGCAGGTCAAGACATAGGAATCACATCTTTTTATTCAGCACCATTTCTGCCCACATGCCATCATGATGATAAAAGACTAAACCCCTGAAGATGCAATCCTCCAAAATTAAATGTTCGATGTTCTTGAAAACTCCATGCAACTCTATGTATGCATTCGGCATGACAAAATGAGTAGAAAAGTAGTCATCAGACATAAAGCCTGGGCTATTGAGGCAGACTGATCTCCTTTGTAAACCTGTTCTTTAGGACTAGCGGGTGCCTAAGTGGGTAAATGCACTTGCAGTACAAATATTAGGGCCTGAGTTTGGATCCTCAGCATCCGTATAAAACCCGTGTATGTGAATATATTCAGAGGGAAATAGAGACAGGCAGATCTTGAGAGTTTAGAAACACTGCCACAAAGGGAATCAAATGGAAATCAATGGAATGATACTTAAAATGTTCTTTGGTCTCTGCATGGTCAAAGATTCACACATAAAACACACACACACACACACACACACACACACACACACACACACGGAGACAGAGACAGAGAGAGAGAGAGAAACAGAGAGAGATAGACAGACACACAGAGAGAGACACACACACACACACACACACAGAAAAATGTAAGCTAAAACTAAATAAACAACCAAAAAACTACCAGGTCTGGCAGGATGGTTCAGTGGTTAATATTGCTTCCTTCTGCAGATTCTCTTGAGTTCAGTTCCCAACACACAAGCCTGTAATTCTAGCTCCAGAATATCTGCCTTCCTATTTGACACTCATGTGTATGCACCCATAGCAACTTCTCCACCAAACACACATACTCACAAATCATTAAAGAATAAAAACTAATATTAAAACAATTTTTGAAACAACTTGTAAGTCTTTCACTGAGTCACTGTGTAAATATTTTTTTCATTCTTCAGCAGTACTCAATCTTCCCCTTTGCCTTACACTAAATAGAAACAACATTCTTACTTTTCATATTTGCTAGATTGAATGAATTAAAATAGTATTTAAATAAGAGCTATTAATGACTTCTATATAGTTATACTTTACTTAACTAAATAGGACCATAAGACAACAAAAATTTAAAATATAAAGAAGGAAAAACCACATACTTTATGATTTAACAAGCATAGGTATTATCTCTAAATTTAATTAGCATATTTTCTCAAATGGTTTTAGTTCTGGTTTTTATTTCATTTTCTCACATTGCTATGTAATTTCTTCACCATGCTGCTCTGTGGTACTTAAAATGAGAGTTATTTCTGTCACTGAGCATATAATTTGATTATAATGTTTTCAAAAGCATAGTGAATACATATAATATTATGTTTAAAATATGTCATGTTCTTAGATTATTTATTTTATAAAGAAATGTATGTTACTATTAATAGCATCTTAAAATGAATTAGGAACTCATATTTCTTCTTTATTCAGTTAGTATTTTTTAAGTGAAATCTTTAATTTATGTGAAGAAGCCTACTTCAATCTTTTCTAAGTTTGATGGTTTGAAATAAAATGGTCCCCAAAGGCTTTGTCACTATTAAGAGGTGCATGAACTGACTGTGGGAGCCTGGTTTGTTTGGATGCTCACCTTTATAGACCTGGATGGAGGGGGGAGGATCTTGGACTTCTCACAGGGTAGGGAACCCTGACTGCTCTTAGGACTAGAGAGGGAGGGGGAGGTGGGGAGGGGGAGGGAAAAGGGAGGCGGGGAGGAGGTGGAAATTTTTAATAAATAAATAAATTAATTTAAAAAAAAAGAGGTGCGGGCTTGTGGCAGGTATGGTCTTGCAAAGTTAGGCTTTGAGGTTCTATATATGATCAAGATACTACCCAGTGTCCTAGACCACTTCATCAAGGTGTAGGAACTCTCAGCTCCTTCTCTAGCATCATGTCGACCTCCATCCTGATTTGTCTCCTGCCATGGTGATAATGGGCTAAATTTTTGAACTGCAAGTGAGTCACCCCAATTAACATTTTCCTTTATAGAGTTGCCATAGTCATGGTGTCTCTTCACAAATCTAGAAACCCGAATTAAGACAGTAGATATTAGAAGAATGTAAAATTTATATTAAGGCTTTGCATACATTTCGGCTATTCTTGTGATTCTTTGGTTATGCAGATTTCTTTTTTGTTTTTTGTTTCCTTCCTTCCTTCCTTCCTTTCTTCTTTCTTTCTTCTTTCTTTCTTCCTTCCTTCCTTCCTTCCTTCCTTCCTTCCTTCCTTCCTTCCTTCCTTTCTTCTTTCTTTCTTTCTTTCTTTCTTTCTTTCTTTCTTTCTTTCTTTCTTGTTATACAGATTCCTACTTAATTTTTCTGATCTCTTTAACATTTTTCTTTTGTGGTCTGCTCTCAGGTCATTTTTTCATTCTGTGATTACAAAATAGTGCCTTTCTTGAACCAGCAAGAATGTTTTAAGGCCTGTGGGAATAGTAATAACTTGGTATTTAACTGCAGAAGAATAAGAAGATACCATCAACTGTCTACTTTTTAGAGACAGATAATAAAAGCAAAAATAGTTTTCAAAGAATACATGTAATAAGGTTTCCCACTTTGAAGAAAAGAGATTCAACTTCCAAGTGGAAATATGTAAGACTAGTTTTTAGAATTTTAGAAATCACTTAACTAGGTTCTTTGCAGCTAATTAATTATAGAAAAAGGCATATCATTAAATTTATTACTTAATAATTTTAATCATTTTATTCTTCATAGAGTATATTTTTTAAATCAAGACAGTTAAGCTGATCTGTGACTTCTTTTTCTTTCAAAACTGCAACTCTGTACCAGATAAACTATAATTTCACAATCTTAATAACAAAACACTAGTGACTACCATTCTGTTTGATGTCTTTAATACTTTTACTACTTCAGTTTTCTAGACTCACAAAGCTTTTAGATTTTTTGTGTATAACCAGCATATTTCATTTATTCAAACCATATTGCAACACGTGGTAGATATTAATTCCATTTAAAGCTCTCTTACTAGGGCCACTAATCTTTGAAGATATCTGTCCTCTTTGGGGGGTTATTTATCTAGTAACAGAATCTTTGATTATATAGTAATTTTTCTTGGTTATGTATTGAGGAACAACCACATTTACTAGAAGTTATGGCCATCATGAGTATACCTGCACAAATAAAGACAATGGTCCAGAAAATGTCTCTAAGAAAATGAAAAAGGTTTTGCTTATTATAATATAAAGCATGTTATTACATGTATACCACACAATCCTACAGATCAGGCAATTATAGAAAGATCAAATCGGACTATAAAGGATATGGTAAACAAACAGAAAGGGATGGAAAATACCCCTAGAAATAGATTATATAATGTTTTATTAACCTTGAAGTTTGTTAACACTAATGAGAAAGGAACAGTAACAGCAGAGAGATACTGGATATTAGAAAAGTCTTCTGAATTTAAATTAGCCACTGTATTTCAAGGATATTTTGACCTCACAATGGAAACCAAGATATATGCTACACTGGGTAAGGAGTTTTGCTCTTGCTTCCACAAAAGAAGAAAAGTTATGGATACCATCAAAATTAATAAATATTCAGTTTGAAAAAGAGAAATCTCTTGAGAAAGAGAAATAACAGTTCATCCACAGAGGTGACAAGCATACAGATTGTAAGATAACCTCATAAGTGTTGGGGCAGGGTACGTTTCTTGTCATTGTAGGAAAATACTGGTCTTCAAAAAATCAAGAGACCCTGGAATTCTAGATGACTAAAGAGTAAAAGATAATTATCCAGATAGGATCACAAAGCAAATATATATATTACTTACTTTGGAGTTGGACAATTGCTCTGTCCTCTAAATCCAAGCATATTGTTAAAATAAAAATTCAGAGTTTCTGTCTCATTTTAGCAGCCATAGTATGGGACAGAAAGAAGAAAGAACTTAGAAAAAAATTACTTTTCTTCATATCTTTTTTGTCTCTATCATACCTTTAATTGAATGTATGTCTGTACAAATAATTATTAAGTTTTCCACAATGAACAATGAATTTTCTTGCAGTAATATTTGAAGTTTCCAGGAAGAAGATGTGTAACATGAGGGGCCGGCTTGTTGGGGTTTCTGTCCCTCCTGGTACCCCCACAGCCGGCAAGTCCCAAAGAAAATCACACACAGGACTCCATAAAATTATAAACTGATTGGCCCATTGACTCAGGCTTCTTATTAACTAATTCTTACATTTTACAGTAACCCATAATTCTTGTCTGTGTTAGCCATATGACTTGGTACCTTTTTCAGCTGTCAGCTCACATGTTGCTTCTTTGGTGGTCTGGGCAGGAATGTAGAGGGAGCTTCCTGCTTCCTAGAATACTCCCGTTCTCTTTGCTCCACCTCTACTTCCTGTCTGGTTTTCTCACCTATACTTCCTGCCTGGCCAATCAGCATTTATTTAAAATATGATTGACAGAATACAGACAATTCTCCCACACCAAAGATGGGGCCCCAAACAACGATTCCACCTGGTTGATATGATATCATGATGCTGATGGAGCTACTCTAAGACTTGCTTTGTGTACTAGCTGCTCAAGATAGTTCCAACTGAAATGGTGCACCTTTTTACAATATTTTGGCCAGAACTCCAAATAGGAACCTAAGAAAAATCTTACTGAATACTCAGATACTGTTTGCAATTATACTAGAGAGTAATCTTGAAAATTAACCATCGTTTTACTTTCAAAGGATCCCATAGAAAGAACACCACCTTCATGACAGCTGGAAGTAATTCTAGATGATGAAAGCCCCTCTCCCAACAAACTTTGTCCTCAGGGTTAGGGACATAATTTAGGGGTTGTTTATAACTAGTATGTGGTTGGAGGTTAGGGGGATATTATGTATGTTCAGGGATCTCTTTGAAAAAAGAGAGGGGGGAATGGATGGAGTGAAAGTGAGTAATAGAATGAATACTAGTGAGCTATTATTTATAGGCAATTTACATTGGTATAAAATCTTGTATATTGATACAAACTTAAATTACATTGAATATATATCCTTATTTTTTGTATACAATATTTGTATACCTAGGCAAAATTAAATTATTTTGTCATATTTTATGCATGCATGCTTCTACCTCTGTTTCAGACATTTTGTATATTGATACATTTTAGGTCATTGTCCTCATTTGTTGCACAGTTCTTTAAAGATTGTTTAATATTCTAATATGAAATCTTAGTCTTTAAGTTATATAGGTATTAAGAATTATAAGTCAATAGTCATCCATGTTTGTTATACTTATAGTTACACTGATCAGGTTCTTCAGATACATAGAGAATTATTCTGTATAGATAGGTAATCTTTAACTGTATCAAAGAGCTGTAGAATATGGCATTGAAATAACTTAGGGTTCTGTTGATGTGAGACACGATTGCTCCCAGCAACACAGATCTATTCCAGAAAGAATGTTGAGCATTGAAGACACTCCACTTGGAGCTTGTTTTCTTCTTGGCAAAACTGGCCTTTGGGAAAGGAACTGCCCATGCATCAGCCACTCACAAAATGCAAGATATCTGAACAGGACAAGCAGAAAACAAGAAAAAAGACTGTCAAATCCTGTCGAGACAGAGTAAGATGGTTTTGAAAAATTTCCTGCCTCTGAAAATGGTCTGTCAGTAACTCTAGGCCTTAGTCAAGGTTGGTTGCTCCAACGTTGTAATGAAACTTTGGGTGACTGTTTAGGCAGCGAAATGTCTCTGCCAATTCTAGAGTTTTGGAACTTGCTTACACTGTACTTCCTGCTTACTTAGGTAATATTATATCCTTCTGGAGTCTTTGATGGAGTTAAAGAATAGTTATAATTATAGTTTTCCTTAGTTATGATAAAAGATAAAGTAGATATAAATATAGTAACTGTAATTCTTGTTTGAGACCTGTTTGTATATGTAATTTTACTATGCTAAAATTAATTCTTTCTTTGTATTTAAACAGAAAATAGGAGGTGATGTGTAATTCCAATCTATATACTGCGAATACCATTGGTTAATGAAAAAAAAACTGTCTTGAGTATGTGATAGTGCAGCATAGAGCTAGTTGGGGAAAACTAAGCTGAGTGCTGGGAGAAAGGAGACAGAGTCAGACAGAAGTCATGTAGCCCCACCGGAGAAAGATGCCAGAACTTTACCCAGTAAGCCACAGCTGGGTCGTGATACATAGATTAATAAAAATGGGTTAAATTTAGATGTGTGAGTTAGCTAATAAGAAGCAAGAGCTAAGGGACCAAGCAGTGATTTAATTAATACAATTTCTGTGTGGTTATTTCTGGAGTATGAGTAGCTGGGAACAAACAAGTGGCCTCTTACAACACATTTGTCCATTTATTTTTTATTTTTACACTCCAGTTTAAAATTAATTTTCAATTTCAAAACGATCATAAGTATCGTACATGGACAAGAGAGAGACTAGAGATAAGTCTAGCTTCAATCAATATATGGGGGGGTGTCCTTAGATGTTGTGCATGTGTTGGTGGGAAGCATAATTCAAAGCAGCTGCAGTTAGCTGGGGGATATTATATCATAGCTGAAATAATGGGTAGCAAGGACTCCACAGGTTAGGTAGAAATGGCAACATCTGGAAGCAGCAGACCCATAATCAGAGCAGATGGCTCTTCCCTAAGGGATATAAAAGTAAACCGCTCTCCTTAAATAAACCATCTGTCTGAATAATCATTTTAACCAATTAATAAAGAAGACACTTGAAGGGCTGAGAAGCAACAATTCTAAAACCAGGAAAGATAAAAGAACTATGATTTATCCAATTAAATAAAAAGACACAATTTCTAGATATCTACATTGAATATGAAATAATTTCTATTATTGCCTGTCTGAAACACTTCGTGGTGATAGCTGAATTGGTGAAGGGCAAATCGATATCTCAAGGCAGTCTGCAATGAGAAATTTGACTTGCTTGTCAGCTATGTGTATTGTCATTGATCACCAAGATCAAATCGAGTTAAACATACCTGAAACAAAGCTGAGGCCCACAGCGTTAAAATGGAGGCTAATTCTGGATGCTCAGGAATTCTGTCGTATTTTTCTGTTGTCTTGTGACTCTAATATTGGTAAAGTCACTTCCTAGGGCTCACTATCACTCTTCCATTCTTATGTACAAACCATGTGGAAAAATTAATGATTAAGCTGCTTGCATAGTTCAGCAATAATGTGCCAATATATACATTGCTGTTAGTCCCAAATGACCCTTCTCACTTTGGAAAATCAACAAAGTGCTCCTCATTTCTCAAGTGTGACCTGGACCATCTTCTCTGAGAAGCATTATTTAATCATTCAGATAAACTGTGACTCTGTGCCACCTTTTCCCGGACTCTAAAATCTAGCCATAGTGCAGCGTTGTCATATTGAACTTAATTGTAAAAGGTTGACTCCTACGTTAGTGTGATGACTCAAGGGGACAGGCATTCTCACTCAGCCTTAATCTTGAAAACAAAAGTTTATCATTGGGTAAACTGATCAGAAGTTGTGCTGAAAATATATGTGTTTGCTTTGCAGAAACAAAGTATCCTTAAGTTAGAAATATATCTCATTGTTAACATTTTTGTCTAGTATGATGGCTGGCTTTAATTGTTAACTAAACACAATCTCACCTCATGTGGGAAGAGAGTCTCAATTTCGGTTGTCTAAATTATGTCCTTTCGTCATGTCTGGGAGGAAGTGTTTTGGTTACATTCATTAACGTAGAAAGAATCATGCATTATGCATGGCATCATTCACTGGGTAGGGGCTCCTGAATTATATGAGCAGGAGTGTGCTGAGCCCTGGCCTGCACCCATCTTGTCACCTTGCACTGCACTCAACTGTGGCTGTGACTGACCAGTTGCTCTGAGTTTCAGCCTCTTTGACTCTCCTGCAGTGGTGGCATGTATTGTGGCGTTGTGAATCTTTATACACTCTTCCTGCATTAAGTATGTTTTGTCCAAACATGTCATCAGAGCAACAGGAAAGGAAAGTAAGAAACCTAGCTTCCACAGTGTTAAACTTCATTGCCAGCGCTAACACAGAAGAAAAAAAATATTATTTGATTTAATATTTATTTCTTCTTAGATTAAATAAAGAGGTAAGGGTGAAATTGAATATTTTGATTGATTGAAAAACTAACAAAACACATTTTAATTAAAGCATTTAATTAATATTCAAGATAAATAGATGCTAAGATTTGTAATTATGCTTTTGTGGGTTTAGGGTTGGTGTTCAGGTGAAGTTTTTCGATGTTTATAATGCAACATGAACTTGACAGCCTATGGCACAGATAATTCTCTGTTTCCATATCTATGCACAGGATGAGTGGGGAAAAAAGAGATTCTTTCTGATGGATAGGGCCGACCCAACTTCTGACTTTCATGAACTATTTTCAATTGTGTAAACAGGATAAATCTAATATTCATTTCCTCTGGTTTGACGCTGTATAGCTGCAGGCTTGTAATGTCTTTTCCATTATCCCAACCAAATTTCCTCAGGCCAGACACAGAGTGGAGTGATGTCCTGTCAGCAAGACAGGTATATCCCACGGAGAGTAATAATAATACATAAACAGCAAAACTCACCACTTTCCTGCTAATAAACAAGGTTTGACAAAAAGCAGCTGCTGCTAGTTTGTTAGTGTGGTTTGTCTCTCTTTTTCAACATGCATTTAATCCTTAAGAAAATGATTGCAATTTTATAGTTGTCTATGCCAAAACACTGTTGAATGCTTTCTCTTTATTTTTCTTTCGTATATATTATCCAAAATTTTCCCCATACATCTCAAGTTTATTATTGCTTCTCATCTCATTTTGTTCCTAGTAATTTTGAGAACAGTGAGCCTTTGTTCTTGGCAGCCTAAGAATGCCACTTAACTAAGGTGGTATTTAGGATGTATTTACCTCTGTGTGTTTTACATAAGCAGGAGAGTACTTTCCATTTTACTCTGCTTGGTCTGCCTGGTGCTGCAGTCAGCTACAGTTGATGGATTGCTTCCTGTTTGCATTCACTAACCACACCGTCTTTCAGCCTGTGTGCTTGTATGTTAGCTGTGCTGTATGAATGTACTGCGCTCTTAATTTAAATGCTTGTCTCCTTGCCTTCCTGTCTAATAGCTCTTTCATCTCCTCCCTTATTACCACCATTGTTTCTCCATCATATCGTTTGCAATTTCCATGATGACATATTTAACTTCAGATCATAGCTCGTTTAGCCTTTTCTCCTGCTGGTATGCTAATAGCACATCAAGCTAATCATTAATTTCCACCCTGTGGTTTCAATAATTCCTTCCATGCTAACTCTTGCATGGGAAAATTGTTTTAGCCTTGGCACCTTAACTTAATCTAAAGGAAAAATAAATCCTAAGATATGGAGCTACTGGCAGAGGCCCCTCTGGCCTATAAAAATATTACTGTTCATCACTCATAAGGTTTCCAAAGGGACAGAATAATGAAAAGGACACCAAAATTATATTTTGTATACTTAATCTATGTTGCCTCAAAAGTATGAGGAAATATTTTGTAAAATCACTCTATATAATCCTTCAAATGACTCTGATTCAGCATAAGACAAATATAAAAATATAAGAAAATAATTATTCAAATATTAGTTCCTATATTAGTTAATTTTGTTATTGTTTTGAGAAGCTATATTGCAAAATCAACTTAAATAAGGAAGAGTTTAGTCTGTGTCAGAATGTAAGTGCATAGTCTTTCATGGCAGCAGGACTATGGGGTATCTAATCAAGTCACATATTTTCTTCTATTTCTTCCATAGTGTTGAATATTTTCAAATATGTTCTCTGCAATCCCTCCCTCTCACATAAACACAAAAGTTTGCATATCTATTTTATCTTTTACATTGAAAATTATGGCACTAAATCTTTGTAGAGTTCTGAACAAGGCTAAGGAGAAATAATGACAGTGGTTGGTTTTCCAGGTAGGAAATTCACACAGGCAGATGCTACATCCCCCTACCATGTAATTGGAGAGTTTCCAAATGGAATTGCTTAAATTTTCTACTGCAATAATGAATATATTTATATCAATATATACTAATCATGTCTAAATGTTAATTCATCCAAATGTTTAATCGTTCTGGGAAAGATGGAAAAGCTATTACCCTACATAAAGAATTTCACATAAGGCTTCTATATTTTAGGCATTTTAGGAGGGTATCTCTCTATTGCATTCTGCAACGATCAGTGACCCCTAGTTTTATGTCTCTGAGATTTATCTTTCCAATCATTTGCTAAGTAGTCAATATTCAGAATAGTCAATCATTGGCTTTCATGGAGTGAGAAAGAAAACTACACATGTAATTATGTCTTATCCTACTCTTTCTCAGTTTTGACCTCTACATGAAGATCCTCGGGCCCTACTTCTGACGAAGACCATGCTAAAGTTATATCTCTGAGTCCTAAGTTTCTGTCCTTTTGTTGTACCAGTTATCCCACCATCCATTTTGATTTGTATCATTCTCCTTGAGTGTTTAATTGCTTTCATAATTATGAAACTCATTTTCCTCATTTAGTTTTTGTGAAAATTTTTTGCTTGCCATTGTTTTCCATTTTACCCTTCTAGTATACAGTTTTAATTTGAGAATGCCTTCCATTACTTCAGATAGTATCCAAAACAGAAACCCAAACAGAGAATTAGAATATATTTAAAAACTAATCATCCATAGCATTCTAGACTGTGTAACAGGATTTATTATGTATTTATTGTCCATTACATTGTGACTTATTTAATCATGGAGAATTCCAGATCAGAAGTCTAGATGTGCACCATAAATAAATACAATTAACCTACACTTCTCAGGCAAAAGCTTTTTGTTTGGTGGTTAAAATGCCAGACCATGAATCATTGTTCTAACTCGGAGACTAGTATCTATGCTGGCCAAAATATTACTCATCTCTTATTTTCTCATATTCAAAACTGGTTACAGAAATAAATGTTTTTCATTTTATTACATGTATTTAATTATATATTTGTTATACATTCATGCCACAGTATCATATGGAGCCTACAGAACAACTCATACAAACAGGGTTCTCTCATTATATTTTAATGGGTCCCTGGGATCAAACAAAGGTAAAGAGGCATGAAAGTAACAGCCTTTACCTCCTGAGCTGTAGTAGAGAGCTGCTTGTTCATCCTGGCTACTCAGAACCAAAGTAATCACACAGAAACTGTATTAAATAAATCACTGGTTGGCCCATTAGCTCTAGCTTCTTATTGACTAACTCTTACATATTAATTCAACCCATTTCTATTAATCTGTGTGTCTCCACATGACTGTGATTTACTGGATAAAGTTCCAGCATCTGTCTCCAGCAGGGCTACATGACTTCTCTCTGACTCCACCTTCTTCCTTCCAACATTCAGTTTAGTTTTCCTGCCTTGCTCTGTTCCTGTACAGCTCTTCTATAGGTCCAAAGCAGTTCCTTTATTAACCAATGATATTCACAGCATATAGAGGGGAATCCCAAATCACCTCTCTTCTGTTTAAATTAAAAGGAAGGTTTTAAATTTAACATATCAAGATTATATACAACAAAAGAGGTATTAAGCAAGAATTATAGTTACAATATTTATATTTAATTTATCTTTTATTATAACTAAGGAAAACTATAACTATAAATTCTTCAACTCCATCAAAGACTCTAGAAGGATACAATATTACCTAAGTAAACAGAAAGTACATTGTAAGCAACTTCCAAAACTCTAGAATTGACAGGGACATCTTGATACCTGGAAAGTCACCCAAAGTTCTTCTGTGCCGTTGGGGCATCCATCTTCAGCCTACATGCCCTTAGTATCCAGCAGACTTTCTATGAGGTAAGAAATTTCAAAGACAGTTTTGCCTATATTGGCAGTTTGTCAGTCACTTTATTCTGTGTCCTGCAGACTCTTTCATGAAGCAGGAACCCTGAAAAATCAATTTATCTTTAGGCAAGTTCAGCAGTCATTTCTCTGTGGGTCCTGCATGTTCTGTTCACATAGCAATCATCAAGCAGTCCAGGCAAGAGCAGTTGCTTACCCAAATGGCTAACCAACTCCATAAGGAGCCTCTTCGATGCCTATCTTCCTCTTGAAGTAACTGGTGCTGTCAGGCGCAGATGTGTCTCATAGTCATAAAAAGTCCTAAGGTTTTTTTTTACAACATTTCAAATGCCATATTCTGAAGGTCTCTGAAAGATTTGAACAATCCCTATCTATCTTAAATACACTTCTGTACATTTAGAAAATCTACCTAAGATGACTACAAGTTTGACTATTATAGATGATTCTCTATTTACCTATATTTCTTAATTATACATTACAATTTTAAATGAGCTGGACAAACACCAAAAGTTAACCTCACTGATCCCCTTCACTAGTCCACATGAGCACCAAAGCAAAGGTCCAGTGGAAGGAAGTAGGCTGCAGAGGTCAAAAAATACTGCAAGGAATCCCAGAGAACCAGAAAGGGTTCAGTCTCTCATCCAATGTGCAGTACTCAACATTGAGTTTACACAATAAGCATGTTCTTTCTCTTATGTATTAGAACACACTAATATGTTTAAAGTATGACCAGTTGGCAGTTACTTGAAAAAGACAACGATCAACTATGAAATATCCTGAAAATCAAGGTTCCATACAACATAGTAACTCTAGACTTTGAACAGCATATGGAAGAATAGTAAACAAACAGCAAACAAACAAGCCACACCAATGTGTTAGAATAAAGTCAGGTTTTATGGGTTTGAAATATATTCCCATGAACCATAAGGTTGTTGGACACTGTATGTTACCCACCTCAGCATTGTTCTCCGGGGTATTCCTTAAGTACTCAAAAACCATAAAGCCATGATCACCATAGTCAGTTGTTTGCCTTACATAAGTGGTATTCCCTATTGCTGAATGATGATGAAGCTATTCAACACACATCCGGCAAACTATGACACGGATTTAATAGTGCCATAGATGTTATAGGTGAAACTCATTGCTTTTATGTTGGATGGTCCCCTTCACTGAAGACAACCTATGTCTGTACTGTAAGACAGAACAAAAACTGTCTGAGGCAGTGACAGGTCACTGGGAGAAAACTGCTTACATTATGTTAATCAGATATGTTACATCTTTCAAATTGGTTTTTAAACATTGGCGTTATCACAGCTCACTGACCCTGTTAGCTTCAACCAAGGACAGAAACGTCTTAATTACAATGAGAAAGTTATTGTAGAGTGTCATAAGCAGTCGATCTATTCATGATAAGTAACTGTTGCAGTGATGGAGTGGAAAAATGATTAACCACAAGTGAAAGAAAACATCCATATGAGTCCCTCCTGGGTTTAGGAGTCATTGTATAAGATGGAGCACACAGCTTAAACAAGCAGAGATAGAGAGGAGTGTTGTGTAACAATTTCCTCCTAGTTTAAATGTCCTGTCCCAAGTTAGAAGGGAGATACACAAGACTGCAGAATATCCCAAATCTAAAAGGTCCACAAAACTAAGGTTTAGAAAACAGTGATCAATTGCTAAAGAAGAAATGACTCCATGGTAGATATATCTGAAAATTGCATAGGGACTCCATGGGTAAAGCTTTCCAGAATCATAATGCATGCTAGTGTTCTGGTGATGTAACTGCCCAGGAGTCACTATGGCTCCAATAAATTCATTGATCCAGCAAGTTAGGCTCAGGTGAGTTATTTACTTCATCTTTCAGGGAAAAGTCATACAACATAAAGTTATGAATAAACTTGTTAATTTGAACTTGAGTTAGAACTTACCCATAAGCAATGCATTGCACCCCAGTCATGGATATATTTATGTTTTAATGTAATTGTAAAAAAATGAAGTTTAATTTAATAAAAATAAACAGTTGATGATACTGAAAGTGGCATTTAAGAGTTCTCAGTCAAAATCTTAGTTGTTAAATCAATAATATTTGATAACTTAGTTGATTTTATATCTTAATATATTACATAAGAAAATATTCTTCTATTTCAGGTACACAAATTACATATTAATATTTTGGTCATTAGCCTAGCCTTTAATTGTTGAGCCCTCTCTTCTGGTCACAAATATATATTTATGTGAATTTATATGCAATCAGTTCTTTAATTAGTTTATTCTCTCTTCCTCTTTATCTTGCCTTTTGTTGTTTCTGCTGTTGCTGTGTTACTCCAGTTATTGCTGGTAGAGAGAATATTCATTTCATTCTCAAAACCTCACATTTTGTATATGATGGAAGAATATTTTGCACTTCCTCTGGTGAAGTTGTTAACCTTAGAAGTAAGATACAGCTATACATTTCCTTATGAAATAGTGAGATCAATTGTATTTTTGTTTTCCTAAAATGTCACGTGAATGTATTCACGTTATTAGTAGTAGCAGCATGAAGTGACTTATTAATTTCATTCTCTTCATACTGAAAACTAACATATTGACTACAAAATATACATTACACAAAGCAAACATAATAATATGATTTCAGTCCCATTGTGGTTCTCTTTTCTACTCTTGAAACTAAAGTTTACTGATTAATATCATTATATATCAATGTCTTATATAATTCAAATTATACCAATAATTTAAATAGCACACAAAGATTAGATATAATCTTATACACTGGACAAAACTATATCTGAGCTATATTTTAGTTACTCAGACATCCAAAAATGTCTTTTTATACTATTTAAGGAGAATATTTGCTTGTTAGTGTTTATTGTCAATTTTATAAAAACTGGTTTCTCTTAAGAAACTGCAAATTCAATTAAAGTGATACCTCCATGAGATTGGCCTCTGGGCATTTGTTGGGGGCATTTTTTGATTGCACATTGATGTTAAACCACCCAGGCTGGTGTGGCAGGTGGATCTATGCTGAAAGTATTCTAATTGCCTAAAAGTGAGTCTGGGCAAGCCAGCAGTTAGTATTCCAGGATGATTTCTGCCTTAGTTTCTCTTTGAGATCTTGCCGTGATTCCCTTTCATGATGGATTGTGACCAGGAGTGTAAACCCATTAACCCCTTTCATTCCTTAATTGTTTTCTGTCACACTTGTCAAAACAACAGGAAACAAACTAGAAAAGAAATTGGTACAAATAAGGGGTGCTTCTGTGAATCACCTGATTGAGGTGTTTTATGGGAGGATTGTGTAAGCATCAGTAATTAAAGGAATATTCTGTGGTGTCTTGAAGACAAGGATGCAAACAGTGGAAGACCAGCTAGTGTCGATTTAGAGAGACGTTTAGAGTCTCTCAAAGTCTCTATTGAGACTATTTGTTTAACATATCTGAATCAGCATCTGTGGAAATGAAGTGTACTGTGCTTCACTGGGGACAATTATTGTTAACCAACTGGCATTGAAAAATCAGCTGTAATTAATCAGCATCATTACAGTGAAATCTTGTAACTATTTTCACAGGGTCAGGAGGCAGAAGTTTTGACCCAGGGGTCCAAGGCGCCACATCGAGCTCATAGTAGAACATGGCAAATCCTGTGTAGGAGGCTCCCATTTCCTCCTCAAAAACGGGTCACTGTAGTTACTATAGCACCAGAAAATAAAGCGAAATGGCTAGAGAAATAAATTAACAAACAAAAAACAAAACACAGGAAACTCACCTGATATTAAAAATATATAACAAAAAACAAGTTATTTTTTCTTTTGAATTAGATATTACCAAATAAATTCTTTGACTCTTTTCTTTATCCCCTGGATGAAATAGTAATAAACAGACTTTCATTCTTTGTGCGAACTAGCATGGGCTTTAGAGTTATAAATCCTGGGATTATATTTTGCTTGCCTTAAATTTCTTAGTCTATGTTTCATTTCTTCGAGCCTTTGTTCAGTCATCTATAAGATGCAAATTTAAAAGATTTCAAGTAATGTAAATTATAAAGTACATATAGCAGGATCAAAGAAAATGTCCTTAAGTAAGTATGGGGATATTATTAGGATTTCTAGGCGTTGGAATACATGTCTATGGAAAGATTATATATTCAGAATATAGCTCTTAAATTCTGCTTTTAATCCAGCTTCTGCTGCTTCTAGCATAATCTATCCTGGGAAAGAGAAACCTTATAAACAATTTGTTGCAAATTCCAAATACTTTATGCTACTTTTTGAAGACAGCTTAGAGGCAAGTTGACATTGGGACTTCAATGAGAGAATAAATAAATGTCAGTTTGTTTTTATGTGACTATTATTGTTTGAGAATAAAATGTTTCCAAGTGGTCACATTTAAAATCTGGTCCTCAGCAGTCAGTGGTCTTGTGAGATGATTGAACCATGAAAGCTAACATTATCATTGCATTAATCTACTGGTGTGCTGACAGCTGAAAATTTATTATATTGTGGGGTCTCATTGTAGAAAGTAAGTTTCATGAATTTGAGACTTGTTTTCTCTTCCTAGCTCCTATCATTTTTTTGCTCCTTTTCTATGAAAAGAGAAGCATACCTGCTCTGCTATACCTTCATCTCGATGCCCTTAACACAAGAACATAGCAACAGTGGAACATAGCTGTGTGCCAAAACCTTTCAATTATGGGACAAAATAAATTTTAAATTAACTTCTACTAACTGTTTGGCCACAGCAATGGGAATTTAACAAGCACAGTATGTTGTAAATTGTATCTGTTACCGTGTCAACTTTTAACTTACATACGATATGACAAAATAAAATATTCGTAATTAAGGTTCTTCATAAGAGTGGGAAGAGAAAAAACCATATCTATCTATCTCTATCTCTATCTCTATCTCTATCTATCTATCTATCTATCTATCTATCTATATATATATATATATTTGTGTGTGTGATTACATGTGCTTTATAGGGCAGTTAATACTAAGCTGGGAACTAAAAAAGCTTTTCACTGTGTTGTGCAAAATAAGAACCAAAGTGTCAAAATAAAACCCGGAATAAATAATATCTACTCATTTATTTCTTATATAACAAGGCTCAAAGCCCCAAAACATTCCATTTATGTGGCATTTTTCCCAGTTATAGATCAAAGCCCGGCTGTTAACATTTTAACTTCAAAAGACTATTGGGTATCAAAGACATCAGAATGACATGATCAGGGAATATCTAGCCACAGAAAAGGTAGGCCAAAAATAGAAATAATAGGAACACCTGAGTTCCAAGTAACTCAATAAGAAATGAGTGGGAAAGTGTAGGACAGTAAGTTCTGAAAAGCCACATACATATACTGTGATGAGGGAAAGAAGGAAGGAAAGGAGAAAGAGATAGAAAGGTTGTTAGGTAGGTAAGTAGGTAGGTAGATGATAGATAGATAGATAGATAGATAGATAGATAGATAGATAGAGAGATAGAGATGATAGATAGATGAGGTGGGGGGAAGTTGTCTTGGAAACTTAGCACATTTCAACGTACCTGGTAGTATGCTCCTTGAAATCAATTTTATAATATATAACCCAAATTCCTTCCATAAAATTAAGGACATGAAAATGTCATGCTATATATACAAATCACAATTATGGTTGAAGCTCTTATTCTTTCCATCTTTTATTTTGGCTCTCCAATTGACATCCCACAGGATGTATGAGATTT
Source organism: Myodes glareolus (assembly GCF_982192425.1). Taxonomy (NCBI): domain Eukaryota; kingdom Metazoa; phylum Chordata; class Mammalia; order Rodentia; family Cricetidae; genus Myodes; species Myodes glareolus. The sequence goes on along the minus strand of NC_142041.1, from coordinate 36,534,328 downwards.
GTATATCCTATTCGAGAGCAATCATATACATTTCTTTCCAGTTAATTTTAGCAAAAGCATATACATTAACAGATTATTGCCATGCAATAATATATATAATTATATAAATATAATTAATTATGAATATAATTAAAGTTATTTAATACATGAATAATGAATTTTTCATTCACAGTGGAATTAATAACAAAAGATAAAAGAAATATTACAGATGTTTGAAAACTATGTAAATTATAAATTATCAAACTGAAAAAGGAATTTTCAATAATTAATGTATATTGTAAATGAAAATCAAAATGCCATTTATCAAGATAGGTATGATATAACTAAACCAACATTGAAAAATTATAATTGGAATAAAAAGACACAGACTTTTGTAAGAGGAAAAGCCTCAAATAAAAAAATTAAACAGTTCTATGAAAAACAGACAGAAACTAAGCATGTTAAAGTGGAATGAAGTCATTTGAACTTCATTAGTAAATACTAAATCCATTAGTATTAAGCATATTTAACTAATGGATTTAGAAATCTACAAATAAACAAGATTAACATGGAAGTGAATAGGCCTGCACTGTTAATTTAGAGAATTCTAGAATTCATTCTTATATTTAAAAAATAATTAACATTAATACAAAACAATGTGTTTGGGAGAATCAACATAGTAAAAATGGCAATTCTACCAAAAGCAATCTATAGATTCAATGCAATTCCCATCAAAATCCCATCAAACTTCTTCACAGACCTTGAGAGAACAATAATCAAGTTTATATGGAAAAACAAAAAACCCAGGATAGCCAAAACAATCTTATATAATAAAGGAACTTCTGGAGGCATTACCATCCCTGACTTCAAACTCTATTACAGAGCAACAGTATTGAAAACAGCTTGGTATTGGCATAAGAACAGAGAAGTCGACCTATGGAATCGAATAGAAGACCCGGGTATTAACCCACAAACATATGAACACCTGATTTTTGACAAGGGAGCTAAAGGTATACAATGGAAGAAGGAAAGCATCTTTAACAAATGGTGCTGGCATAACTGGATGTCAATCTGTAGAAGAATGAAAATAGATCCATATCTATCACCATGCACAAAACTCAGGTCCAAATGGATTAAAGACTTCAACATTAATCTGACCACTTTGAACCAGACAGAAGAGAAAGTGGGAAGTAGTCTACAAGATATAGGCACAGGAGATCACTTCCTAAGCAGAACCCCAGGAGCGCAGACAATAAGAGAAACAATGAATAAATGGGACCTACTGAAATTGAGAAGCTTCTGCAAAGCAAAGGACACTGTCAGTAAGACAAAAAGGCTGCCTTCTGACTGGGAGAAGATCTTCACCAACCCCTCATCAGACGAAGGTCTGATCTCCAAAATATACAAAGAACTCAAGAAACTAGACACTAAAACTCTAACCCAATTAAAAAATGGGGTACTGAACTGAACAGAGAATTCACAACAGATGAACTTCGAATGGCCAAAAGGCACTTAAGGTCGTGCTCAACCTCCTTAGTGATCAGGGAAATGCAAATCAAAACAACTTTGAGATATCATCTTACACCTGTCAGAATAGCCAAACTCAAAAACACCAGTGATAGCCTATGCTGGAGAGGATGTGGAATGAGGGGAACACTCATCCATTGTTGGTGGGAATGCAAACTCGTGCAGCCACTGTGGAAATCAGTGTGGCAGTTTCTCAGGAAATTGGGATTCAACCTCCCTCAGGACCCAGCAATCCCACTCTTGGGAATATACCCAAGAGATGCCCTAACATACTACAAAAGCATTTGTTCATCTATGTTCATAGCAGCACTATTTGTAATAGCCAGAACCTGGAAACAACCTAGGTGCCCCTCAATAGAAGAATGGTTAAAAAAGGTGTGGAACATATACACATTAGAGTTTTTCTCAGCGGTAAAAAACAATGACATCTTGAATTTTGCATGCAAATGGATGGAAATAGAAAGCGCTTTACTGAGTGAGGTAAGCCAGACCCAAAAAGAGGAATATGGTATGTACTCACTCATAAGTGGATTCTAACCATAATTAAAGGTCTTTGAGCCTATTATTCGTGATCCTAGAGAAGCTAAATAAGAAGGTGAACCTGTTGAAAATCATGTAACTATCCGCCTGGAGATTGGAAATAGACAAGAGTGCCAGGTAACCTCGGGTGCATGGGGGGTGGGAGGGTTGTTGGAAGGGGAGAGGGTTAGAGAGAAGGGAGTAGGGGAGGAATGGGGAAAGCTCGGTGGACTGGGATGGGGCGGGAGGGAGGAAGGATGGATATGGGATCAGGGAATAATATATTTCAACTAAGGGAGTCATTTTAGGGTTTACAGGAGACTTGATTATATATGGGATCCCAGGTCCAAGGAGAGATCCCCAGATTGTTCTCTGGATAGAAGAGAGGGTGCCTGAAACGGCCTAGGCCCATAACCATACTGATGAATATTTTGCTCTTCACCATAGAACCTTCATCTGGCGATGGATGGAGATAGAGACAGAGACCCACATCGGAACACTGGACTTAACTCCCTAGGTCCAAACGAGAAGCAGAAGGAAAGAGAACGTGAGCAAAGAAGGCAAGACCAGAGAGAACCTTCATCCGAGGATGGATGGCGATACAGACGGAGACTCACATTGGAGCACCGGACTGAGCCCCCCAAGGTCCAAATGAGGAGCAGAAGGATGAAGAAAATGAAAAAGGAAATAAGGACTGCGAGGGATGCGATCACCCACTGATACAAGGGAATGGATCTAATGAGAGTTTACCAAGGCCAGTTGGACTGGGACTGAACGAGGACGCGATCCAACCAGATTCTCTGAATGTGGCTGGCCCGGAGTCTTTCTGAAAAGCCATTGACAATGACACTGGGACTTGTTTCCTCTGCATATACTGGATTTTGCGGATCCAGTCTGTCTGGACACTCACCTTCCTGGACCTGGAGGGAGGGGGGAGAAACTTGAACTTCCCACAGGGCAGGAAACCCTGACTGCTCTTAGGGATGGAGAGGGAGGAGGAGAGGGAGTGGGGGGAGTGGGAGGGTGGTGGGAGGAGGGGCAGAAATGGAAACTTTTATAATTTAATAAAATTACTTTCAAAAAAATACAACATGAAAGAATGGTTTCCAATTCATTCATCAATTTCATACTCCCTTATCTGTGAACCAGACAAAAATTTACAAATATATGTAATATCTTTCATTCCTTTAGATATGTAGCCTTATGAATATAGCAGAAACATTCTTAGTAAATTTGCAAGCAGAATTCAAAAATCTGCATAAAATGTCAAGAGCCTTGACTAAGGAATTAAATACAGAGATAGGAGTGTGTAAAATTTTGGAAAACCAACCAATATTTTACACTAGGCTATCATGCTAAAATAGTTATACCAAACAATAGATAAAACTCATATGATAAGACTAAGTATCCATTCATAATAAAACTTTCAGAAAACTAGAAATATTAAGGAATGCTCATAGGACACATGCTAATTTGATGTCATTGTGACTGAACAGTTGAGAAAATTGACTTCCAGAAGCTAAGGTTTGTGTGGGCTCACTGTGTCAGTCCATGTTGTAGGTATTTTATTTCTGAGCTTGAGGTGATGAGGCAAAGTGTGGCTTGAATCATGTGGTGGAATAAACAGCTTCATCCGTTTCAAGTTTGCAGAAAAGAATGAAGAGGCAAGGCAAGTTCCTCCAACAGCAACCTTTCTCAAACCTGTGATAAGAAATAAACTTCATTTTTTTCCAGATAAAGTAGAACGGAGTAACATTTTCAGTTATAAAGGGAGGAGTTCCATTCCAAGGAGGTCCCAACTCCAGCATGGAAAGCATGAAAGTCCTGTGCATTCGTCCCCATCAAATGCGCACACTGATATCATGCAAGTTGAATGGCTGTGCCATGCCCCACAGGGGTGACCTGTACAGACTTGGCTCTACTTTCATAATGTGGTCATTGTATTCTGGAGGGATGTTTGTAAGAGTTAAGACTCTACTACTCTGATTGGTCTCCAAGGCTGTCCTTTGAAATTTTGGTGAAAGACTTCATGAACCCATAATTTGCCTCGTTGAAGTCTGTGTAGCACATGCCATATAGGTTGTTTGAGGTTCTGTTACCCGACGAGAAAAAGGCAAGCTTACTTAGGTCATGTGTGGAGTTGCCGCTTCATGCCTGGAGCAGGGAAGATGGTATGATAATCCTTGAGTGTTTCTGTGTGTCCAGAACACTCTATTACCTTAAACCAGGGCCTCTTACACATTTATGTCTCTAGACCCAGTGGCCGCTGCACAATTCACTCATGGCATATTTCCTATTCTCCCATTGTAAAATACACTGCTGTAAATTAATTTCATCAATTTCCTTACAATCACACTATTCTTAGCCACAAACTTTAGAATGCCAATTTTCTGGGAAAACTATAGTGTAATCGAGCATTTCTGACTTTCTTTCATTTCTCATTCTAAATCTGGAAGGAAAGCACCCGAAATGCACATCACACAGCCCTAATGCTGATGTTAAATGTCTTCCACTAGATTAATTAAACTGCCATCAGTGAATTTAGCTACACACAATGTCTCATGATTTTATATGTATATATATATATATATATATATATATATATATGTCTGAAGGAGAACATTATGAATACATATATATTTTCCTAAGAAAATTATGCATAAATAATGCTCATAAGAATGTGCATGTGTGTGAATGTTTGTGTGTACATCTGCATGTGCGAATGTGTATGCATGTGCATGTGTGTGTGTGTAATGTTCTTTGGAATATATGACAAACGGTGTCTGCTCTAATTCTCAGTTTTTATAAGAAACAATGAAAATATCATTTCTCTCTACATTCCTGTCAGAATTTCTGTCTTCTGAGTTTACAGAAGAATTATCAAAGAAACTCTGTTTATAACATTGGTGTGTGTGTGCGTGTGTGTGTGTGTACCAAGGAGTTCCAAAGGCTTCTCCAAAAACCAATATAAAGCAGCAAATATTAATTATGGATCAGTTCATCAGTGGTTTCACTTATTCATTTGGTTCTGTTCACTCTGTGCCATCTTAAGGGTGGTGCACAGCTAGGAGAATGTGGCCCAGCAAAGTAACTACAATAACATCATCTGGCAAGCACTTTTGGCAAATGACATTGGTGGATATTTCAGATCCAAAGTTTATTAGCTGAAAAACAATTTAAAAAGCAACAAATGTATTTCATGAAAGATTAAATATTTTCCTCTAGACTGAAAGGAAGGAAAAGTTAGCTCACCAGTTTTATTAAAGGTAGTGTTGGATATTCAACCCAGTTAGTAATGTAAGTATTCTAAATTAATGCAGAGATGTAGTATGTTAATGGTTTGTTTATTTAACATAATAAGGATAACTATTATCACCAAATTGTTGGAGTTAAACATAGCCTCTACTCCCAGCAATTTATTTTTGTAATTGTAGACTTGATTATTGGAAAATATACATTGAAAGGCTAAAATTATTTTGGATGAACAAAGTATGGAAATACTCAGTTAGAATCTTAGACAAAGCTCTGTAATGACTGTGACAATGGTTGACAAAGAAAATCCGGGCATCACTGTCACAAATTATTTGACTACCAAACATGTAATTAACCACACACAATTCTGGATTTAGTGTAATTGTTTAATTTTACTCTTTGCTCTTTGAGGGCCTGGTATTCAGTTCCCAAATAAATACAAGAAACTTATTCTTACTTATGAATGCCTGACCTTACCTTGACTTATTTCTAGCCAGCTTTTCTTACCTTAAACTATCCCATCTACCTTTTGTCTATGGACTTTTAGTTTTCCCCATTCTATACACCTTTCTTTACTTCTTCCTCTGTGCCTGGTTGTGTGACTGGGTAGCTAGGCCCTGACATCCTCTTCTACTCCTTTTCTCACTCCCTACTTCTCTCTCTCTTCTCTTTTATTATCTCTGCTTTCTAGTTTCACCTGTTTCTCTCTCCTGCCTAGAGACTGGCTGTTCAGCCCTTTTATATTAGCCCAATCAGATGTTATAGACAGGCCAAGTAAAACAGCTTTACAGAGTTAAACAAATTAAACACAAAACAATGCAGCACCTCTTTGCATCATTAAACAAATTTTCTACACATAAAAGAATGTCCACACATTGCTAATTAATATTCCACAATGTTTAATAATCATTGATTAAAAATTGAAGCTTTAGCAAGGCGGTGGTAGTGTGATAGGGGAGTTCAGCCAATTACTTTCTGTTTGGGGGGCGTGTCGCCCTTAGGCTAAAGCTTGCCTATAAACCTGCAGTTCCCTCTAGCTCTCTCTTTCGCCTGGCTCCTGCGTCCAGAGGGATCATTTGGATTCTGGTGTAAGCTGTTGTAAGTCTTATCTCTGTTCATTAAAGTTGTATATTTTGTATTAAGATAGTCTGGGGACTTTTCATTACCAATCGCCCTGCGGCTTCAGTAGTGCACACCTTTGATCCCAGCACTCAGGAGGCAGAGGCAGGCAGATCTCTGTGAGTTTGAGGCCAGTCTGGTCGACAAGACAAGACAGGCTCCAAAAACTACAGAAAAATTCTGTCTCAAAACAACAACAAAAACAAAATGAAGCCTGATATGCATCTTTATTTACAAAAATAAATTGAATATTGACTGATGAAAGTTCATAGAAGAAATTCTTTGAAATTAAAAGGTTTTAAAGTTCACACAAAAGCTAAAATTTCCCCAAAAGACAAAAAAAGCACAGGTGAGTTGAACTTTACCAAAATACTCTCTGAAGGACTGTTCAGATAGAACAGGTATAGAAATAGAAAAGAATTGCAAACTGCATTTCCTATAAAACACTTATAACTAGAATATATAAAAATGGCTAAGTTTATTAAAAGAAAACAGTTTAATTATGCTATGTATAAAATAGATGAAGATGCATTTTGTAATAAATAAGTGGTGTATAGGTACTTAAAGTTATATTGCAAATATTAGCCCACAGGATATCATGAGTCTTTCCACACATCTATTAAAATTATAATACAATATTACATATTGATGAAGATGTGAAAACTAGATTATGTGAAGTTGCTCTGATTATGAATGAAAATAGTATAGATACATTGGACAATTCAGAAACTGAAAAAAAACATCCTTGCAGCTACTAGTAACTCAGCAGTTACATGCCTGCACATTTTTCTCAGAAGAGTAAGTCCATTCACACAATATACTATTTACAATGTTTAAGTCTCATGGCTAACATCTTCATGGTGGTAACAATAAAACTACTAACTTATATTTTAAAAGTTTATACTAGTTTTAAAAACCATAATTTAATTCTTTGAGAAATTTATATACTGTGTTGTGATTGTATTAACCCTCTACTTCCTTCTCACACTTCTGATCCAATTTTGAGGGTTTTTTTTAATTTTTTTTTATTTCCTCCTATCATACACATTTTGTGTTGTAACTATACTTTGGCATGGGGCCTGACTTGGAATGTAATCCACCCCACAAGGGTAACGTCATTAAGCAAAACTGACTCTTCTTCTCCCAAAAGCTAGCATATCCTAATAGCTCCTCAGCTAGTACATTGATTTCTTGCATACCTTCTACACTCCATGCTAGTTCCATGATGGGTCCATGCTGGGTCCATGCTGAAATTTTGTTTAGCTTGCGTTTGTCCAGGTCTTGCTATGTTGTCACAATTATTGAATTCATGAGTGAAATTGTCCTTTTCTGTTTGGAAATCACTGTTTCCTTGAGTCCACCACCTCTGGCACTCAGAATATTTCTATTCAAACTTCAGTGAAGATCCTAAAGTCATAACAAGAAAGTGTGAGATGCATGTCACATTTAAGTCTAAACATACCACACAGTCTCTTATTCTCTGCACAGTAACCAGTAAAGGGCATATGTTTCTTCTCACAGATCTGAGAGCTGACCTCTTATCTAATCAGAAAGTGGTTAAGTGCTCCTATGACATCCAAGGCATTATTATACTGGTGGCCATACCAGACCGAACCAGTCATTACTGTAGATTGCAGAATTCATAGCTAGAAGTGATTGAAGCTGATTTGCCTCTTTAGCAAAATTCAAGACAAAACTAGACAGTAGGGATAAAACTTCCAGGTGAGTACTAGATTTATTTCTCCATGATTTGTGATTTGAGTACAAGGTTTCTTCCACAATAGTTTTACCTTCAAGTTCTGCAGAATAGCCAAGCCAGTATTGACAGCAAATCTGCAACTGTTTTAAATTCACAGCTTTTAATAGGAAATAGTAATTAAAAATTGACACAGCCACAAAAAGAGCTGACAGAGAATCATCTTGTGAAATAAAAAGAAGATAGGAGAAATAGGTGATGTTGATACATATTTGTAGAAGTGGAACTTGGTAGACTGAGGTAATCACAGTGTCAAGGAAAACTGAGGCAGGAGAGTATCAGTGTTTTAACAATTACCTCATAATAAACTCTTCCAATGCTATTGAATTTTTAATAATTGAATATTGAATAAATATTGAAAACAATTTTATAGGAAGACATGTTTTGTGAGATTCAAAAAAACATTTAAGTTACTCTAATGGAAAGAGAAAAATACATCAAAGTCATAACTCAAAACACTAGGGAGATTATCAGATTTCCTGGCCATAATTGAACTCTGAACAAATAAAAATGCTTAGAGGGACTGACATTTAGACAGCTGGTTCTTTTCACCTTCTTATCAAGAAAACATTGTATGTTTAATTCTATTGTAAGCCCTTAATGACCTTTCAATCACTTCTGAATTATCTTACTATTTCTTATGTGATGCTTACAAATAAGTTTTAGAATAATTATTTCTCAACTTGCCACCCTACTAACATGGGAAAATAAAAAAAAATCTTCTATACTTTTTCTGGAGAAATAGTAAATGGCTAATTTAAGCACAAGAAAAAAAATAACGTTATATTTTCACTTAGGAGACCTTGTTTAATTTTTCATTCAAAAATTCTTGTCTTTCGATATGTTTGTTAATTAACTTTTTCATTTCTTGAGAATTTAATATTCATAGGCAATGTATTTTATTCATATTAACTTCCCTTTATCCCTCCAACTTATTCCAGACACTTCCTGATCATGTCTGTCTTTCAACTTCAATTCTATTTACATAATTCATGCTGCCTAGTGAATGCCATCCATATGTATAGGAATGTAGGGACTATCCATTGATGCATAAACAATTTACCCATGGGGTGTGTATATGGGATACTTTTATGGTTTTATATCATATTTGTAATAGCTAGCATTAAATTAATAGTTTATTAATCTTTTAAAAATTCAGGAAATATATTTTGACCAAATTTATCTTCACTCCTTCTTCATGAACTCCTTAGTTCATCTCAGGATGACCATTACCTCCTTTCTTTCCAAATTTATATTTAATTTTTTTTAGGATAACCTATTGACTCCAGTCTGTGCTGTCTATATCCTCCTAGTTGTAGAGCCATCTCCTAACAGATAATTGACCTATCAGGAGTCAGCATCTTAAAAGAAAAAGTTTTATTTATCATGTGTACTGTATATCTGTACACCAGAAGAAGGCACCAAATCTCTATACAGGTGATTGTGAGCCACCATGTTGTTGCTGGGAATTGAACTCAAGACCACTGGAAGAGTTCTTTTAACCTCTGAGCCATCTCTCCAGTCCGTGGAACCATACTCTTAAACAATTGACTGTCCCTAGCTGAAGAGCTTTTAACTGCTTATAGCTACTCAGTTAGGTTTAAGAGCTTACTGTATGCTAGAATGTTGACTGCATTGCTATGGTACAGGTATTGTGGAGACAGCCACAGTAGCTCTGGTTTAAATAGTGCTATAGTCATGTCATGCCAAGAAGTCTTAGTTCAATCAGCCTAGACCTCTGGCTCTCATAATATTTTTGCCTCTTTTTTCTGAATGTTCCCTGAGTCTTTGGGAAGGGTGTGATATAGACGTGGGGTTTGTGACTGCATTGCACTGACACTCTCTGAATTCTGACAAGGTGTAAGTTTCTGTATTAATAACTGTTCACAGTATAAAAAAAATTCTCTGATGAGCTCCGAGAGCTTCACTAATTTATTCATGTAGAGAGATATAAATTTAGAGTATATTTATGTACTATGTCCATTTATCAGAATATTAGTGGTACTGGGGTCTATGAGTTCACAACCACAGGTAGTTCTTCTTCAGAGTTACAGTGCCAAGCATATGTCTCTTCCTGTGCGGTAGGGCTTAAATCTACTCACAAAGTGGTGGCTAGCCTCATAATATTCCTGACACTACTGCATTCATTGGTGTATCTTGCCATGTAGGTCATTACAGCAGTTCACGGGTTTCACAGTTGGATAGACCATTGATGACATTATCCCCCATCTGCCTACACAGCACCTTCCAGCTTTATGAAAATGCTTTCTATTAAAGATCTCTCTTAATTACTGATTACTAAAAGCTAATTATTTCTTCAAATATTCATCTTATACATTTCTAACTTAATAAAGTCTATTACTTATTATAAAATGTTTTACTTGATTCCGTTTGATTTCTTATAATGATTAATTGTACAGCATGCACACATTTCTAATTTCATTTTTCCTCTGTATTGACTAAAAACTGACATGATGTATTTATGCTTTGCTCAATATATATTTTTTGTAGTATTTTGTGTTTTGATTCATCAAATTCCTTTATTAAACAGTTTTGACATTTATCCTTATGTGATATCTGTATTGATTTCTTCTCTTCCTAGCATCCTGACATTAGTGCATTATTTGTAATATTTCAAATTGCTAATTAATTGTAATTATAAATATTTAATTCTATCTATCTTCCCTTTTGGGTATGGTTCAAATGCATGCAAAATGTGAATCATGCTAATTCTGACTGCTAGACTCTCAGAAGGGTGAGCAGGCATCTAAGTGTAAGGCAATGTCTGTTTTATGAGCAGGAACTAAAAGAACATTAAAGTATAGAAAGTAGTGCATTTAGGCCATTAGATGTATATAAAATTTGAAATGAAGTATTATAATCTATACTGATTTGAACAAAAAGTGCCCAGTAAAGGTAAAAGAACATAGGAATACTCATCGTTTTTCAGACTTTGTATTGAACTTTTATTTAATCTTTCTATAACTTTTGAGTTACCAATATTTCTAGATCAGGAATGTAGACATAGAAGACATCGGTAACTTATTCAAGGCAGAAGTTGTGTGCTTCTGTCCAGATCAAATGTTGGGAATTTTAAATTAAATTTAGGATTGTGGTATTTTGTAAACACTTCCACTTTGTAAAAGCTAGCAATAATAAAATAAGTAAACTGAAATTTCTGAACAGGACTGTAAATTTCCTATTGATGCCTATCCGAATTCCAAGTATACTGCCCATTCTAAAAGTTAATTTCTAGTTTTACGACAGGAGTTTTGCATCTGTTTTAATCTAAATTTCTAAAATGAGTTTCGACTTTCTACATTCAAACAGATTTCAGTAGATCACACCTACATAAACCGCAGGTTTGCCATAAACTAGCAGACTGCTAGGGAAATAATCAAGTGAGTTTTAGATGCTTCCTACCTGGACTAGGCAAAGTGACATAACATCAATAAATTATAGCAAGTAAATTATTGGAAAAGGGCACCTACCTGATTGTGAGAAACACAGGTCACACTATGACTTTTATTTAGGGAAAACAAATTAATGACATCTGAATTTGAGATCTCTAACCATTTATTGAGTTTTAAATAGAGAACATTTCTTAATGATCTACAAATTTAGTTTCATGTTACTGTTTAACAATGATCATACAGCTAACACTTGGCAGTCTTTGAGAGACTATTATAAAAAGGAACATTTATCTTTGTTTCTAATGATTACTTATATTGAGATATCAACAATTTTGGACAGCTATTGGATAATTAATTTTACTGTTCAGAATGATTATATAATTATTAAGGCTTTTCTTCAATAAGCCACATAAGAATGGAATAAAATTTGAAAGTTAGATGAAGTAGGAGAAATGAGACCAGTAATGTGCTTAGCATGAAAATCTCCCCAAATCATTGATGAATGGGTTTTGATATTTTCTGCTCACCAATGAGAGGTGATAAGTGAGTGACAATTCATGTGTAGAAGTTTCAGTACTATTCTAATTGCTCTTGGTTGAAAGTTCCATCCAGTTGGCAGGATCTATTTTATTACTGTAACTTCCTACATGCTTTAATCTTTTCCTCAAATGTAAGAGTATGCTTAGAGCTTACGCATATTTTTCAATTCTAGTTAATAATTATGTGTGAACACTTATGTGACCCAGATATTTTTCTGGACATTGGAAGTGAGAAATTTAACAAGGTGAACAATTTTCACCTCTTTAGTGAACTTTCCCATTTTAGTCAACTGAAGAGATAGAAGCAGGAATAGTAAGGTCTAATAAATGTTATCAAGGACAATATAGGAATCATGGTACTGTGATGCACTGTATTCTTTTTTTTCCCACAAGAACTGAAAATAATTCTAAAAACATCATTTGTCCAGAGACTAAATGTGACTACAAAATCTCACAAAATTCTCTGTCTTTTGTATCATAAAGCTCAAGTAACATTATATTGAGAGAAATTAACTTCTTGTTATTCATTCATAAATATTGTAAATAAGTTACTATGTTTTGATTATGATGTAAACAATCAATTATATTACATTTAACAATTGATTTATAAACATGTGTATATTTTATTGCATTATCAGATGCATGTTTCTATTTTCCTTTAATATATATCAAATACCAATTCAACAAGCTAGTACCTTTGGCTAGAAGCATTTTATTCAGTCTATGAAAACAGAATAGCAATTTTCTGTTTGAAAATCAGTTTGTTATTAGACTTTACCTTTCTTTTACATTAAAATTCTCATAATTTTGTAAAACATTAGCTTGATTTACTTAGCAGGTATTTACAGTGGATATTGCCTAATTATTAAAATTTACAACTAAGTGAAGCACTTTTTATTAATTGCATGTGAATTAAGTTTTATGAAATAGTGATATCTTTTTGTAATGCTCATGCTACAACATTTCAGTTGTTATGAGCTTAGGATGGTTCCTGTGCTTTTTCATGACCCTGTCTTGTTAAGATTTGAATATCTACAACCCCTACATATTTCATGATGTGACTTAATCACCAATATCAAACAGGAAAGAGGGCTTGTCTCATGTGAATACCACTAGAGAGCAGTTAGGAAGAGAATGCACACAATATTTGTCTGTAATAATACTTTGAGTCTTTTGAAGAAAGTTTACACTGGTTTCCATAGTGACTATACCAGTTTTCACTTCCATCAAAGATAATTAAGTTTTCTCCTTTCCCAGCAACCTCACCCGAATCAGTAATCATTTGTTTTATTATTATTATTACTATTGGTTTCTCTGTAGCTCTTGGAGGCTGTCCTGGAACTAGCTCTTCTAGACCAGGCTGGCCTCAAACTAACAGATCTACCTGCCTCTACTTCCCGAGTGCTGGGATTAAAGGCATGCACCACCACCGCTCAACAATCATTTGTTTTATTAATTGTGCCAATTCTTCTTTGAGTAAGACAAAAATCTCAAGGTAGTTTTAATTTTCATTTCCCTGATAGCAAAGAATATTGAATATTTTTAAATGTTTGTCTCTTTTTTTATTGTTGGAAAATTCTCTGTTTAATTTTTTACATTTAGCTTTGTTTTTGCAATTTTTATTTAGTTACTGTCAGTCAGATGTATAATTGATAAAGTTTTCCTTTTTCCTCATTCTGTAGGTTGTCTTGATTTTTCGTTTTGTGGGGTCCTGATCATTAATTGTTTTCTTTTTTAACAGTTTTCATTCTCTCTCTCTCTCTCTCTCTCTCTCTCTCTCTCTCTCTCTCTCTCTCTTCTCCTCCTCCTCTTCCTCCTCCTCCTCTTCCTTCTTCTTCTTCTTTTGTTTTGGAACTTGCTCTGTAGAACAGGCTGTCCTCAAACTCACAGAAATCACAGTTGAAGTAAGCTGTTTATTGGGAATAAGGATTCACACACATGCCCAACACGCAAGAAAAAACACTCTCTGCAAAGTAGAGGGCCTTCAGAAAGCCAAAAATCCAGTCTTTTCATGAAGACTGTGGGTTTTAAAGCCTCTGCAGAGGTTTCCTTCCCCAATTTATTGTTAGCTAGTTTGAATAAAGCTAGTATGCTTGATTGGGCCAGAACTGTGTGTGGCATGTCCTGAGCAGGCTGTACATCAACAGAGTGCTTGCTTGTGGGAGACAAAATCCTAAAGAGCCTATGTTTTAAACTGTAAGCTTTTGTTTCAAGAATGGAGAGTGAAAAAGAAGCTGTGTGTCTTCGATATTCACCAACTTCATTACCTCGCTAGGATCCTGGTCCCTATCTGTCTCCCTACCAGACTGTCTATCTCACTCCTCATTCCTATGCCTTACCCTACCAGAGGTAACTTTGACTGCTAGGTGAGGCATTTGGAGTGACTACCACATTAGTTGCTTTAAGCTTACGGAAAAGGTTTGATGATAAAGGTATAGCAGTCAAAGTGCCTCAAAGGAGGGTCTATCTAAGTGGACCTAGGATAATTTTTTTGTCTTTGTGTTAATCCTACCTGGTTCCAGTTCTGAAAGTCTTTTCCTATACCAATTAGTTCACCTATAACTAGAAACTTCATATGGAAACACATAAAAAAGAATAGCTTTTAGAAAAATCCTGAACAATAAAAGAATTGTTGGAATTATCACCGTTGTGATCTGTGGTTCCACTCATAATTGTAAGAATGGCCACTTATTTGTTTTCTGACTACACAGCCCCAAAATAACCACACAGAAACTGTATTAATTAAATCAATGCTTGACCTATTAACTCTAACTTCTTATTGGCCAGTTTTTACACCTTAATTTAACACATTTCTAGTAATCTGTATATCACCATAAGGCTATGACTTACTGGATAAAGTTCTGGTATCTGTTCTGGCGGGACTACATGGCTTCTCTCTGACTCTGCCTCCTTTCTCCCAGAATTTCCTTTAGTTTTCCCCCACCTACTGTAACATGAGGGCCGGCTTGTTGGGGTTTCCGTCCCACCCGGTACCCCAACAGCCGACAAATCCCAAAGAGAAATTACACACAGGACTCCATAAGGTTATAAACTGATTGGCTCATTAGGTCAGGCTTCTTGTTAACTCTTATAACTTATATTAACCCATTATTCTCATCTATGTTAGCCATAATGGCTCCGTACCTTTTTCAGCTGGGCAGGTTACATGCTGTCTCTTCGGTGGTCTGCACAGGAATGCCCGAGGGACCTTCCTCCTCCGTAGCCTTATTCTATTCTCATTGCCCCGCCTCTACTTCCTGTCTGGTTGACCCACCTATACTGCCTGCCTGGCCAATCAGCGTTTTATTAAAATATGATTGACAGAATACAGACAATTCTCCCGCATCAACCTACCTCTATGTTCTGTGAAGGCTCAAGACAGTTTCTTTATTAACCAATGATAAAGCCTGGTAGTTGATAAAGCTACCCAGGATGTGAGTAGCACCCAACTTTTTCAGGTCCCCCACAAATAAACAGGAAGCAGTCTTGAAAATCCATCGTCCCAATTCCTTTAACCTGTTATGCCTAACCTCCTGCCTTTTTATTATAAGAAAGAGATGGGAATGTTATGACTTGCTGTCCTGGTCAGTCACCTGGGTATCCTGTCCCTTTAAGAGACAAGCCCTGCCCTATCCCAACCCCATCCCCTTCTACCTCCTCCAGCATGCACTATCTCTTTCTATCTCACTCCTGAAAAGGTAACTTTTTCTCTTTCTTTTTCCCTCTCTCTCTGTTCTCACCCTCTCTCTCATTCCTTCATCCTCTTCCACTACCCCTTCCCTACCATAACCCACTGAATAAACTCTAACCTCAAGCTCTCCCTACATGATGTATCTGTCTGTCTCTCACTCGCCATGATCTCCAACCCACCAAGGAGACATGCTGTAACATGAGGGCAAGCTTGTTGGGGTTTTTGTCCCGCCCAGTACCCCAACAAGCCAGCAAGTCCCAAGGAAAATCACACGGAGTCTCCATAAGGTTATAAACTGATTGGCTCATTAGGTCAGGCTACTTATTAGCTCTTATAACTTATGTTACCCCATTATTCTTATCTACGTTAGCCACATGGGCTCATTACCTTTCTCAGTGTGACAGCTTACATGTTGCCTCTTCGGTGGTCTGCGCAGGAGTGGCTGAGGGAGCTCTGCTTCCAGAATACTCCCAGTCTCTTTGCTCCACCCCTACTTCCTGTCTTGCTTTCCCGCCTATACTGCCTGCCTGGCCAATCAGCGTTTTATTAAAATACATGATTGACAGAATACAGATAATTCTCCCGCACCATTTCCCTCTTTTTTTTTTTTTAAACAAAGGCAAATACCCATAGTCCATTTGTTGGGAATGTGGGCGTAGTATTTCAGGCTACTTCCTGCTGGTTGGGGGCGCTGATAATCTTATGGGGACCTAAAGAAAATTTAGAGTTATAATCAAGTCCTGACTGAAGTATCCTGTGAGTCTTCATCATCTTAGGCAGCAGTCTTGAATCTGTTCTGGATATATAACTCAGACATCTGGGCCATCTGTTCCTGTCGGAGATTTCTCAGGTGGCCTCTCTTGGTCATACTGGATTTTTCTTAACTCAGAATGAATCCACAACCTCTCATTTTCTGTGGAAACAAAAGCAAAATCTCTTCTCCAAAGTAACAAACCTTTTGACTTTAGTTTTGAAGCCAAGGTATTTTCAAAATTCCTATCTTGGGTTAGTTCAGCAGCATTTATAAACAAAAGTCTTTTAGCAGTTGTTGCTCCTTCCTCAGCAATCAAACAATTTAAAGAGAGCATAATAGCATACAGTATGAAGATTCTCTGTGCATTTTCCATCTTTATGTGGCTTTATTTTAACCTCTATTTCTTTTATTTTTACTTTTACTTTTTGAGACAGGATCTTTGTATATCTTTGTCCTGGAATAACACTGTAGACCAGGTTGTCTTTGAACTCACAGAGATCCTCCTGTCTCTGCCTCCCCAGTGCTGGGATTAAAGGTGTATGCTACCACACCTTGAACTCACAGAGATCTGTCTCTGCCTCCCAGGCATTGGGATTAAAGGCGTGTACTACCACACCCTATTTCTCCCTTTCTTTACTTTAAGAACTTTAACTTTTAGCCTGCATATATTTTTAGCACACTGTAAACCATTTAGAGGTTTTCTTTGTCTTTGAATCTCTCTTTACTGTATCTCTCTCTCTTTTTTGACTACATGAGTCTTTAAGGAGAAGATCAATCCTCTCCTTTAAAGCCATGGCTTTGATGGCTAGATCCAGTTCATTCCTTAGCTTTCCAGCCTTGTGGCTGAGATACCAGTCAGAGCTGTGTTCACTGCCACAACTCTATGGCGTTTCAAGGTCCTTGCCAGCAAACAAGCTGGAGCATTCTGCTCACAGACCACAGTCAGTTGGACTGCCTGCCTGAAAGAGTCAGAGTTTGCCCTGGCAGGACAGTCCAGAAAGCCGGCATTTTAAAATAGCGCAGCTTTTTTACTGCTACAGCTGAAAACCGAAAAGCATGCATTCAGTTTTTCACCAACACCGTTTAAGTGTTTCGTGGCAGGACCTCTTAAAGAGCTGCAAGGTTTTGCAGCTAAAGCTGAGTCAGGAAGCCTCTCTCAGATGAGAGCGCTTGCTTGCCTCTAGCAAGCAAAGCAGACCTGAGAAATTGCTGCCACCAAGAAGCCATGCTTTACTCTATTCTTTTCCAAGATTTCTCAGGCTTTCTGTGGATTCAGTTATCCACGTCTGGGCGCCATATGTAACACGAAGGCCGGCTTGTTGGGGTTTCTGTCCCACCCAGTACCCCAACAGCCGGCAAGCAACAAAGAAAATCACACACAAGACTCCATAAGGTTATAAACTGATTGGCTCATTAGGTCAGGCTACTTATTAGCTCTTATAACTTATGTTACCCCATTATTCTTATCTACGTTAGCCACATGGGCTCATTACCTTTCTCAGTGTGACAGCTTACATGTTGCCTCTTCGGTGGTCTGCGCAGGAGTGGCTGAGGGAGCTCTGCTTCCAGAATACTCCCAGTCTCTTTGCTCCACCCCTACTTCCTGTCTGGCTTTCCCGCCTATACTGCCTGCCTGGCCAATCAGCGTTTTATTAAAATACATGATTGACAGAATACAGATAATTCTCCCGCACCAACATGCCAAGGCCTCATGGGAATAGCTATTTTCGTAGGACCACTGCCCTCATGGTACCAGACTTCCCACCTTATATTTTTTAAAAAGAATAACATTAAGAATAACATTATAATCTCCTTCCCAGATTTCAAGTTGTATTGCACAATGCCATTTTAATAATAGCAGCATGATATTGATCAAAACAGACATATTGATCAATAGAATTGAAGACAAGCACATAACTTCACATACCTATAGATGGCTGGAGTTTGATCAAAATGCTCACTGGAGAAAACACAGCTTCTTAAACAAATGGTGCTAATCAAACTGAGAAGCTGCAGTTGGGAAATGAAAATAGATATATATCTCTTATTCTGCAAGAATTTCAACTTCAAATAGACTAAGAACCTCAATATAGAACCTGATTCTTTGATTCTGATAAAATGGAACTTACTTTTTATTTTAATTTTGTTACAGAGGTGGCATTCCATTGACATATAAAAAATAATGTCTCACTTAACTGACAGTATCTTTCATGTGGGCCAGACCAAATCACTAATTTAGAATTTTTGTTTTTATTTTTATTATTTATTTATTTATTTGTTTCTTTGTTTATTATTGTCTGTAAATATATGGCCACCTAAGCCATAGGTCAGTGGCATAGAGGATCTGCTTGGCCTGTCGTTCTATGAAATTTGAAAAGCATATAATACCACTGTTGGACTTTTCTACAGAAAGTGTAGATGCAGTGGAAAAACAGCTAGTTCAAGGTCTGCCCCACTGTTTCTCAAATTATTGACCTTTTCTTTAATTTTATTGTGTTACAAATACACATAACACACACACCCATAGATGCACACCACACACAGTGCACACACCATATATGTACACACCACACACATGCATATGCACACACACATATGCTCCCCCTCATTTCAGCATACATACACACACACACACACACACACACACACACACACACACATAAATGTATGACTGAATACAACTTGCTGAGTCTATTTAGTGCTGCTTCTTTTTCTGTGTTTAAAGCAGACCATTATCTAAGCTTTCAGGGAGCTTGTTGCAGAAGATGGATTCTCCTGTCACACCAGCCAATGTTTTCCTGTTGCTCTCCATTTAGGGCTGGATTAGTTCCCTCATCCATGATATTTGGATCCTCTTTCCAAGGTGCTTTGCAGCTTATGAGTGATAAGATCTAGGAATCAAGTCTAGAATTATCTAAATACTAAGACTAGACCACTGAAGAATTACTAATATTTTATGATCATTTCAATGAGGAAAGCCAAAGCTATTGTTTATCCAAGGGAATGTGTCTTCATGGTCTGAGATGTTATTTTTATCTCTGAAGAATTAGAAAAACATTGATCAAGTGATTTCTCTAGGAGAACTTTAAGAATACAAAACTCAGTTTTTCATGGATAATGAAGACAATATAAATGTTAGTTTAAAATGGCCTTAATATCTAGGCTCAGTGTTTCTGTAACTTTTATGACATATTCTAAATTAGACATTAGAGTCTGAATCCTTTCAGAACTCTGGCTGTTAAATAGGAGTCACTAGGAGAGACTGGCATAAAGACTGCTGTGTAGAGGCTTAGCCACATGTTGGTAAGAAATATTCCTTTTAGCTAGAGCTTTCGGGATCTCGGCTAATTGCTCATTAGGTTGCTTTCCAAATTATTCTTTTCTATTTAACATTTAAATGGAAAAGAAAATATCATCACTAGGGTACAATGATTGTTCTTAGTTCCACCACTTAATAATGCAGTTTTGCCAGGTCTTTCAGAGTGAAAATCATCATTACAGGGTCAGAAACACACTGACCTAAATCACAACACTGGCACTGACACACATTCTGAATATAGTCTACATAGTACTTTCACCCAAGAATGCAACACCAACAAGAACAGAATTCCCAAGTGTGTACCCCTAATCAATTATACTCCTACAGGAAGAATGCCATAAATAAATAAAAAACACATAAAACTGCTGGATTTGAATATACTGAGAGTGTGCCTTTAGTGATGTCTGTTGAATTTTTAGTAGCTCCCATATGAAATAGCCTAGCATTTCCTACAAACTTGAAATGATCTCAGTAGTGGGACTAATTGTGAAGTACACTCAAGACTTGAGACTATCATTTTCTTGACACTATGTCTTTATCTTTTTTTCTATATGTGCAACACCCTGAACCCACATTTGATTGTTACATGTATTTTTTCTTTTAAAATTTTCACATTTTATCTAGTCAATTACTATATCTACAATACTTTAAACATATAGTACAGTGATTCAACATTCAACTGTCTGAAAGTCATATATTCCCACTCTCTTCTCTGGTATTTATCTGAGTAGTGTACTTCCTAGGGCAGTGTACAAGTAATGAGTCATGGAGTCCTGATAGCATATCATTTATGTACACACAGATTATATCAGATTGCACCATTTATTATTTCAATTAAGAATTCTGATATTTATAAGCTTAAAATTGTTAACACCATGAACTAGACAATGTTGTTAAAACCAGTAGAATGAAATTATAGAGTTCCTATTACAAAAACGTAGAGAGGTATGGAGGAACTAAGAGAGGCTGGAAAAGGGAACATGTTTGAAGGTTTTCATTTTTGAAAGAATGAAGTATCAATAACAAAGCCAATATCTGGACAGGAATAGCACTGGTCACTGGAGAGAACACCCTGTGTGCAGTACCCCCTACACAGAGCTCACAGTTGTCAGTGTGCAACAAATGGACAAGGATGGATAAGGAACAGAATAAGATGAAAAAAAGATTAACTTGTCAAGTTGGTACAGGAAACTTAAGATTTTGTATTAGGACATTGCTTAGGAGAAAATTGTGTAAGAATAGAAAATTACTAAACATTATTCTATGTGAAAGGAGGCTGTTATGCCATTATAATTTAAAAATATTTATTGTGCCTTTAATTAATCATACCATATTATATTGAGTTAAATTTACTACAATTAAATGCCATTATTAATGGGTTATAAGTATGTCCATAGTCACATTTTGGTTTTGTTTGTGGGAGGTATTCTGATCTAGAACTTTGTAATAAAGAAGTAGTATTTAAGAAGAATGTTGGTCTTTGGCTGTACTTTAGCTACAGAACTTCTGGTAATTATTGTACTTATCTGTAATATTAGTTCTTCAAATATTCTTAAATTTCTTGTCAAATAGGTCTTTCACTTCCTTGGTTAGTTACCCCAAGATATCTTATGCTATTTGTGGCTATCGTGAAAGGTGATGCTTCTCTGATTTCCCTCTCTGCTTCTTTATCCTTTCTGTAGAGGAGGGCAACCGATTTTTTGGAGTTGATCTTATATCCTGCCACATTACTAAAGGTGTTTATCAGCTGTAGGAGTTCTTTGGTAGAGTTTTTGGGGTCGCTTAGGTACACTATCATATCGTCTGCAAATAACGAAAGTTTAACTTCATCCTTTCCAATTCGAATCCCCTTGATCCCCTTATGTTGTCTTATTGCTATTGCTTGAACTTCAAGCACTATATTGAAAAGGTATGGAGAGAGTGGACAGCCTTGTCATGTTCCTGATTTTAGTAGAAAGGCTTTGAGTTTCTCTCCATTCAGTTTGATGTTAGCTGTCGGCTTGCTGTATATTGCTTTTATTATATTTAGGTATGATCCGTGTATCCCCAGTCTCTCCAACACCTTTATCATAAATGGGTGTTGAATTTTGTCAAATGCTTTTTCAGCATCCAATGAAATGATCATATGGTTTTTTTCTTTCAGTTTATTTATATGGTGGATTACATTGATAGATTTGCGTATGTTGTACCAGCCTTGCATCTCTGGGATGAAGCCCACTTGATCATAATGGATAATTTTTCTAATGTGTTCTTGGATTCAATTTGCCAGTATTTTATTGAGATACCATCTTACACTTGTCACAATAGCTAAACTCAAAAACATCAATGATAGCCTTTGCTAGAGAGGATGTGGAGTAAGGGGAACACTCATCCATTGTTGGTGGGAATGCAAATTTGTGCAACCACTTTGGAAATCAGTGTGGCAGTTTCTCAGGAAATTCTGGATCAACCTACCCCAGGATCCAGCAATACCACTCTTAGGAATATACCCAAGAGATTCCCTATCATATTACAAAAGCATTTGTTCAACTATGTTCATAGCAGCATTATTTGTAATAGCCAGAACCTGGAAACAACCTAGATGTTCCTCAATGGAAGAATGGATAAGAAAAAGGGTGGAATATATATGCATTAGAGTACTACTCAGTGGTAAAAAACAATGACATCTTGAATTTTGCATGCAAAGAATGGGAATAGAAAACACTATCCTGAGTAAGGTAACCCAGACCCAAAAAGATGAATATGATATGTAGTCACTCATAAGTGCATTCTAGCCATACATAAAGGAGATCAAGCCTATAATTCATGATCCTAGAGAAGCTAAATAAGAAGGTGAACCCAAAGAAAAAAGTGGAGATGAGAGAGGAGGGTAGAGAGGAAGAGAAATGAAAGAGAAGAGTATACTATTGTGGACCTTTGTTGCCATTGCAACGCAGGTCATATCATAGAATACTTAGCTATAAAACCTTAAATATACCTAAATAGGGGTTGAAGAGATATTTCAGTGGTTAAGATCATTGTTAATCTTTGCTGCAGTAAGTCCATCATTCCAAAATGCACAATTT
Source organism: Myodes glareolus (assembly GCF_982192425.1). Lineage (NCBI taxonomy): Eukaryota > Metazoa > Chordata > Mammalia > Rodentia > Cricetidae > Myodes > Myodes glareolus. The sequence continues at coordinate 36,511,395 of NC_142041.1, read as the reverse complement.
CAATGGACAAATTAATTATCATATGACACCAAAGCATCCATTGAGGAGATGCTTGTATGACCATGTTCACAGCGGCAGCACCAGTCATATTAGTGAAAGCTAGAAAATTTCACATTTTCACTAGCAGAGCTAACAGCCTGGATGATTCAAAACTAGGAGATTTAGGGTATACATAAGAAAGATCTTGAAATTTGTATATGTTATGTTCAGTGGAGTAAGATTATCACAAACAGACAAAACTCACACAATTTCACTTAAAGAAAATACTGTAGATAAGTACAGTCATGAGATTAAGCAGAGTGGTGGTTGTCAGGAACTGGCAAGACAAAGTAGAACAAATTCTTTTAATGAGAACCGAGTTTAAATTTTGAAGATAAAAGGTGTTCTAAAAATTTTTGTGGAAAATAATGCTCATAGAGTAAGCACTGGTAAGTTGTATCCTTAAACAAAGGGAAATGATGAATTTTGTGTTATGTGTACTATATCACAATTTGAAATTTAAATATGGGTCTGAAAGGAGATGTTTTAGAAACAGACTCTCGATAGCCATAGAGAAAATACTTTAGACTAACTCTTTCTCCTGACACACAAAGGAAGTTGCTTCTCTCTGCATCTGTAATTTCAGTGCGCCGATGGAGAGATGGGAAGTAGAGAAAGCAGAATCCAGAAGCATGGTTGCAGTTAGCAGTGCAGAAGCAGCAAACAAACAAAAGGCCCTGTGCCAAACAGGGTGGAAAAAATGGACTCACACCTGAGATTACGCTTGACTTGGGAAGGAATGTATTGTGTAACCTCATTCACATTCATGATGAGAGAGGAGAGAGAGAGAGAATAGGGTGATAGGGTGTTGCTTAAAAATACTCCTCATGTTTTTAGCAAAATTTAAGCATGTTATATTTAATGGTCTGTTCTTTGATTTATATACCCTTATTCAGAATTGCACATGCTTTATTTTAAAGACATAGAATACCTGTAATTCTTTATTTTATCAGTTTCATTTTGCTGTACACATTAAAATTTGCTTCTGTCTATATATCTCTTACTACTCATAGATCTTATGAACCTAATAGATTAAGTTTTGCTTGTGAAATTGTATGTATATGTTAGAATGTATGTGTGTGTGTATTTGTATGTGTGCATGTCCGTGTTTGTGTGTATGTATGTATATATATATATACATATATATATAATGTATATAAGTATGTGTGCATGCGTATACAGGTCTGTACTTGTAAATGTATGTGTGTGCTTGTATGTGTATTTCAGTATGTGTATGTGTGTTTGTATATGAGTTTGTATTGATGTATAAATGTGCATGTGTGAGTCCATATATGTGTGCATTTGTATGTGAGTTTGTATGTGTGTATGCATACATATATGTATTTATATGAATGCATGTGTATTTGTCAGTATGTGTGCATGTTGTCTTCATTGTACTCCATTTCCATTTTTATCAATTTTGTGACATCTAGTCCATAATAAATTCTCATTCTCTTGCTGTGCACTCAGCAGTGCCTTCTGCTTTTGATTTCAGATTTTACTCATTTACATTTTCTCTTTTACTTTCTTAGTTGTTTAGCTGAGACTTTATCAACTTCATTAATCCTTTGACTAGTATGTTTTTTGTTTAATTTATTATTTTTATTGTTGTTAGTCTCTGTTTTATTAATTACTGCTAAATTTCCCTTATTGTTTTTTGTGTCAGTTTTGAATTCGTTTTTATTTGTTTTTTATTAATTACTGTTGCTGAGGTACAAGGCTATATTGTGAGTTTCAGACATTTTTTGTTTATTAATGTGCTAATTAGTTGCTAGGTGTTTGCCTCTTAGTACTTATTTTGTCACTTCATAATAACAAGAACTAAATTTTATTTTATCTCATATCATTAAAAATTCCTTATTTTCTCCCTTGTTTCAGTGATTGTCCACATGTAAATAGTTTCATTCACATAGATCCGCAAATTATCTGTTTATTTGCAATTATAAATTGCAAAGTATCTGTTTACAATGTCTAATTTTATTGTAAGTAAGAAAGACTCTTAATATGATTTCAATTCTCAAAAATATTGAAGCCTTTTGATATACAAATTATCTACCTTATAAAATGTTATATGTGCTGCTGAGAAAAAATGAATTTTATGTGTAGGGAGTAGAACATTCTTTAGGTGATTGCTTCATTTATTTGATTTAGTGAACAGTTGAATTCTTTTGTTTCTCTGCCTAATGACAATGACTATCTACATCCATGCTGCTATAAAAACATCAAATACATCATAATACAGTGTATATAGAAATTTAGCTAACTATCTTCAAAGGGGGTAGAGATTATGTAAGAAGGAAAGACAGAAATACCTTAAAGCAATCTTTTACAAAGAAAACAAAATTAAAGGGAAAATCATTTAGTTTTGTTAGGTATTAACAAGCCAATTCCTACCTGTTAACTTTGAAAAGCACTTTGTAGATTATTATATATTTATATATAATATTATATATTATTATATATCTTATCAAATATAAGAAATGTGTTTGGGTAAACATTTTAAGAGCTGGTAGTGTTTATTTTTTGCAGTATCAACATTAATATTAATTTTTATTCTTAGTCTTTTTTTATCATATACTCTCTCTTTGAAACTTTAGGAATTTAAGAGAACTTAAATACATTTTTTTCTAAAATGGGCATATTAGGAATACTCTTAATTTGGTAGAGACATTTGCTTTTGTTTTCTGAAAGAAACCTAAGATTTTCCTGAACTTTGATAGAAAACAAAAGTATTGATTTCATCAAGGTTCTGACCTAGGTTACCTTGATATATTATGCTGAGGAAGTTTTTATAAATAACTTATTTGTTCAGAGTCCACAGCTACTAAATCACAAGATTTAAAGAATTTGGTATTTTTTAGCAAACTTCAAATACAGACCTATTTCACCCCTCTTAAAAAGTAAAGGATCCTTGACTTATTCATGACCTAATAAATCAGCAGAATAATGGGTTTTTCATGATGAAATTTATTCTTAAGAATAAATTTGAGTAAATGCAATGATATAATGAGTTATTTCCCACTTTATTCCAAAGCAGTGCAAAGCTGAAGTGGTTCATGTGATTGGAAAAAGAAAAAGAAAGAAAAAGTCAGTAAATTTAATTAGAGTCATTCATTCTTTTTCATTTTCTTTTAATACAAGTATTTGTCTTATTAAAGAGCTTAATAAGAATATAAATGTCAATAAGGAAATGAAACCATGGCCAAGCAGATAATGGAGAAATTTATTGGCAAGCTGGAAAATGAGCTCTGGGTCAAAAATTAATGGTTTCTAAGCATTCCCTGGACAATTGTCTCAAATTATGTTACCAAAGTAGGGAAGTAGTTTCAGGCTCGATTTTGTAAAATTATTTGAAAAATGGAAATTAAAGACAAATACCTTCAATTTTTCTCCATTTCTCTAGGCAATATAAACCCAGGTAAAGGAGAATAGTAGAATATGAAAGTATTAAGAGAGGAACAGAAGGAAAGGCTAGAGCAAGGAGGGAGAGGGAGACAGAGAGAGACAGAGAGAGAGAGAGACAGAGACAGAAAGACAGAGAGACAGAGTCACTTCGTGTGTGTCTAGCAAATATTAATGGCCTTTAAAAATGGAAACCTACTACTATGGAAGCTTTCTAAATTAAATCCATATACATGCATAAAAATGTTTAAGCAGATTTTTTCTCTAATGGTAGGGTAGTGATGCCTCCTCTAGTCTTCCTAGGTGATCAAATTAAAACCCAATGCTTAGCATGGGTAAACTCTTTCCAAGTTGCTGGTCATTAGGTCCCACTGACTTCCCAACCATTAATAGTTACTGGCATTGCTCTTAGTTTTCCACCCGAATATTTGGTCAGGCCCTAAATGTTGCAGGTACTACATAACTGCAAACTCGAGTAACAAGCCATGAAGAAGTCAAGCTGATACTGGCCTAGAAGTGTTTTTCTAGTAGCTTTTCTAGTGTTTGAAAGTGATACTTGCTACTGGAGAAGAAACATAATCAACAATCATTTCCATATGTGAAGGTGGCATGCTACAATAATGACTACCTGGGCAAGACATGCCGACAAGGCATGTTATGTAGTGCAAGGGATGTTATGGGAATAACCAACCATTTTCTGATTAGATTCATCCACCAATGTATGGATAGCTACCATAATATTTCTTACAAAACTTTAAGGCCTGAAGATTATTCCCATACTAAGACTTCTCCTATCTACATTAGCTAAACTTTTCTCTTTAACAATACTTCAAATCCTGCCTCTTATTTGTACTGATTGTATTAAACCTACCTTCTTATTCAGCTCTTCATAACAACCGTGTCTCTCTGTTCAACTTGCTGACCTTTCAGGGTGCTGAAACTTTTTCTCTTGTGAGCCTAGGCCAGCTAGATTTCTGTCCCGGTGTTCATCTGTTTCCTTTCTTCCTTCCTTCACTGTCCAAGTCAGGAATTTTTAATTTAATAAAAATTAAAGTACCTTTTCAACTGTATAATCTATCTGACAATGAATTCAGGATCCTCAGTGAAATGCTGAATATTATTTCAAATTCTTTTAAGTTGATTCCAGAGTGAAGAAACATGGATGGAAGAAGGCTCATAAATCTTAGGCTTTACTAGAAGTCAAAAGGGCTATAAAAAGAGCTCATTATTAAGACACCTGCTCTTGCAGAGCACTGGGGTTCAGTTAACAGCACCAACACCAGGTAAGTTGATGTGGATGCTGCTTTATATGCTGTGGGTATGTTTTACTACCATTGGTTCATTTAAAAAAATCTGCTTTGACCTACCAAGGGACAGAATATAGCTAGACAGAAAATCCAAGCAGAGAGAGAGGGAGAAAGAAGGCAGAATCAGAGAAATATAAGTAGCCTCAGGAGGAGTAAGATGTCAGAGTATGACCAGTAAGTCACAGGGCACATGGCGATAAGGAGATTAACCCATTTCTAATAATCTCAGCAATTATAATTAATATTAAGACTCATAAAGCTTATTTAATAAGTAGCTTAAAGGAACTTTGGGCATCAGAGAAACGAGTTCAATGGAAATAGGAAGACAGAGAAAAGCTTATGACTACACTGGGTGACTCACAACCTTGCGTATCTTCAGTTCCAGGGATCCAAGTATCCTATATTCTTCTTAAGTAGTTACATGCTAATTGTGATAATAACTTATTGAAGTACACATATAAATAAAATTAAGAAATAAAAACTTTTTTAAAAAAGTGACAAAAGAAAACAATAGAGGGCATGTATTTTAGTTTCCTTTTCTTCTACTTTTTAATTTTTTTTTAGGATCAATAGTCCTTTTGCAAAATTGATCACAGGATGCAAGAATGGGATAGAGGAATGCCAGATGGAGTAAAACTGAAAAAAAAGATGTATTGTGGGAAGAAAGGAAAGAGGAAAGGAGAAGGGAAAGAGGAGAAAAGGTAGAAAGATAAGGGGATGGATGGAATTTAAAGTACCATAATTTTGAGTACTTTACTGATGACATAAGAAAATAAATTTAAGAAGTTAAGAAGGCATTCTATAAATGGTGATATGAGTACTCAGAATCTGTATAATATACTGAAAAATTTTTATTTAAGAACATGCAAATTTGTGAAGCATTCCATATTTTTAAAAATTATATGACAAAAACAACTGTACCAACTATCCAAACATACTGAAAAGAAAGAAGTAATCTAATGACTTAATGAGTTGAGTTGTAATGAAGTTCGATAAATAAGAAGGTATTTGTTGATAGTTACTGTGTTTTCATTTCTCGGTCACCATGACCCATACAATCACACAGAAACTATATTCATTACAAAACTGTTTGACCAATGGTTCAGGCATATTCCTAGTTTGCCTTTATATACTAAATTAACCAATTTCTATTAATTTGTATATTTCCATGAGGCTGTTGCTTACCTGTAAGGTTCTGGAATTTTTCTCTGTTGGTAGCTACATGATGTCTTCATGACACTACCTTCTTCCTGCTTTCAGTTTAATTTTCTCACTTATCTCTATTCTGCGCTGCCATAGGCCAAAGTAGCTTCTTTGTTAACTAATGGCAATAAATATATTCACGGCACACAGAGAAGAATCCCACATCATCTCTCCTTTTATTTCTAAATAAAAAGGAAGGTTTTAACTTTAATGTAGTGAAATTACATATAACCCACCTATTTCCCCCTCTCTCGCCTTAGAAAACAACCAGGCACCTAAATTTCTAAAACCACAATAAAAAAAAAACAAAAAAACCTAACTAGAATAGGATTAAAAGCAAAAACAACAGCATAAACCAAACAAACAGAAGAAAAAGAGCCAAAGAAAAGGTATAAGAAGCACATTTACAAAACAAAATTTTTCAACTCTTTTACCTGATTTCAAAGTCACTTAAAATTTTTTAGAAGTTGTCCTATAAACATTCCGTTTTGATGTACCAAAAATCCATCAGCTGTAATTCACCAAAAGAAGTAATTTTGGTCTTCACTTACAGTGAAGAGATTTACTGTTAGGAAATGTTCTACATCATGAGACTTCTTGAGCAGGAAAGTCATAAGGTAGTTCATCCAAATGGATCCAGGCAGAACACTAAAGCTGGATTCCCACAGTATAGACACTCTCTCAGCATTACTATAAATATAGAAGTAGACATAAAGTGTGTTGTCAGGGTGGTTTGAATAGGTAAGTTATCTGAAATTACCTGAAGGTACTGATTCAACAAGTGCAAAGGGCATAAAACAAAGTTGAATCTTCTTCACAATGATTTTTAAAGAACATCTTAGACTGATTTTTTTAAAGTCTAGAATATTATATTGAATTTGATCATGTGGTTTACATGAAGACAATCAAATGGTGTTTCCACCCCTTAATATTTTTCAGAAAACTTTCTTGAGACAAAATAGAATAAAAGAACACCCTTTTCCTTTCTGCTTTTAAACATATTTTAATTTTGTTAAATCTTGCTTTTCTGTGTTTGTTAGTGGGGCAAATGCATGAGAAAGCAGGTGCCTGTAGAGACTCAGGGTATTGAATTCCCCTGAACTGGAACTACAGGCTGCTGTGAATAGTCAGTCCCAAAAACAGCAGTATGTGTTCTTATATGCTAAGCCAACTCTCCAGTTATCACTTCTTTCTTATTACTATAAATTATGCTTTCTTTTTCTTTCTTTTAATGCTTGTTCATATTTAGCATGCATGGGTAGCCATGTATCACATGCCTGCCTGTTGCCTGGGGAATCCCTAGGAGAATACAGATTTTCAAATGGTTGTAAGCAACTCTATGGGTGCTGGGAATCTAACCTGATCCTCTGGCAGATCACCCAGTATTCCTGACTGCAGAGCCTTCTCTCTAGTCCCTGTGTTTATTTTTTAATGAACTACATTTAGAGAAGGACCATTAGGTCCTCCAATGTAAGCAAATTATTATTCTTGTCCTTTAGGCTATGCTTTTCATATTCAACTATATTAAGAATGTAGTGTTGATAAAGTTTGGAAAACAGTAGTAATAAATAGCTATGAATAATTCATTTAGTTCAAAACATACAAATCAGATGTTAATGGGCTAAAGCTGTTTATTAAGGAATTCTGGTGGAGTCAAAGCTTATTTTCCGATGAAAAGTTATGCAAAATGTTTCAATTTTGTGCAACTGATGCATACATTTCAGAGCAGTTCAGGGAAGTTTTCTGCTTCTAGGAGTGACATAGTGACAGGAGGTAGATGTGATATCTCAAAAGTGTCAGAAAGTAGCGTACTCGACTGCATATATGGGACAATTCTGTTTAGGCAATGAAACTTGGACAATAATAACAATTATTTAAAAATCAGAATTTGTGACCCATGAGAATTATTTTATTCTGTCATGGACTTGAATTTCTGAGGTAGGGAGCTAAGAAGGCAGATTAAAGTGAAGGAATTGCTGGCTGTGACGATGTGGAGAAGAGCAGGGCAGGGTTTAGAAATCACGCGAGAACTCACCACACTCACTCCTCTGAAGGCTGTATTGCAAGTGTGCAGGCAAAAATTCTAAGATGTATAATGCATCTTGCATGCTGGGCTGTGAAATGAAGGATGTGTTATAAAGTCACTGGTTTACAGGTTTAGCAGAAGGGACACGTCCTCGCTGGATTGTCAGCACATTAAATTAAACATCCAGATGTAGGTGAGCCTAACAGTATGGAGCAAAACTA